>NC_046194.1:15341037-15644067 GCF_011004875.1 Balearica regulorum gibbericeps
GAAAGTAGCAAAGAACTTCGACAGACATCCCTGTCAGAGCTTGCACAGCAGCAGTCCTCTGCCTTCCTCCTACAAACCCATGGAGCGCATGCTTCTCTTGGCATGTGGCATGCTTGTGTCTTGCCAATGGGATGCCCATTCCTTAGCAATTTGGGGTTTTTTTAGATATAATATGCCATGATAATGTCATTCAGGATAAGATATGTCAGCAAATGCACCAACAGGCAGCTTATACCTCTTAGCAAAACCTGGAGCTACAGTGAATGGGGACAGTAGACATACAGCAAAGGCATATCTCTTCCTCTTAAAGAAATGTGTTTAACAAGATTATGTACTATTTGCATTCCAAATTTACAATTAGCACTCCATGAACATACAACAAAATCATTCAACTGGCAGATAATGTGTTAGATATATGTAGTTAGACTTGTGAGATTAAGCACACTATTAGGTATGTGGTAGCACACCTACAGTAATACATTTTATAGAAATCAATGTAATCTGAGTAGTATGAGAGCTCATTGAAATATGGCTAATACTAAACCTGTGAAGTATGTATGTTTGTGAATGCACGTGTGTGCATACAGGAATGCAAATTACTAAGTGGAAAGATTAGCAAATTGTGGATTGTGGAAGTCTTACTGTATATAGTAGAAAATTTTCCTTCAAAGCACATATAAAGGTTTGATTCTGCAACTTTATTCTCAACCCTATAATTTCACACTAGCTGGCATAAATTAGCAAACTAGAAGTCTAAATATGTGTCTGACATGTCTCTCAAAAGAAATAACAAGAGGAATGCACATGGTGAAACAGGAGTAGTATGTGTAAAATATCGATGCTTTTCTGCACATAGATTACATTTAAGTCAGGGAAAGGAAAGAAAAATCCTTCAACTGCAGTTTATCTGTGTTGTTTGTAGTCTGGAGTTCTCTGAATGTATTTCTTTTTAACTTCAAGGACTTTCAGTCTGTAAAGAAACTGGCAATGCCAAGCATTCCTTCTCTACCAAATGTGATAATTTCTGAATCCAGACAGTGGTTTACTTGCATTAACGTGCTCAGTGGTCTGGTGGAAATCAGTAAAATGATGAGGTGCAGTGAAGGGGGAAGGCGGGCCTTCCACATTTATTTATTCTGGATAAATGGTGCCCATTAATCTATCAGGAAAATATGGAATTAGCAGGGAAGAAACCACAGTTGCAAATTTGGCAGTTGCTAGCGTGCACAGATGGTCTTTCAGTGTTTTAAGATTTTCCAGTCTTTTGATATTGATACCAGCATTGAAAAGTAGCCTGTGTATTGCTAATGTTTGTCTAGAATAGCCATAGAAAAACAACATTGTATATTTTGGATTGTTCAATCTCCTCTCGGAGTATTTACATAAAGTTTTTTAATCTTAAAGGTAAACTTCTTATGCTCTGTCTGTCTTTGGTTATTTTAAGAAGCATAATTGGAGTATGATTTCCTAAAATAAGACAGACAGCCAGTATATCCAGACAAAGGCATTAGGAAGAAAGAGACTCTTACGTGTGAATTATGTTGAACAAAGTTTGCCGGTTGGTAGTGCCAATTGCTTTCTTATTGTTACTGACAGTATGCTTCTTTGTAAAGTGGTGCTCTCAAAACCAGGATGTTGAGTCCCTCCTTGATAGAGTGATGTTTATCCTTATTCTGCTGACAAGCACTGATTTTCAGGCACTGTAGCTTCACTGAAGCTGGGAATCTGACCCTGGCGATGTCTCCATTCAATGTTTCAGGGCATGAAGTCAAGAGGGAAGGATCATGTCATCTGCTTAATTTGCTTTGGGAATGTTTGGTTGAGTCTTTAAAGACCTTGTTGGAATATTTCACAGAGGAAATCACAGAATAATTCTTGCCAACTTTACTTTGAGTTTATTCTCAGCTGACCCAGAGGTTACAGTACCTTAATGGCTGTTCTGAAATGTGCCTTCTGCAGCACTGTAGTTGTGTGCACAACCCGCATGTGCACAGGACAAAGACATCTTTGATTACAAACAGCTCAAGGTGCTTTGTATTAAAAATAAGTTAAAACTGCTGGGGAAAAAATAAATAGGAAAAAAATTATCTCAGCACACTACAAATTTTAATCTAGTGAAGAAAGATCTGAGGTGCAAAAGTTAGGTGAAAGTTTTCAATGTGTGACAGAAACACTGTATGCTGCTATCTCCAGTGTATCCAGGTGTATAGATCTCATTTATATACATCTGTATGAAGACACATACATACATACATACACACACAGTCAGACAGGTAGATACAGATATCTAGATGCAGGTATGCCAAACCTATAGGACATTAGGGCATATAGGTATGCTTCTAAGGCTTTTTTGTTTTTAAATAAAACAAGGCAAATGAACACTATCTTGCTAATATCTACCAATGAGAGAAACATTTCTGAAGAATTAAATATTAGGTGCTAACAAGAAAATTTTCTAATTACTGTTCAGCAGAAATCTTCTTCAGCATCTGTGTGGATACCATAGAACAGACCTAGAAGGACCTTGCTGCTTCGGACAGTAGTTCCCATCTTTGGTGCACATAGCCAGATTTCATGTACCACCTCAGAAACAGAACTTGGTTTTGTTTTACAAGCAGGGATACAAAAGGTAGAGTTTTATTTCCCAGCTTGCCAACAGCCATCTTGGGTAAATAGGTACTTTAGCTTAAGCCATACCTGTCATACAGGGCAGAATTTTTATATATATTTTGCAAGCTACACTTCTGTTTATTCATCCCAAGAGAATAGTTGCCTTTTCTGCAACCAGCTGATACTATTGACTGATGCTTAGTGTGTAATCCATTATAACCATCTGATCTTCTAGAAAACTACCTTACTGGTCATTCTCTACCTTGTATTTTTGCTGTCGAATTTTCCTGAAAAACCGTAGTACCTTGCATTTGTACACACTGAATTTTATCCTGTTTCTTCAGATCTTATCACCGCTTCATCAGGATCATTTTGTATTCTGACCCGTCCTCCAAAATACCTGGACACCTTCTCACATGGGTGTTATTTGCTAATTTAACAAGCATAATCCCTGTTCTCTCATCCAGACTGTTAATGGTATTCAAAAATCTCTGTGTCTGTTGTATAGCTACTGTGACAGTAGTTAGGCTTTAGACTTGACAGACATGTCTTGCCAGATCTATAATAAAAATGAGATACAATACTGGTGATGATTTGGGTGATTTATATGATCTATAATAGATAGCTTACCAGAAGGAATCAACCCTTTAAAACCTTGAAATGGCTGCATGTCTTGCAGGGCTTCTTATGGAAGTCTGAAGATCCTGGAGGGTATGAACTTTTCAGCTTTTTTGTACATATGTGAAACTTTCATTTAGCAAGCCACAAAAATGCACAAAAAACTCACTGCAACACATTTCAAAGTCCCTCACCGGCAATTAAAGGCTCTGCAGCTCTGATTGTCTATTTGCTAACCCACCGCATATGAATTTCATTAAATACTGCCCGCTGCAGCAGTTCTTGCAGCACTGGCAATTGTTTAGTTTTATATGTTCCTATTTTGTCATGAAAATTGTATTGAGGAAAATCCCAAATTTCTTTCTAGTCTAGGTGACATTTAAGATAGTAGTGCAGATCCTGCACCACTGAGGGACAGAGATGCAAAAAACAAAGCAAAAAAATGGAAGTGGCTGGAAGCAGAGAGAAAAAAGTCAGACCCAGGCTAGACTTAGAAATGAGCATGCAAGATGGTTGTTGTGTAAGCAAAAGCTGACCCTGGTCAGCTCTAACTAGTGTTATCTTCACTTATTCCAGATATTGCTAGAGGAATTTCTTCATTTGTTTAATATCAACAAGCAATTCATCTAGACTTCACTCAGCAGTCATATACAATCATATCATCAGTCATGCACATACTCCAAAATTCATCCACACAGTTCAAGAATAAAACCATGCATCTAATAATATATGTAGAGGATTGTTCTGGACATGTACTCTAGCATATGTACTTCAGCTTCTCTTAAAAAAGGTGCCATTTAATATTTTTTTAAACATATAATTGTGCTACAGTCAAATGATCTTTTGAACACTGCTCTAAAAGTCTTGGTTGCAGGGTAAAGGATTCCTCACTCCTTTTGTCCTGTGTCCTCCACTGCAGTGAATTTCTCGGTTCCTCTCCCTAATTTGCCCACATACAAGTGTGGAGAGACCTAAAAATTGCCTCCACTCCAGAAGCTGTCTCAGACCCTCACTCTCCTACTTTTGCACCATCCTGCAGGAGTTCACTAGCATTTGGGGAACACTAGCACAGTCGTGTTCACGGGGTATACGTACAATGCTTTATAGCATTGTATATCAGATTTATAGCATTTGTTTTGCTGCGTCCTCTAAACAAAATATCCTGGAACTCAGCTCCCGAGCTCTGTCGGGTCATTCCCCTGGCCTTTGGGTGTTCCTCACTGCATTTGTGCATACCTGATTGTTTTATTTTGCTGCGACTGAGTTACCTGGGTCCATCTCTTAATTGCCAGAGTAAAGGCAGAGCCACGGGCTTGTAGTTTGGCCCAATAGAAGTGTCATTCTCCGCATAAAAGCATTTCTGACTCATTTTTATGCTCTAACTCCATCAAAGATTATTTTTTCATGGCCCATAACCATTGTACAATGATCAGTCTTTTAAAGAAAAGTGCAGATCTCTAACACCGAAGCCCAAAGAAGTTAGTTTTGTTGTCAGCTTTCTAGTGTACCCAGGAGAAAATCTATCCTCTGCCATACTCGCAAGTGAGAACTCAGGGAACAATCTCCCATCCATTTTTCCATTTAGGTTCCCAAGTGCCTTTGTGTGTTTGCTCTGACCTTATGTTGGGAAGAGTTACAAGTTACTAGCAGTCATCTTCTCTGTATTTTTTTCTGTGACCATAATTCAGTGTAATGGAAACATTCCAAGACAATTAGAAACGCAGTCCATATAGCAACTTGCACTCAAAAATTCAGTGTGAAACACTAACCTTCTTTAAAGACGCAAACCCCATCAAGAAGATGGGGTTATTAAAAGTCCTGAATCTGTTCTTCATAAGCTTTACACTTTGTTCATATACTAGGCTGCATCTTAAATATAAACCTATCATCAGGTTTAGCAAATCAATACCGTAAGAGTGTGAAATGGTCCCCAGAAATCTCCAGAATGCCATTTCACAGTAAAAGCAATTGAAAAAGAAGCTGCAGTGGAATATCTTATGAGATAGCCATTTAGATCACAAAAGGATCATAAAAGTCAGAAGCAGTTTGTCTGAAGCAAGGTTCATAATATAACCATACAGAGCTTGCTGGGAAGAAAGAGGAAAATTGCAAACCAATTTGTGGTTACGGCTTTTTCTGTCAGTTCTACAGGGATTTAAAACTTGTAAAAGGTGGAACTTCTGCCATCTTACATTGCTCAACTAGAAAGAGATAGCTATAATCATAGCAGCTAAACAAACACCAATTATTGAAAGGCAATATAGTCTTTATTAACTTCAAAGCAATTAGCACTTCTTTAGTTCATTTACTACTGAGCAAGGTGGTGTCAGATAGTGGCATTTGTCAGTAATAATCTGAGCATCTTTGGAGGCTTGCCTTCCTCTATTCTCATAATATTTTGTCAGTGAAGTTTTGATACTTTATGCGCAATAAAGGCACTAATGAAAGTATTAAAAGGAATGTTTCTGTGACCAAATGCCATCTGAGCATGCCACCCTGTTTCAAACGTTTTGTATCACATAACTACATATTTCTTAAAAGATGATTGTGTCCCAGTGCAGGATAATAGGAGCAGAGCATTCTGGAGGAAGTTGTATGTCACAAAGGAAAAAAAATCCTGTAAATAAATAAATCAATTCATTTTGTCATGCCCATTCAATTCTACAAGTGTCTTGTACACACCCTTTGAATTAATATGTAATCTTTGCTCTTCAGTAAGAGCTAACAGATAGACTGGCTAACTAGAATGGCTCAGGTCAGATTTAAATTAATCCCTCCAATGGTTGGAAACTTAATTAGGTTGCAGTTACAAGTCCTTTAATATTTTTTAAAAAAATCTTTATGATTCCTGGTTGATTAGAAGCTAATATGGAGCCAGTCTACCTCCTTCTTTGCTTCCTTTAAAAAAAAATCTAGACAATAAAAATAGTTTCTGGTTTTTCTTCTGATAACATTTCTCTTTAAAGAGTGGCACTGCTTTAATAAAGATATAGGAAATGAAATTTCAGCTATGTTACACTCAATCAGATTACTTTGGACAAATGAAAAGTAATACTGCCTCCTTTAATACCATTAGAAGAATTGATATTGCAGAATTCTTTTCAGATCGCAGGGCACTGACGATTAGAGGCGTGATGCTGTTTACCCTTTGGTGACACCCGGGTGCTGTGTCGCTGGGAAATGTCTCAGCGGTGAGTTGTGGACACAGGAGGTGAAGGGCTCATGTGCTGTGATGTACTGGGAGCCTTCCCGTTTTCCTGGCTGCTGCCACCATAGGTGAGGCTAAAGCCCAGGGCAGGGAGCGCAGCCGGGGCTGGGGGAGAGCAAGGGGGCTGTGTACGTGCGTAGCTCGCACGCCGAGGAATGCTCTACACAGTACTGTTTGTGGATTGGAACACGGCCTTGACTCTCCTGCACCTCTCCAAGATCCAGGAGATTATGCAGGATTATTCAGTTATGCAGGATCAGGTTCTAATTAGAGCATCTTTAAGTGATGGTTGTCCTAAAGAGTTCACATCTGTATGATGGAGTGAAAACATGTCGGCTGCCTTTTTTCTGCTACCTTCTGGGTGTCTGACGCTGGCCCATTGCGAGGAAGCCTAGCTAGCCAGCTCTGGGAGGACTGCGTGGCTGTCTGGTAGTGGCAGCGGAACAGGTTTTTGCTGCCTGCCTCTGTGTAGTATTGCCAAAGAGGCTCTTCTTCACGCAGATTCACAGTTGCTGTCACGCTGGGGCTCCTCGGGCACCAGGCATGAAGCAGAACAGGCTTCCGACAGCTCTGCAGTGGGACGTGCCATTGCCCCAGGATCAGGCTAACACCAAGTTGTGCTCTTGATTTCCTAAGCTGCTGCTGTTCACTCCTCAGCAGCTCAAACCCTGGGCTGTAGAGCTCTAAATGAGTGCTTGAAGTGATTAGGCGTTATTTATCTACATTTATGAACAATGCATTTCATTCGTGTCATCATTTACTGCACATATTGGGAAAGTTATTGGGCTCTTTGGGCGATTTCTGTTCCAGGAAGTGAGTGTGGCATTTTTTTTTGTCTTACATAACCCTCCATTTATCTCCCAGAGCCTGCTTTCTGGATTACCACATTTTTTTTTCTCAGTTTAGCACATATTCTTTTGTCTGAAACAATGAGAAAAAAATGCACAGTAAAGCATCTGTTCTAATCCATCCCATCAGAGAGGGACAATTACAAATAGCACTTTACCAATTAATTAGTAACCTTATTCATCATATAAATTCATGCTAAGGCAGCTTCTTTTCCTTTGCATGATTTGCACCATTTTTATCATCTTATGTGACTGGCGCTGCTGAAATAAATTTCTTAACATGGCTTGGAAAGACAAAGACTTTCCCCAAGTGAGTCTTAATGAGCAGGAGGCTGATGAGCATCATCTCTGGCACTTCTTGCAGGCTGGAAAAAAAAAATCTTAATTATTAAATGCCACTAGAAGATCCTTTGTCCCGGTTTGTGGGTAGCCAGAGCACTCTCCTAGCACAAGGCCGTTGATCTCTGTTAGCCACATCAGGAGCAAGGTCAGTGCAGTGCTGCAGGCTGGCTGGGCTAACCAGCACCTGAGAGAAGCGCACAGTGTTTGATAACAGCAGCAAATACTCCTGGCAACTTAAAACCATCTGCAGGCTGGAAGGAAAGAGACACAGATGCCATTGATAGCCAGTCTGTCGTTACAGACGTAATGCACAGCCCTCGACTAGTGTAAAGCAGCGTATCTCCATTTACTTCATTAGATCAGCATCGGTCTACACCAGTGAAGGGGTTGTCCCATGAATCAAAACCTCTTCTGGCGTATCTCTATTGATTTCTTTGGAGTTACCCCAGCAGAGAGTTTTGCTCCAAAGCATTGCAGAAATAGAGGAGGCTGACAAGATGAGAAGAGGGGCTAACAGCTGAAGCCATGAGGAACGAGACATAGAGAGAAGGCAGGCAGTTTGCTGCTTTAGGGTAAGCAAGCTAATTCTCAGGATGAAAGATTTGTATTTTTTTTTAATCCTACTTATTTAACAGAATGTAAATAAAGGCTTGTCTTACATAGCTAAGCTTATCATAGCATTAGACTCTCCAAGTAGGGCCAGGAGTCACAGGAGTCACACTGGTGTAAATCCAACACAATTCAACTTTCTTGAAGGAAATAGCTATTACATTAAAAAAAAATTGTTTCTTTCTAGCTCAGTGTTAGGACTTCTAAGTCAAAATAGACTTCTTATTACTAACATTTGCTTTAAAAAACAGTGTCAGCTATGAGAAATGGGATTAAGAGACTGTGTCAGTGACATGCAGCTCTTGCTCGTGTTTAGAAGTAAAGTTCAGCCACTTTACAGCCACCAGAAGGATTTTGGGGGATCTTCTAGTAGAGCTGTGAATACTTCCAATAAAACTGAACTGAAGGAAGGAAGAGGAATATGATGTTTTCCTGTGAAGTTGTGGAAGTTTGGTGTTTTTTCATTCCTTTTTTGTACTTCAGAGCAGTAGCGCTTTGAGGGTATGGTTTAGGATCAGCTCCAACTCTCAGTCAAGTTAATGTGAGCTGGATCGGTTCCTCCACAACATGCAGTTGTAGTTGAGTTCTACGTGGAAACAAGCAAATGTGACTGAACACATGCCACGCGCATCGCGTGTCCCAGGCAGCTACAGAGGGACCTTCACACTTCTCATTTTGCAAAATGCAACTCTTCAACCACCATTTTAAAAAAGTCTTTAAAATGTGAAACAAGTCTAACTGATACAGGAGTGTCAGGCTGGCTTGTGAATAGCCTGAAACTACTTTTCTCTGAGGTGCAAATGATACTGTTCAGTGCAGCGCGGGCTGATACAGATGATGACAGGGACACTTCAAGGATCCACATCTGTTACCCAGTCAGCACGGACAGAAAGGAGGGAGCATCTCTCAAGGAGATACGGTGTGGGCGTTTATTGGGTGCTTCCCCCTCTGCTGTGGCAAGTGAATCTGTGACAAACTATCACTACGGAAGATGTGTGCAGGAGTTAGACATCAACATGTGCAGGCATTTAACAATATATAAATGGTATCCTGGATGTTGCAGTTTACTGCGGCAGGATTCTGCCTTTAGAAAGCAGGAGAAACTGTTCTGGTAAAGTCTAGTCCAGTGGCCTAAAAACAAGACTTGAAATAGGAATCCTAATTTTCCATGCTTGTCTTTTTTTCCCCAAAATCTCTGTAGTATTGGTCAGACAATTCAGAACTTTCCAGCCTGTGTGCCAAGATTTAGACATTTCAAAAGTCCTTACAGAAACAAGAAGTACTAAAGGTTTTGCTTGGGATTTGGTTAATTGTGGGAAATGCACAGGAATTTGGAATAAGACATTTTGTTAAAGACTTCGTATACTGAATAAATGTATTAGGTGTTCTTATATATGTGTAATACATACATCCTAGATGGCACACCAGCATGCAGAAGAAAAATCACTCTAATAGTTACATCAGTGCAAAACCTAGATGTAGAGAAGGGCCTGGAAACTCTTAGCAGATTCTTCTTGGTCTTTTTGTGAAAGTGTGTCAAAAAAGAGATAGCTGTTGGTCGTGCTTAAGAATGAGGAAAATTCTAGTGTAGTGTGAAAAATTGACAATTTTTTACAGAAAAGAAACAGAAACATATGAATTCAGCTATATTAAGTGCTTTCTCATAAATATTTCTAATCAAATAAAATATTTTGACAGTTGTGAAAACAACATACTTTTATTAAATTGATTGAAAGGTTCCATTGGCTTTGCATTGCACTAAGACATCCCTCATAGACAGGATGCAGCCAACTTAAAGCTTTCAGCAGGGACTGCACTCTAGGCTTGACTGATTGCATAAAACATGTTAAGTCAATTTAATGAAACAAAATATTTCATTGTGGACGAAATTAACTCAAAATATTTTATTTGAATTTTCCCAACAGAAACATGTGACTTTGGAGGGGAGTTTGAAATTTTCTTTTAGGTAGTAATGCCAATTTTAATGAGAATTTGTTTTTGTCAGGTTATCCTGGGGGAGAATTTGTAAACGCTCAGCTATGTTTTCTGTAGAAGAGCTAATTAGGATTGCACTTCTCAAGGCCTGCTGGGGGGAAGGTCTGTGGTACAACCTTCTGCATCACCAATGGAGCACCAGACCCTCCAAATAAGTTATAATGGCTTGCAGTACCCCTACCTAACTGCGAGACAGGATCGGGCCATGGGCCCCTGCAGGGTGTTCCTTGGGGCAGTGCCTTTAGGTGATTTAGCTTTGCCAGCAGCGGAGGGCTGAAGAGCACTGGAGATGCTCAGCTGCTGCTCAGCAAAGGCAGCTGGAGCTGATGTGACTCAATAAAGAGGATTTCTTTCAAGCCCATTGGGCCCAGGGTGATTACTGAACACTACAATCAGGGTCTTTTTTTTTTTTTTTTAAGATTGCCCTTGCATGAGACTGGAAAGTAGAGAAAGGGCTGTGGCGGTACAGATGCCTATGATCTCCCCTTGCCATGTAATCAGAAGAGCTCTGCAATTGAATATTTCACAATAATCACTGCATTTTCAATGGGGATGATATAAAAGCAAATATCAAGGCCTCTGGCTGACAAAAGCAGAATACAGAGGGAAAATATGAAAATAGCAACTTACTTCAGCAATAAAGAGAGTATATTTTATACTGCAGTTTTTCTTTTTGTTAAATCATGACTTTCTAGTAAATGACATCCCAGAAGATATTTATCAAAGCAGGAAAGCACAAGAAAGGAGCACCCTGCATTCACTTTAATATTTCTCCTTTTCTTCTGACATTTTCTTGCCTAGAGATCTAATTCCATTAAATATGTACATTTTTGACTGGAAGACTTCTTCATGTATCTTTCAGATGAATCTTAAAAGTACATAAGGTCTGTAGGGCAGGTTTTTTTAAGTGCAAATGAGGCGCACAGTAGAATATTGTCTATGAGGCTTTTCAAATTATTTATATTCCTGCAGTGCTTTGCCTTTCTCTTTCTGTGATAACGATAAGGAAGAAGTGAGACTCCGATGCACCTTCTGTGGAACACTGTCAAACAACATTAGTCATATTTAATATCTGACATGCAGGAACTTACTTTGGCTGATCTCCATTTTTATTGGATTTATTAGACGTTATCATGTCTGTAACTTTCTCTGATCCCATAGCGTTAAAACCCGTTAGGGCCATGATTGGTCAGTGTTAGAGCCCTGTTACACTCTTGTGAATGGATGTAAATTAACATTCCCTCATTAAGCCTACTTTGCAGTGCATGTGAATCTGCTGTAGGAATAATGACAGCTAAATGCTCTGTTGGCCTCCAGCCATGCCCACTTGCGCTGTTCTCCTCCAGCCTTCTTCTGAAGCTCTGTAGAGTTGGGCCATGACAGTGCTTGGAAAGACGTACTATCCAGGTCACTTGGGCGCTGTAGAAAGTGGTATGGGAGCTGGCTAGGTGGCTGTTTCCCTCGCACGACCTTTGAAACAACAACCATATGTTGTGTTAGAGGCCACTGTGCTTTAAGAGGTGCTGCTTCAGATTTGGTGTAGAACAAAGGTCCTGGCCATTTGCAGTCATTAAAGGTTTCATTGCTTTCTCATAAGAATTTGGGTTAAGGGTGTTAATCCTGGTGTCCCAGCCAAATTGCTACTTAAGTAATTATAATCTACCTAAATGTCTGCCAGTACTGCTGCTGGTGTCACACTCCTCCCATTATCTCTGAGCATCTGAAGCCTTATTTCAGATCCCATGTTTGAATAACTTATCCTCACCACCGTGCAGTGGTCTTAGCTGTGCTTTACCAAGAAATATACAGAGCTATGCTGACGTGAAGAGTGGGATGGGAAGACTTTGCTTTCTCTGGTTGTATTGAGAAGATGTTCGGTGAATTAAACTTCAGCAGGAGTAAGGACCATATGGTGGTCCAAATGTTTATACTTTTCATGGTGTTACCTAGCTATAATACCTAAAAAAAATCATGTGGTCAAGGCCTACATGAAATATAAAGCCATCTTCCATCCACAAATTCTGGGCTACTCATTCCTATCCTAACAAAAATGGCAAATTGTTCAACAGAGCCTCTCTTTTTCCTGCCCTGACTGGCTGCTCTTGTGTTCCTGTATCTCCTCAGCTCTCCTTTCAAGACCTCCTAGCTCTTCTATCCTGTTGCAGGTCTTTGTCTTACTGCCCCTTTCATCGGTTCCTTCTTTAAACTCTTGTTTTCTCTTTTCGCTCTTGGACTCTTCCTTAAAGCCACACTGGTAAAAAATCTCTTTTTGTATTTAATGCCTCCCACATCTGGCATTCTGGGTCTTGCCTAGTCCAGGACTGTGGCAATATGTCCCAGGTTCAAGGTGTGGTGTGGAGGCCTGTGAAGGTATCCCCTGCACAAAACAAGTGCTCACACTTAACCTCCTTTTAAAGGATAGAGTCTGTTTCCCCTCATAGGGTGGCTGGCTTTAGTTAGAAGAAACGGCCATGGCAAGTTATCTTTCCTATCCCACTTAAATATCTGTTCTCCTTCTGATGATGAGCAGCTCCCCTACATGTGAGTAGCAGCTTACTAAGCTGAGCAAGGTCAATAGAAAATGTCTTTCTCCTGAGTCCCTCTTATACTTGTACAGGAGTGGTAGTGCCTGTGGGGATGGTTGCACTAAGTGCATATAATATACAAGTCAAATAAAATACAGCAAAAATTAGGACTGTACCTAGTCCCAGAGACTTAGTATTTCTCTCCGAGGTGATACTTAGTCTTTTCCAGGAATTTAGTTTACTGTTCACTTACAAGTTGCAGAATGCAAATAATCTTCATTTATGATCATCACTAAGAAAGGCTAAACCCTAAATAATTGACACCAGTGTATTAAAACATGGCACACTCCCAGTGAAAAACAGTACCAGTATACGAACTCTGTAACTTTGTGGTTGCTCTTGGAGTTCAGCTCCATGTTAGACTTGGCGCTTGAAAGCCTGGGTGTAATTTTGGTCTCCACCTTCCCCAACAAAACTCCTTTTGTTTGTTATTCTTGCATACATTGTTTTGCTGCTGAACTTCATTCAATGTGTAATCTGCTATGATAATATTGCCTTGTCTTTAAGTTCCTGAAGTGTTTTTGGACTGATGAGTGCTCTCAGCTTCCTTCACCTTCGGCTTCACCTTTTTTCCTTTTCCTTTTTTCTTCTTCCTTTTTTCTTCTTTCTTTTTTCCATCTCCTTTTCCTTTTGTTTTTCCTTTTCCTTCTTTTCCAATGTGTGGCTAATTGGTTCCACATCTGGAAGGAAATATCCACTTCTGCTTAGATTCCTTCGGGTTCCCTGGCTGAAGGAGGATACTGCTAGTCCTCACTGAAGTCAGACGCTGTGCATAGGAATTCCACTTTGTCCCTCACTGCCAGCTCAACCCCCTTTAGAAGTCTGTAGGCTTATCCTGTGTAAATATGGTCTTCTCCAGTGTTGCAGCCAGTTTCTAATGTAGTAAAACCCTCAGCCCTGCAGTCCACTGAAATCCCAAGCCTTCTTTCTTGTAGGCCTGTTTTTCCTGAAGTTCAGGAAAGTGGTTGCCTTTCTTTAATTGTTGGTTTGTTGTATGGGATTATTTCCTCTTCCCGAGTCTTGTCTTGACTTTCAGGTGGCACTAAGGTCTGCTATTGTAATTGCACATGGCTTTCGACAGGGGTTAATTCAAAGAATAAGTCATCTAACATTGGTTGCTGCAAGTTTTGAAAAATCATATTGCAGATGTTGAATTATCTCTGAATCTTCTACCTGCTCAAGGAGTTCTTGTGCCTGCTGACTTCTGCAAAGTGTTGTCTGATAGCATCTTCCATCAGCTCGATATATTCCCAGAAGTGCTTGAACCGTGGCAGTTTTAGTTGTTCTGCAATCAGTGTCAGAAAAAAAAAAAGTATTAAAAAGTACCTTTCAGTTTAACACTGAGACTGCAAGAACTTCCCCTCCATGTTTCCTTCCTTTGGGCTGCCTGGCTGCTGCTCTCCACATACACACTCCATCCCCAGATGTTTTGATAACATCTCTGCTGATAAGTACTAGCAATACATCAACAAATAAAAGTGCAAAGTAAATAATCACTGTCAGCAGAAATATATAGTCGAGACAGCACGTTTTGAAATATGCAGAGGTGTGAGTCTGTGCTCCCTTGAAGAGCCAGGACCCACGTACGCACTGCCATATGGCTGCAGGCACCTATGGGATCCAGTGAGATGACTGTCAGCAGTTTTTCATTTGCACTCACATAGCAGGATGCAAGGTGCATGCATCTCGTCATGTCTTCCATGTAAAACATCTGAAGACAATGGGTGAGGCATTAGCAAGATAAATATGTGGCCAAGCCCCAAAGAGAGAAGACAGATTGGTGCTAGGAAAAAAAATGAAATTATATTTTATGCTTAACAGCCTACCACAGGAAACTGGTTGAGAGGGGTAATGATGCTAACTATGAGAAGCAGTTCCTTCTTTTCTCACAAGGTTTTCCTTGCCTGACTTTCACCAAGCCAAAAAGCGCTTCTCTAAGGCTTCCTCTCCCCACTAGATAATTGTTTTATCTTTGTTTTCTTTTGTTCCTACTTCCGCCATTGATAGCAGCTTGAGGGAAGAGGGGTGGGGAAATACGTTGCTTCTGCAAAAATCATTGTAGGAGGAATAGCCAGAACATAAATGATACTGTTTTGGCTTCAAAAGGGTAAGCAGGTGTCTTAGGAGTCCCAGAAGAGCGATGTGCAAGCTTGTACAAACAACCTCCGAATCACGCCTGTTTGTTATTCACACAAACAGAGTTGAAACCGTCTGAATTCCTCAGTTCCCAGAATTCAGATGGTGCACAATGGCCCATAATGAACAGCACCTGTGCTTACCTCAATTACTACACAGAGCCGAACAACAGCAAGAAGGGCTTTCAAGAATATTTTTTCAATAATAGATTTAGTTATGTCTTTCATAATTGGATTCAAAAGCTCAAAATTTCATTTTGCAACTTGTTCATGAAATTTGTATGAAAAAGTCTGGCGTTTACTCAAAAGAAATACTCTATGAACAAGAAATTGCAAAACAGCCAACTGCTGGTAACTAAGCAGCCAAATTATAGTCCAAGCACTTGGCAAATACACCGTCTTTTTTATTATTTCAGTAATTGAATTTCTGTTAAAGCGTGGAGCATAATTTAACATCAGGAATTTATTTATAATACAATAGTGTTTCAGTAATAAATGCATTATTATTGTCACTTTTAATGGAGTCTTATGTATTCCCTCAGAGACTATGTGGCAGACTCTGAGACAACCACTGCATCAGTGTTGTTTGTAGACAATTGAATTAATTGGAGACAGGGTCATTAACTCGACCTGAATACCTCTGATTGCTTCTGTAAATAAGGTTAGAGAGCAAATGGCTAATCTTTGTTGTCATTATAGATTCTTTTTACATTTTCACACTGCCTTGTATATTAAGATCATTTTCCTAAGCAGCTTTTCAGGCTGTCGTCGTGTTTACAGTATTGTCTTGCATGGCATACAACCGTAATTGTATCAGACTTACATTTCATTTCCCATATCTATATAAAACATGATACTAGAGAGAGACCTATTCTGAATTGCAGCACATAAAAACCATTGGACCAACAAATTAATAAACCAAAATGAATAAGCTGTAGCATTAAAAAATAATCAAATCACAAAACAAAAGTTGATTTTGTTTGCTTTTGTTTGAAAATTCCGACCTGCGAGACTTGCCAGGGATAATATAGTGAGTCCATTACTCAGTTGGGAACATGACCCGCAAGGCCAGCTCTGTGTATACCAGCCTGTGAGTTAAATGTTATCTGGACTTTTGGCATGGATTTTCTTGGAAAACTAGCAGCAGGCTGTCATTTAAGCTCAGATAGAACACAGATATTTTTCAAGGAGAGATCCAAAAAAAGGTTGTGAGCACACTGTTCCATTTCTCAACAAACTTAATAAAGAATGTAGCCTGAGAGGCCTAGGAAGGCATGTGTCAGGAACAAGAGACACCCTAAACTTGAAAATGAGGTCAGGTTCGCATTGAACCCAGGGATACCAGCTTGTCATCACTCCCATATTCCACCATATACTTAAAAAACCACATTGCTTTCTCAGAAACGATCTTGTAAGTGGAAGAAAACAGCTGGCAGTGTCTTATAATATGCCTGGTATTTGCATGTATTTCTTTCATTCTAAATTTATATTCAAGATGGGCTTGAACCCAAACCCCAGATATGCAGTGTGAGTTATCCAAACTCTGGAGCCAAGTGTGGGATCCTGAGTCCATCTGTAACCTAGACGATAAGTGATGTTTTATGAATTCAGATTCAAAAATAACAGCCTCTCCACTTCAAAACTAGCAAGTACAGCTTTCAGCTTCAAAACTCTGCCCATGTCAAACTCCCATTGACAGTCAGTTGGTGCAGGAATCCAGCCTGACTTGAGCGTGGTGGGAGGAACATGCTGCCACACTATGTTTTCTCTCAGCTGTCTCTGAAGAACCACTTATAAGAACATTTAGGGATGTTGTTTCATTTAAAAAGCAAAGGAAGAAACAAAGCATTGAATAGATGCTAAATTGTTCCAGGGTTTTGAAGGCATCATCTGAACTTACAGACTGGGCTTGTACATTTTGCTCTGCAAAAAATGAGATCAGCCAAGCAGTGTTATTACTGAGGATCCAGCGTGATACTGATCTGAAATTCAGGGTGAGCCTTTTAGGAGCCACAGCGTCTCTATGTCTCCCTGCACGTTTGCAGGGGATGCAAGCACTGGTGCTGTTCACCTTGGAGCCCTGCTGCAGAAGCAATTGGTCCTCAGCCTCTGACCATTTGTGCTCCCTTCTACTGTAGGGGCTGGCTTTTGAGCTCTATCCTTGGTTAATTTAGCCTTATTGTCCATGATATCCCAAATACTGCAGGCAAAATTAGAGGGTGGGGTTTTTTTAAATTCTAATGCAGAAAATAAGTCAATACTTCTCTACTGCCCTGCTAGTAGAGTGACGTCTTAGTACTGATTTTTGTCATTAATGAACAAGAGAGCTTCGGGTCTCATGTAAGAGGCAACCACCATGCCACACTAGAGCATTAGGAGATTGAGCCTGTCTGGACAGATGTGTGAAGAAAGCATTTGCGCCTTACTAAAGGAATGATTGCCAAGTTGAAAACAATAAAAAGTTCAAAGGAGATCAAACTTTGCCTATTTACCTCTATGCATGAGGGGTTTGGTTCTTCCTGACCTTTCCTTGTTGGCAGACCTTCAACAAATCGTTGCTGATACAATAACCCTTCATCAGTCTGAGGAAAAATGGATGGTGGTAATGTTGAAAAATCCATTTCTTGTAACTCAGGATCATAAGTATCCAGAATGAAAGCTTCTTAGCTGGAAGGTTTTTAAGAAGAAATAATGTAATTAATCCTAAAGATCTAAATTATTTTGTCCATATTGAAAAAGTAGACAAAATGTCGCTTTTTTCAGCACCCACTTTATACTCAGGATTATGGTCACTCCACTTCTCCTTTCCTGAACCCCTCTTGTGGAATACGATGTTTGTGCACAGTCCTTTCCAGGCCAGATTGTAACCGCCTCTGCCAGGCACCCCAGTTTCTCTCAGCCTGGGTTAAGAAAGCCAGCAGTGTGACAGAGGGGATAAATACTGAATTAACACTTCAGGAAGGCATCCAGTGTTGCAACTCTTGCTTCTGGTGATCCCAGTTAGTCTTTCCCATTTAAACCAACGCTGGCTCCAAACTTGTCCCCAGCACGCACACAGGCAGAGCAATCCCTCTGTTTGCAGTCTTTTGACTTGATTCTTGCAGAGCTCCATCCCGAAGGTGCTGAGCACCACCAGCTCCCTCTGGAAGACGTGGCAGCTCTGTTTGCCCACAAGATCCCAGCAAGTAGGTGCGGAAGCTAATAGGATCTTCCCTTTATTTTGGTGTTGATGAAAAAGGCCAAAAGGCAAGATTTTCAGCCAGATAAGGTTAAAGAATTAAAGATTCTCTGTTTCCTTTTGCTGTCATTCAGAATAACAAGCATAGAAAATTCTGTTTAAAATAGCTGAGCCTTTTGACTTAAAGGGTTTTCATGTCGAAGATTTAAGACGTCAGGTTTAAACATGACACTGATAGTATTAGGCAAAGTATGAGAGCAGATACTTGTAGTAACTGTCATTTTTTCTGACTGTTTATTAATGGACTTTTGTGATTTATAGTGAATGTTGTGAAGGATCTTCAGGTCCATTTATCACTCAAAGCAGCACCTTTTTTTCCTTAATACCTACGTATGTCATAATTAAGGGTGGATGCTGCTTAAAGATTTAGTTCTGTTCTTAACATAAGATCCTTCAAGATGATATTTAATCCTAAATAGATTTAATACCTTTTTTAAAAAAAAAACCTGTAAAGCAGTGTATTATGTAACTGGCAAAAATCAACAGCATTAAAAGGACCTCACATTAGACAGAAATATAGAGAAAGTTTAGATTTTCACTCCAAATGGAGTTTTTCATCCCATTTTAAAATAACTTGTAAGGAAGACACCTATGCTTCAGCATTCAACTTTTATTAATATTTTACTAGACAGGTTTCTCCTTGTTCCAAAAACAAGTCATGTGTGCTGAAGTACATCTTTATATCCATGAAAGGCTCTGGTGGTGTGCCATAAATTCATCATGTGCCTTTAGGAATACTTCTTTAAAAACTATTTCAGAGTAATTGCCTATTATTAATAATGATAATTCCTTTTTACTATTATGGCAGTAGCAGTGAAACTAAGTGTCTGCTTGTGGTGTTCATTAGTGTCTGTGTACTTCTGTGGCCTCTGTTATCCTACAACTTAAATCTGGTGAAGTAAATATGCTTGGAGTCTCACAATACTATCTGTATTAAAAACAGGGAAGAAGTGCCAGGAATTGTTTTATTTTGCCCATTAAATACGAGAGAGACGCAGGAATCAAACCAGTTTTCTAAAGTGTCAGACCAGTACTATAACCACAGGGCTGTCTGTCTTTACGAAGGTGCAGTAGTCATCTCCATAGAGGTGGATTATTTGTGCCTTAATCATTTGAGTACATGCCTACGAGCCACGCCGTGCCTCCAGCACCAATCCTGCTGTTTCATGCTTTGTGCAGTGTATAATGTGTGGAGATTGCTACCAGTTTGTGAGCAGCTGAAGCTCATTTAGTAAAATATTACCCAATTTGTTCTGATTGTACTCAGTTTTTATCACTGCCCTTTTCTGTATGGCTTGTTTTACTACTCATGCTCCTGACAATAGCCACAGTTGGAGCAATCTTGGGCCTTTTCTAAACAGACTGCGAGAGGCTGTTTTCCCTTCTGTGGCTTGCAGAGACTCCCGTTCCCAGTTCATCCTCTTTGCTCTGGAAGTGGTTGTACTGCTGATCTGCTCCCAGGGGCTTCCCCTGGAGAGTAAAGCTTCAGGTGGTTTCCTGAGCTGACGTCGTGACACTGGTACATAGCGTACAGGTGTGAACGACTGCGCGTGTGCGGTAAAGCGCTGGAAAATCAGGATATGCCTTTTGGTACCTTTCCAAGCTCCGAGGTGGTGTCTCATACAGGGGAAAAAAAAATAAATCCCACTTTCTCATGTTTTCTGACTGCTTGCTTGCTCAGGATAGTAAAATTAGCTTTCCTCAGATAGCAGATGAGACTGGAAATGCTGAGGATTTGGAGGCGTGATGTGGATCCATCTGCACCAGTGTGTTTTGGTTCCATAGCTCCCAGTTCTCTTTCTACTGGGCTCTGTAAGCTGGATTCTGTTTTCAGTTAGAACTGAAGCAGAACTGAGAACAAGCAGGGCAGCTCATTTACAATGTCATGTGTCCAAGTTTCTGCCATACACGAATGAGAAAAAAGCCCACACTTTGCCTTTAGAGGTTCAATTTGGATGGTTTTGATCATGACCACACTTGGACTTTCTGCTGAAATAAGTAAAATCAAAGTGCAAATAGGTGACTCATTAAAAACCATTTTACGTTCACTTAAAATTATAAACAGTAGAGGGGTGAATATGTACGTCTAAACTTTCGCAAGAGATTCACAGAGATGCAGTATTCCACATTTCCTTTGTGGAAAATAAATAAGTTTCTACGTATCAATACTCATATCTAGCTTGATTCAGTGGGGCAATATTGATATAATAAAATGGTTCCATTTACATCAAATGAGGCCCTTTGGAGTCTCACAGTAAGAGAGACTATTCTTGTTCTTCCAGATGCCAGACAAACAGTAGCACATCAGGGCATAGTACAAATAATGCTCTCTGACACTTGAATCCATTCACTAAAATATTGTACATCAAAAAGTCTACATACATTGCGTTCCCTGAATAATATCATGCTCACAAAATTGTTTCCAAACTCTGAGGTGAGCAGGGTGATGCATGCGCAAATCATGGATACAATATTGCTTTTAATATGCAAAATCCCCTTCTCTTCCATGTCAAGTGTGTCTAAGAGTGCTGTGAAATTGGAAGGAGAGCGATTACCATACCAATAGTTCAGAAAGTTTTTTATGATGTGCACCGTTCGGGATGTGTCATTAAAATTCCTCCTCTTCTGTTTTTTATAATTTCACAGGCAGTTTGCTATGTCACACCTGTTCTTTACTGCAGGTGTGATAGAGTCAGACTCACTGTAGCCCAGGAATAAAACCCAGAAAAGGGTCAGAATAGGACAGTAGAAACAGTACCGTGGTTAAAGTCACATTGCAGATGTATATACACAGTTCCACCTAGGATTTGTGGCTAATGTAATTCTTTATTGGAAGGCTTTGACCTTGTTACGGATTCTTGGCAGCTTTTCCCCACTCTATTCATTACTAATGCAAGCTGTCAATCAGTTTAGTTCTGCTTTGACATAGACTGTGGCTCATAGGAGTTAGCTCTGTCATTCTTTTTATTTCTTTCATCTTTACTATCCTTTTTTATGGTCTTTAAAGCTGGAAGTATAAAAGGGTTATACGTATATGAAAAAAATCTGTTTCAGTAACTCTATCAACCTTGTTATAAACAGTCTTTGATTAAAACAGTTACTTTTGAACACAGTAAAATGAGAATGTGGGTCTTAACATACAACATCTTATAAATTATCCTCCCTCTCAAAATAAATCAGAACTCCTATTTGCATTACAGTGTTCAGGGTTGATACAGGCAGATCAGCTGCCACATCCTGAATAACATATTAGAGAGGTTTTTCCCTTTCCGTGTGTTTTGACATGAGAGAGCCATCATAAGTGATGTCTTACTACGCGTGCTAATGTTCGCTGAAGTAACAATTTCCACCCCTTATTTCATTTCGTTGACCTGGGTACTGATTAATATTTTAAAAGGGCTTGATACAGGTTTTCAGTTCTGTGTCAACCCAATCTTTGAAAGTTTAGATTTGAATCCTACCAGCCTGATGATAAATAATTTAATACTAACCAATGGAAAGGCAGTGAACAAATCATTCAGAGCAATCCTTTTCAAAAAGCAATCTAATGGCAGTCATATATAAGTTTGAAGATATAGATATGAACGATTCATTATAAAAAAATGGCAGCTTCCTTTCAAATTAGAAGAGAATATTACTTCCTGATAATGGTATAAGAATAGAAGAGAAATAAAACTCCATTATTGAACAGTTATGGTATTAAATTCTGACACTAAATATTAATCTGCTAGGTGCTGCTCTATTATTATCTGCTAGAATAATGAAGCAGCCTTTTTTGAACATTTACACAGAATTCAGTGAGCCCAGTAACTCCTGGTAGTGCCCCTCAGGGTCACAGCTTTTCCGTAGAAAGAGACTCTGGGGGAGAGATTGGGCTAGCTTCTGAAAAGCTGAAGCCCGTTTGTTCCTGTATCTCTTCTCTCAGAATAAAGTGTAGTGAGTGGGAGAACAACAGTATCCTCCACGAGTGAGTGTTACCACTACTCTGTAGTGTGGTTGTAGTGCACAAAAGTCTTACTCAGAGCTGGGTGCCCACTTTTCAGTGCCCTGTGCAATCAGAGTGTTTGTTGTGAGGAATTTGCATTTTAAATAGACACGCCAGATTAAGGATGGGCAACATAGCCACTCTTTTACTCAGCAGGAACTGATGCATAGGAGTATTTGCTTCTCAGACACAAAGTAAAATTCATCCAAGTCCCAATCCAGTGCCTCAACAGGAAGATCAACCACTCCGTCAAGTCTGTAGCCACTTTTCCAGCATAGACCTTCCCCTTTTCCAGATTTCATTGGGCAAGTTTTCCCTAAAAATAGACCTGTGCAGTAAAGCAACCTTTGTAGAGTGCTGCTTCATGTGGAAATACATTGCCGGCATTGATATACTGTTGACTCACTGGCCAGTTCCCATCTACAATTTCCCACTGCCCAGCACCGTCTGCTTTCTCAAAGTTTACATTTTGATTTCTGGGTAGAGCGGTGGAACAAGTGGCCAATTCATCGTTACCCTAAAAAGGAAGGGTTGGAATGAATAAACCTATTGTTGGAGGGTACCAACTATTTGCCAAATTCTCTTCACAGCAATTAACGTGACTACATCTAATTGGTAAAAAGTTCAGGGAGATAGCTAAGGACTTGTTAGGAGTTTTTGTTCCTTGATGAGTTTTACTGCAGTAGTCTGAATGATACAACTTTTTTTTACATATGTACTTACCGGGTAAAAAGTTTATTCTTTTTCTTATTAGAGGTTAATGAGTTTTAGTATTTCACATTATCTTTGTTGTAACTACCAGGTTTAATCTTGAAAATAATTTATTACAATAGTAGAGTAAATGATGTGTTGAAAATAATATAATAGTCTAGATGACGACAAAAACAAAAAAAAGTGTAAACCGCATGTTGGGCCTTCAGTTCTTTAGGCAGCATGATAATCCAGACACATAATAATGCCATTTCTGCTTTAATTGACTTTGGAAAAATAACCCATGAGTTAGAAACCAGAGAAGCCACAGGGAGACTTTTCAATTTAGGCAGATCACCCGTACCAGCGAACTGCAGAGAAAGAAAGATGGTCAGTGTGTGGTGAGCTTGATCCAATTCCTCACCAGGAGCCATGAGCAGCCACACACCTGCAAGTCTCAGCTGCTCTGTAGTTAAGGTTGAGCTCAACAAGTGCTGAAAACCGTTGGCAGGTACTGGTGATACTGGTGTTTGTCCCCTCCTTCAAGACATTGCTCATCTCATACTTTGTGCCCATGCTGTGCGCACTCGTGCTGCCAAGCAGCAATGACGGGAAGTGCCGTGTGCTGCAAAAGCAAAAGGGAGATGGGTGAAAGTGCTGCAGAAGAGCTTCTTTCTAAACTGCTTCCAGATGTGCAGGTCTCTTCTGTCTGCTTCATTGTTCGATAGCAGGGAGAAGACCAGCCTACCAGTCTGCAGGCAACTAGAGACATCATCATGATGGCCTTTGCAAAAGATGGAGGTTTAGTTCTCCTCCTGCGTACAGTATGGGTGTCACTCCAGTGTCTCTCGTCTCCATGGCGCAGGAGAAGCTACTTTGGAGAGGGATAGGCAGACGCTGACCCATCTGTCCTGAGTAGTGGGGATCCTTGCTGCTGAGTCACGAGTGGATTTTCCCTCCCAGGTAGCACCCTGTGGTCAGGGCTCTGGGTCAGGGCAGGGCACGTCGGACTGCTCTGTGGGATTCAGCTCGAGTGCTGAGCGCAGGGCTTGGAAAATGGGGAGAAGAAAATTAAAAGGGGGGCGAAACTGATATTTCCACTCACTGCAGAGAGGCCTCGCACTAGGAGAATGTGAGGGGCCTGCACTGAGTATGAGGATGATTGTAATACCTCCAATGTTTGCTTTGTGTGTTTGGATTGCAAGCTCTTTGGCCCAAGGACTGTGTCTCATCGTGTATTTACACAGATCCCAGCACAGCGGGTCACTGGTCTCAGTAGGGGCCTCCAATCTCAAGTGATAATAATGAACTGGCTTTCTTCTAAGTGTTATTACCCAAACAATACTGTGTTCCATTGTGCAGCATTGTTTTTATTAATTTTTTTTTCAGTTCAAATGAAATAAAAACATTGTCCACCCAAACGCTGAGGAACAATATGAGTGCTCATCTCCTGCTGGGAAATAAAAATTCAAGAGTTTCAAATACCAGTGCTTCCTGCCCCCTTTAGTCACTTTGAGGACTTGTGTCTGATGATAAAATGCTTTAAATCCATTTTAGACCTTGTCCGGGCTGGCATTCCTTGTCTGGATCTTAGCAACACAACAAAGCTCGCTTTGAAAGTCTCTTAGAGAGGCAACCCCCAGTTCATGTAGCTGATACTTATGTGAAGAAGCCCAATTTATTTGTATAACAGCTGCTTGAACACACATTTGCAGAATCTATGCCAGCAGCTTTTAAAACATGTGATTTAACTTTAAAAAGTCTTTGGGAAGAGTGCAAACCAACCTGTTCTTTTGAATTAAAAGATATATTTTATTTAAGGGAAAACCACAGAAGATAACCCAGAATCTCTCCACTAAACTCATTTTATTGAAAGCAAAGATTTTTTTTTTCCATGCACTTCCATGTGAAAGGTCTGTATATTTTCTTCTGTTCTGCTGAACAGCATTATTAGAAGTTGATTGTGCGTGTAGCTATGTGCAAGATCTCTCTATCTGTAGTATGGTGAGATACTAGGAAAGGCATTCTGGGACTTAACTGACTGTTTTGCAAAGCATACAAACAGAGTTACTCTCAACCCAAACTACATGATGAAAAGTGAATGCTTCTACTTTAAAAATGTAGATCAGCAATAATGTCTTCAGCATGAAACCACCCGATGTAGCCAAGGCATAATTTTATTATCCCAGATGAAAGACAAATATGACCTCATTGTGTTTTGTATGAAAAACATTATTTTGAGTCTGTCTGGTTCCTGCAAGCTTGCTGAGCTGTGTTATTCAGTAATGTTTGGCATATGATAACTTGTTCTGAGGCTGGTGTGCAGAAAGAAAGAAAATAAGGCCAGGTTGGAGCTGCCATCTATTTCCATGGTTTTATTCTTGCCCTTTGAGTTCTTTGTCAGACAGTTGCAGTCTGCCACAGTACAACTCCAGTTGTTTTGTGTAAGCACATCCCAGCTACGGTGTGAGTTCTCCTCCAGAGTGCTAAAAGACGTAGGTTGTGTTTAAAGGCTAGAAAGGTCTGGCCTTAGCTGCTGGGACACTGGCTTTTCCTTCTTTGATCTATTATAAGAGGTGATATTCTTTAAATCAGTTATCTTAATGACAGCAAACTTGCCAGCACTGAACACAGAGCATTTTCTTAGGTAGATCGGCACAGATGTGTGAGCAGCCCCAGACATCATTGTGTATGGGGCTTGCCTGGGCATAAACCACCCCAGGCAAGGAGCTGCGTCACTGCCAAGTCTGGTGCGGGGCTGTATGCCCTGCCACGAAGGTGCATTAGTTCCCTGTAGGAGCCACACCGCAGGCGGGTGGCGGATGCCCCACCGGCTCCTCTGCAGGACCGGCGTGTGCCAGGCAGCCGTATGCCCGGCCCTGAGCCCTCCGAGAGGCTCCTGAGGGTTGAACATCTCCTCGTCTTCACAGCCGGCTCTCCGCTAGGGTCGTGGGAACTGGAGTTTTCAGCAAGGATGAAACATTAATATTGCTATGTTCACTTCCATTTTGGGATGAAAACAGATGAAGCTCACAGATTTAGGGAAAAAGTCATTTCTAAATTACAACTTCATTGTTCTGGTAATTCCATAAATAACATTTTTTTCAAGGCTGATGTTTCATTTTGGTATTTTAGAATGGAATTGCTGTGCTTGCCTCCTCAGTTTGGGAATCCTTGAAGTTTTTTCTATTTTTTTCTTATTCTTTCTTCTTGGAAACAATTGTAATGAAGTAGGAAAACTTGGTTTTCATCTACTTTTAGTGTCTTCCGAATAGAAAATATAAGACCAAAATTACAGTGTATTGAATTGAAAGGCAAACTCACCTGCAACCACATTCACTTTTTCTCTACTGTTCTGTTTCCTTGTTTAGATGTATTTCCCTACACTTTCTTGAGCTTCACTGAAAAAGAGGGATAAAGAAAGAAAAAAATGAGTGCACAAAAGGTTTTCAAAAATAATGACATTACATAGAAAGTGTAAGGTCTGTTTTTTAACTCAGCCATGTTTAATTTTCCATAATACTTTTAGAAATGACCATATTTTTAAAAGCATCTGTTCTTTCGATTTACCTGTTACTTCCAGCTGAAATTTTTTAAGTAGCTCTACTTGAGTCAGTTGAGTGAAGAGCCTCTAGAAGAAGAAAAAAAAAAGTATATGCACTTAACGAGCAACAAAGTTAGTGATCTGTAGCAATTACCCAAGTGAGTAATTTTGTTTCATTAATGCACCCTAAAGCACCAAGCTGTTTTGTCAATGGGCACTGCAGGCCCATAGCAATGCTCAAAGAGACAGTTACGTTACCAACCGCAGTGTAAGGGATAGGTTTACCAACAAGGAGGGAGAGAGAAAGCAGCTTAGCATAAGAAGAAAATTAAAGACCATCTATTATTGTCGCGGAAGCCAATGGCAATACTTGTAAAGACTCTAGCAGAGCAGGGTCACACATCAGTTTTTTCTGGCTTTTCCAACTTCCAGTTTCTTGGTTGCTGTGGTTTTTTAAGAGGGCATCTTGATGCACATAGTGTGTCAGTCTGAAAGGGGAGGGAAGGCATGTACGTGGCTTACCCGAACCCTTCTCGGAGGAAAGTAGAAAAGCAGACAGCAGAAACGAAGGCAAAGCTGTATTACAACTTCTAGGCATCTCCGGATCACTCGATATGGGACACACACAGCATATGATATATTAACGTGAAGTATTGAATATCCGTGAAGGAGTACTGGCAAATGGTGTCAATTTTCAAACACTTTGCTTTGTCAGCTTCACAAATTTAAAATCAATCATCAAAAGGTCTCTGTATAGATCAGCTGAAGAGACATAAAACCTTATGGTTATCTCCCTGACAAAAAAAAGTTGAAATTAAAGATGAGTTTCTAAAGACTCAGACTGGCAGAATTTTGTAGTGCTAAAAACTGGGGTCATCCAACCTCTCAGTTTAGAAATAAATGCTGGGGGAAAACAATAACACCCAGTGCACTGCTAATAAATACATCTTGAAGGACAGTTGAACACGTGGAAAAATAGATTTCACAGACAGGCTTATTTTCAGCATGAATGCCATTTTCTCACTGCATTATCATAAACATGAGAGAAAAAACAGCTATAAATAAAAAAATCTTGGGCAGTCCCTGGAGACTTGTCAAAAATATGTAGTTTTTGTACGCCACAGTGTAAAAGTATTCATTAAAATTAATTTTTAAAATGCCCTGTCCAATATCAGTTGCCTGATGTCCTTCCTTTGTTCATAAATTATAAATGAACCAGCAAAAAATGAAGAAACCGTGATTCCATTAATGAATTATTTAAGTGTGATTGTTAGTTTTCACAATCATTGGGCTAATAAGCTCAGGCTTGTGACACCAAAGTGTTTCTCATTTGAGGGTGATGATGATGGTAATGTTATTAACACCATTATCAGTGTGTCCTGTGAAGCATAAACCCAACCGGCTCCTTCGGTGGCGACGTGGTGGCATGGCCGCTGGAGCTTTCATCGGGTCTGTAGCGGGAGAGGGAGGTGACACTGAGGGAAGTTGGTGTGAACAGGGTTCGCTGGGTGGCTCCCCCCAAGGCAACGCTTTAAAAAAGACAAGCAGCATACTGACATGAGAGGATCTTCTTCCCGCAGCAGCCTGCCGGTGCCGGCGACACACGCAACCGGCTTGGCCCATTCCAGCGGCGGCTCCGGGAGCTCCAGTGAGTCCGAGAGCAGCTCCGAGTCCGACTCCGACAGCGAGAGCAGCTCCAGTGACAGCGAGTGCAACGAGGAGTCGCGCAGTGCCACGCCGGAGGTAAAGCCACGCTCTCAGCTCTTCCCCAGCGGGAGCTCAGAGCAGGAGGCATGGAACGGAGTGAAATCCTGCTCCCTGTTAGGAAAATGTTGGAGTTCTGTGCTGTTTGATGCTGTCGACCTTTTTCTCCCTTCACAGTTTTACGTGTATGACCCACATACTCATTCTAGCTTTTGGAAGAATCCTTCTGGCCTACATTTGAATTGCTTTAAAGAAATATTTAGATTTTTGCCAGTAGCTAGAGAAGATTTTATTGACACAGTATTCAGCTGGGACTGAGGAAAGGCAACATGACAGAACTATGTCTTCAGGGACCAGCTAAACTTTTTAGTTGTATTAAATTTCTCCAGGGCCACATTGTAAACCAGATAAGGAAGCCTAATTAACCATAAATACTCCATAAATACTCCCATAAAACTAGCAGTCACCACTAGTTGACTGAAATAAAAGGGTGTGTTAAAAACATTCTCATTTAAAGGAAAAAGCATTGCTTCTGTCTGAGATTTGTTCCTTTTCGTTCTTCAAACTGCAGCCAGAACCTCCCTCAACAAACAAATGGCAGCTGGATAAATGGTTAAATAAAGTGAACCCCCACAACAAGACCATCATCAACAATCAAAATGAGCCTCACAGCGAGACCAGCTCCCAGGCCCAGAACAACCAGCAGGCCGAAGGGCCAAACAAAGGGAAGCTCAACAGCAGCCTGCCCCCGACCGATTCCAAAGACCGGGCAATCCTTAGTCCCATCCGAGAGAAAGCCAAACCGCGGGTTGCCCAGAAAACCCCAGAGGTGAAAAGTTCCAAGCAGAAGTCACCAGCTCATAATGAGCCAACTTCACAAAGGACTACTGGGAAAAAGCAACCCAAAAAGGTAGAAAGGACTTCCAGTGTAGAAGAGTATAACTGGCCCAAACCAAATAATACCAGCAACACTCCCAAAGAAAAAGACACACAGGAACCCCCCGAGCAGCCAAAGGTTCGAACTAAAGCAGCAGTTGGGAAGACCGCTCCAAGGAAAGAACCACGAACTAGCACAGGTCTCACTTCAGAGAAGAAAAAGTACAGAGGCCCCAGCAAAATTGTCCCTAAGTCCCGGGAATTCATTGAAACAGATTCATCTACTTCTGACTCAAATACAGACCAGGAGGAGAGCTTGCAGGCTAAGGTATTGCCAGCTTGCACCGGGTCTGGCAATGGCGTCAAAGTGAAGGACTCTGGCAGTAACATCCTCAGCGTAAGTAGTTTAACTAGCAATGGCAGCAACACATCCATTGATCAGACCAGCAATGACTTGGAGGAGCAGCTCTTTTCTCCCATCCCAGTCGTACAAAATGAACTTCTGTCCCCACTGAGAGAATATGAAGAACTCAAATCTCTGTGGGTGAAAATAGACCTTAGTTTACTCTCTAGGATACCTGGGCAAGAGCCTTTTGAGACCACATCTGTGAAAAGTGAACCAAGAGAGGCAAATGTGAAACACAGGCGACCATCTCGAGAGTCCCCTACCCCAGCAGCTGAAAAACCATCCACAAAATCCAAAAGGAAACACAAGGTAAGTTGTTTTCATCATTCAGAGGAACACACTGAATTTCTCTGAATCCTTGAGGTCAGGACCGCAGGCAGTGATCCTTCACTGCACCTGCAGCAGGGTTGTAAAGAGGCATCATAACACTAAGGCTGTATTGTTTTTACAAAGGACATATATTTACAAGTGCATTACAAATTAACATCAGAAACTAGTAACAAACAAACTCCAGCTGACAAAATCAATGAACAATGTATTTTTTTGAGCTTACAAGCTTTTTCACGGTATTTGCTCACCCATTAATTTGCAGTGTTCTGTAATCTGCAGAAAGATTCCCAATGATGAGTTAGTATTACTATGGGTTCAGCCATACTCAGAAAATGTGACTTCTGTTTGGAAGGCAGGGTTTTACTGTCTGCAGAATTAAGGCATTTTCACCACTGGCTTAAACAGGCATAGCTTCATTAAAGTCAATGAAATGGTGCTTGCTTATGCTCCTGGTGAATTTAGTCAGTATATTGTTTCGTTGTATAAATAATTGTGATTCATAGAAATATCATTTGCTTAACTAGCTGCTTTCTCTACACAGCTACCTGAAAAAGCAAATATATTTTGACTTAAGGTGTTATGTTTTATCGTGTGGTTTATGTTATTTATGCCCAAGGGTATCCTATCTTGTGGGATGTGACGGTGCACTTCAAATTAAATGTGCTTTCAGAAAAGAAACTGAAGTTTTATATCATAAGTGAATTTGTGTACTCAGTTTTTCCAGCTGAAATGGTTGTGCTCTGGTCTGCCTGTGAGAAGTCATCATAGCATATTTTTTTTACACCCCAAATTTTATAAATCATTGTGAATGTGACTTCAGCTGTCTGTTCTAGTGGACTTCTTGAAATCCTGAGTTTGAGCAGTCCAGTGGTACGAGAGAGTTAATACAAGACAAAGACAGACAATGCCAGGCAGACACAGGGTCTGCACCCCTGCCTACATGACTCACTGCACTGGCTCCTTCCCTGTTGAATTAAGTGGAAATAATCACATGAGTAAACTCAGCAGGTTTTTATTCAATTTATATTCTAGCTGTACACTAAAGGCAGAGATGTAAGAAGGAAGGAGAAATGAAGAAAGAGGAAAGGGACGCATAAATGTCCGTGCTTATGTGTATGTATAAGTACACCAGCGTGTATACTAATTTTACAAAAAAACCTTCTTGCTAGGTAACTTGGTGGAGTGTCAGTATTATGGAGAAGGAATCTTGGCTAAAACACAAGTAAGGTATTGGCAACTAAACTGAGGGCTCCCAGGAAAAAAAAAAAAAGAGTTATATGAAAGTTGGAACCTCATAATTTCATTAGCTTGGACTTTGAATCAGAAAGTAACAAAATGAGGAATCTCACTCTGGGACTGTAGAAACATAAGCTACACTCTGAAACAGCCTTTTCAGTTGCTATGTGATTGTTCACTGCTACCCAAGGGGAAACAAACCAATTAGGATGACTTGAGGGTATATCAATAGTTAAAACAGGGTAGGGAGAGCCTGATTTGTGTTTCTAAGTCATGCTATTAAAAGATTTATTTTAGCCATCTACTAGTGGGCTTGAAGGCTGATATGAAGGTTCCAGTGACAGAGCAGTAATCAGCTTTGCTTGTATCATCCTAGTTCAGGCACAAAAGTCATGCATCAGGGAATCTTTCAAAGTAAATTTTAAACCAGCTATCGCTGTTAATGACTACCCCAGCTCAGTCCTGTAGTTTTTTAGTCCTGTGAGGAATACTTACTCAGGGAAGTTTTCCCATCAACTTCCATTAAGTCAATGAGTAAAAGCTATTTACTTGAGTAAGATTTGGTGCTATCAACTCATTCCGTCTGAATTATTAATTAAATTCCAGTGCACTACAGAAGATAACTGTAGCACATGAGGTGTTTTGCTTCCTAATTATCTGGCTATGTCACTTGTTATATAACTTCATGTCATGTGTTTGGAGCACATTTAGCCCTGATTTCAGGTGACTTTCACTTCTCTTAGACCAGTATTTTAACTGCTGCTACTGTAAAGGAAATACACTGAGATTCCTGAGCTCCTCTTAATGGCAAGTGAAATTGTGCATAGATGCTGGATCTTTCAAGCTCTACCTTTTCTGTTAAAGCAGACGGAAAGCCTGGATACCTTTGTTGAAAGCAAGAAGCAGCGCCTGGAGGACCCTTCAGCTTCATGCCTGCTCCCACCTTGTATCTCTCCGATACCGAATCACAGATTAACCAGCACTAAAGAGTAAGTTGGGGGTTTTTTTCACATAACATTCATGAGGGATTTCATGGTGCTGTTCTACAAATGTCTTTGGTGTAGAGCCAGATGGGCTTTACAGCCCGTAAGCATAAGTGACCCAGCATTGCTCTTCCCATCCATCAGGAAGAGGATCCACATAGTTTTGGAGGAGATTCATTCATCCTTCTGATGGACTAAAGGAATTCTGAGTGCCACCAGAACCCTGGTGTACTCTTCTACCCCCATACTGCATCTTTTCAATGTTTTTTCTTGCCCCCATCTTCCTTTACCTCTATGGCCAGAGAATCCTACTAAAAGTGGGCTTTATTTGGTTGTCTGGAATTTATTTTTTAAAATTGTTTTCATAAGAGACAGTTCTCAGTTTTATTGAACGAAACAGGGATTGTGCTGTTCACTACAGTGGCTCTTATTGTTTAACTGTGTATACAGCAATGCCGGGGTGACCATCCTAAATGTTTCAGACATACGTGCTTTGTATTTCAGCAGACATATAATCAAATAGTTTGTGCCTTTCAGTGTCTTTGAGAGATGGCTATAATGCTTGAGCAAACAGGCGCCACGTAAATAATGATTCTGATTAGTATAATCACAAGATTAACATTCTATAAATAACCAAAGAGTCCAATTCCCTTCTGTCATCAATTTTGTGCTTTTACGATTTTGAGATGAGGCAATTCTTTCTGCTTCACACTAGGGCAAGCAAAGAATCAAACCCACAATGTGCTTCTGAAAACAATTTGATTGTAGTAGTATTTAAATTTAGATAAAATTCAGAAATCACTTATGAAATAGCACACAAATTTTAAAATCCATAAAGAAAGTTGAGCATCATTTTATTTATACTAGTGTAATTATGGAGTAACTTCAGTCCTTGAACTAACCCCTCATTGTACCACTGAGAAAATCAGAACTGGAGTCTGGAAAAGGCAGATGAGTTCAAAGTTACAATGTGATCTGTAACATGTTGCACATTTGATAAACATCATGATGGGTGTTGCCTGATTGTCATTGCTAGAAATACAATGAGAAGAGATATACTGCAGAGAAAATCAAGGATTATCCATCCCCAACACCTCCACAATCCATTAAAAAAATCTTTCTATTCTTGTCACCAGCAAGCCCTAAGGATCCACCCCCAACCTGATGTTTCTTAATTTGAGCTTGTTTTCCAGGTCATTAATTTGATTCCTCAGAGCTTTCAAGCCTTTGGTATTCTCTGTTAAAATACAATTGTGTCCATCAATAGTTATTTCCATATGCCATCTTTTCCTCTCGTCTGCCACAAGTTTTGAAACAAAATTTTCTGACTTCTTTTCCACTGCAGTGATTGAGACCTGGATCACATTGCATTTGTTATTAGTGTCTTCTGAGTTTTCTTGAAAGAAATGCAATATTGTTTGATAATTCAGGTCTTCAACTCCCAGAGAAGGGCAACTGAATGTAGATCAACGTATTTCCCGAAAGATTAGGGAGCTGGCTGAACTGTGTGACGACAAACTTCGGGGGAGCCCCAGATTATTTTTAAGCAGTCAGGAGTGGTTCTGTTCTCCAGAGCGTTAAGTACAGTTTTAAAGGGAAGCAGAAGAAAGGGGAAGCTGAAAGTAGACCGTTCAAGGGCATGGGGAAAAATAACACTTCAGCAGTAAAAGGTTCAAGGACAGGCTTTGCCATTTTCTCCTTTATTCCTAAAGGGTCTACGTTTTCTTTCTGAACTCCTAAGTCTCTACATAAGGACTTGGAGGAATGAGGGTGATTCAGCTACAGATATGATGATGGTGTTCATCCATTAAGAAGGTGTTACGTCCCATGGCGGATGTTCTTACTTGGGAGGAACCTTAGGTCTCTCCTGTTAGAACTTGGTCCCTTTGCCAACAAGCCAAGTTTCCCAGGCAGACTTCAGAGACTTTCATTGGGCTTTTTTATAGATACAAGAGTGTTTTGACAGAAGGACCATGATCTCTGGGCCAAAATTTGGAGCCATTCAGGAGTCTGGAGGAACCAGTGAAAGACAGGCCACACCTGTGTGTTTGTAGCTCTCACTGGCTGCCTATCTACGGTTTAGGCATTTGAATACATTTCTCTCATAATCTTTCCATAAATATATGGGCTCAATAAAGCAAAGATGCACAATTAATTTTTAAAGGATTACATGTCTAATACAGGCAATTATATGCCTAATTTCCACAAGTTTCTATGACTACGTGTACAATTTGAGTGTAGAAATTTCAAATGGTCAGTTGTGAACTTAAAAGCCATTTGCACAACCGAAGAGATGGTTTGTATTAACTAGTCATTGCATAGGAGAGCTATCTCTGTGTTTCTTCCTTCCCTCACACACTGTGGGGCTGATGCCTTTTCCTAAATCTGATGTGGCACTTAAAATATATTTATTCAAACTATTGCCACTGTGGTTTCCTTATTTCTGATATTTCATAGCAAATGAAGGAATAGATGACACTGTGTTTTGTCCAAGTAATTCATAGTAATACCTTGACACACTGCTGTGAGGCTGGATTTTTGTTATACCAGCTGCCCACTTTGCAGCAGAGGGTTATTTGTGTATTTACTTGCTTGCCAGAGCAATTTTAATTTAAGCATTAATTGCATGTGCTGCTGAATACCATTTATATCTGAATACCTGATTGGTAGACCCAGTCCAGACAGAGCACTATTCGCCAACATTTGGCAGTTTATAAGAACACAGAGTTATTTGCTGATGCAAACTCTGAATTTCAAACCAGCCTCATACCAGTGAAACATGCCTGCCTGTAAGTCTGTCTGAGGCAAGCATTTCAGCCTGTTTCTCAAGATTTCCTGTTCCCTTTTGTTTGACCTTTAGTTAAAGATGCACCTGTACTTGGAACGCTTCTTGGGCGATCCCTTAGGTAGTCACAACAGCGTTCAGTGGGGTTGGTTCACTTTGGAGCAGCCTTCTACATCCATGACAATGACTTCAGCTTCATTCAGCTGCTGCCATATGGTCCAAGCTAATGCAGGAGTGACCTTTCCCTGCTAACCCCCTGCAGAAAATCAGATACACCGTCGATACGCGGCATTTCATTGTGGACAGGGAGAGTAGAGGCAAAGGAAAGCCAAGTGATTGGTATGGACAATGGCTTTGTCTCACTAATAGGCCAGAGATACCACTACATACCACAAGAGTGGATAAAGAAAGGGCAAAGAAAGGCAGCTTGAAATGTGAGAGTAGATGGAAATTCTCTCTCCTTCACACGCTGACCTCTTGTTGCCTGCTTGCTTGCTTGCTTTCTGCCCTAAAAGAAACCAGGCTGAAAAAAAAAGCAGATGGGGAGCCTTCTCATTCCTTGATAATTGGCCTTTTCAGCCACAGAGATTAAACCCTGCAGCCACAAGACCATCAGTTCTGCTTGTATTTTTTCCTTGCACTTTTATTGTGTTTCTCCTTAGATTTTAAATATAGTTTAACTAACAATCATGTCAGCAAATTAAACCATTGAGTCTCAGTAATTATTGCAATAAATTCATTCAAAATTAGTGATTACTGCAATCAAAGACCAGTTTCTTAGCCCATTAACAGCCCAAAGCAAAGTGACAATCTGGTTAACTGCTGGTAACAACCTATTTCATGGAGGTTATTGTTAACATAAATGCTTTGGCGTAAATCTGAGGGCGGTAACATTGCTAAATAAATTATCGGCTTAATTCCTGCGAAAAATCATAAGATTAAGTGGGCAATGGAGAAAAAAGGGGGGGGAAAAACCCAGACAGAGTAATAACCATAAGGTATTGATGGTTTGGTTTTGTTTTTTTTTAATTTGAGTTTTGTAGAAAAAAAATATCCTCAAGTGCATTTTCCTTTGTGGTTGAGTCTTCCTACCCACAGAAAGACTTGCATGCCAGAGCTGAGTAGCAGCACCTATATCTTGGTTTGCCCCATCTTATATTCAGGCCCAAAGATGAAGTGAACTAGTGAAGTTTTAAGTAGTGAAGTTTTTACCATGGTACCTGCAGCCTTCTTAATTTTTTCTTAATCTCTCTTAATCCTTCCACCTCTGTAGCACCTGAGGACTGTTGTTTCAATTGCTTTATATTTGCAGTTGTAGACTCTGTGCAAGGAACAGAGTCCTGCCTTAGCCCTGGAAGTAGCCAGGAATGTGCTGAGGAACCTCACTAGGGGTGCAGGGTCAGATCCTAAAGGGGACTTGGCCAGTGGCTCACAGTCAGTTGTTCTTCAGACACTTTTAAGATAGATCTGCCAGACACGGTTGCTCTTTGCTTTGCGAAACTGTACCAGGGAGAAGGAAGAGCTTCACACACCCCCATGCACAGGGGCACGAAAAACCACTTTGCTCAGTGCTCCCACCCGTATATGCATATTCAAGGTTCCCTGTGCAGGACACTGGGATGGGAGGCAGAGGCTTTGGATTCTGCTCCTGGGTATTTCATTAACTGTCTGCTTTGCCTCTGTACAATCCAATAACTCAGGAACGCTTTCTTGGGGCAGTGCCTACCCTCCTTCAGAAAACTTTCCTCTGGAAGAAGTTCAGAGCGTTATTGTGCTATAGCTATGGTAACTTGTCTGAGTTCCAAAATGCCCTTTGGGGGTAAGAAAGATAACAGATGGGGCTTTGAGTGAGAACTTCTTGAAGGACATGTTGCAGGACCACATGTGCATAAAATCAGTCTCCTCAAAGAACTGCTAGTCTCTTCCAACCTGGTGGTTTTCCTTTGATCTTCTTCAGGCCCATGTGTTTTCTGAACAGGACAGCATCCATACCAGTCCTACTGTAAGACAATGTGAATTCTGTGTTCATTTTATTTCTTCAGTCTGAAGATCTTTAATATCAGAGAATTTCAAATAAGCTATTTTTAACTTTGCATCAGTCAAATTAAAATAGTTTTGAGTAGAAGAGCTATAAAACCTGAAACATGGGGAGTTTGTTTGATTTCACACTGTGATTTCACAGATAGGCTAAAATGGTTTTGTATCACTAAAGGTCCAGAGTAGGGGAATGACCAAAGCAGGTGTAGATATAGATACTGTTGGTGAAACTGCAAAAGAAGCCAGACTGGAATGAGAGAGAGCTTCAGAATGGGGAGTGAGGAAACTTGGGTTGCTTTCTGTTCTTTCCCTGGTTGCTTTAAGGCAAAGTAGATCTATAATTCCTGACACTGACTGAAAGTGACTGGGAACGAAACATAAATTCTTGTTGACTTAATTTGGTATTGAAATTTTAGTCAATAATCATGAAAAGTAAATGATCATGTAGTGCAATATTAGATGTCTAACAAAAGATTAAAATTCAGGTTATCTTCATTGACTGAGCTAGGACAGTACCTAAAATAAAAATCTATGAGTAGATTAACATGTTAAACAGTCAGTGGTGTGTTGGGTTTTGGTTTTTTCTTTTTTTGATGGATTTGAGGGGAGAAAGGTCTAGCAGGTCTTTTTGGTTTTACTGTGTATCACAGCTGCCATTTCTAGCCAGCTAACAGTTTCTGTACATAAAACAGACAATAGATTATCATATTACTTGAGCTTTCATGTCAAAACCACATTCATTTTCTGAATCACGTTCAATTCATCAACCAATATTTGCTCAAGGGCTTTTGCCAGCTACAATGTATCATTTTAATATAGTGTTGAGCATTGGTTTTATTCTAGAGGTCAAATAATTATTATCTTGTTATTGTTATGGTTATCATTTTGTAGTTGTTATAAATTTTTTTTTTTGTTCACATGCCATGTGCTATTATGGTTTTTTGCAAAGGTTGCTTATGTGGGGCCTAATCTGCCTCTTAAAAAGATGCTTAATGTTAAACACATAAATAGTCATACTTGATGTCAAAGGAACTAACCCCATGCATAAAACTTTCCAGCACTTTGCTGAGTCAGAACCTCTATGACCTCTCAAATGAAGACTGACTCAAATTAGCATTTAAATTGGGTGCAATTTGTACTAATGCACTGGAAGTTGTCCTCTAAAGCAGGAGGTTTCTGCAGCCATTGAAAAGGCAGGGGTAGCTCTTCTGTTTTCACTGCCTGTCCCCTTTTGACTTAGCTCCTAGGACATATTTGAGGGCAGAGCTGCCTTCTCAGTAAATAAAATCTAGAACTTTGTGCTATGGAGGATTAGCCAAGGTTCTTGAAATGCCACTGTTCTTATCTGTGTCCCAGGAGCAGCGGTAGCTCAGTGAAGAAGGTGGCAAAGAAAAGAGAAGAGAAGCTGTTCCCTCCTCCGTTATCCCCTCTCTTGGACGAGCCTGTGCACCGGCGGCACAGCAGTGACAACAGCTCCTTCAACCAAGAGACCAACATCACAAACACCTCTCAGACCAGCAGCTCTTCCTCCTGTGTTTCTAAACACAGAAAGAATGAAAATAAATCCTCTTCTAACCCCAAAGGAATCTGTGTAAGTAACCGACCTCAGTTGCTGGAAGTGAACAAGATAAAATAAAATTAACTTAGCTTTGTTCTGTTTGATTTTTTTTTTTCCCAGTATCTATTTTTAAATGCTTATGTAGCCTCAAGCAGTGAGGAGTGGATTTTTGCAGAGCTGGGCTTAAGCAACTCTTGCAAGTTCCATTTTTAGGTCAGCATTAGGCATCTACTTGGCATTGTGTATCACTCCCTGAAACACCCGGTCCCTAAGCCTCAGAGGAGAGCCTTTGCAGCCAAAACCTAGCTGCAATTATAGTCCCTTAACTCGGTAGCTATCACATGCACATTTGGAAAATAAAGCTTCAAGAATTTTGGTATCCATCACCTGAATAATTACCCCAAATTGTCAGCCAGAATTAAGCACTGTATTTATACTGAATGTTGCGTCCTAAACTAAACAGACAATAAAAATCTAACCAAAAAGCCACCTGTCCTTAGCACACTTAACATGGAAGTATTTTCTCTCAGGTTTGCAGGCTCCCAGCTTCCAGCAGTAAGGTTTATTTACACCTAATCTCTATTAATTACATGTATAAGCTTTTAGATACCATGTAAATATGGTTTTCCCCTCTCCTCCCAAAAAAATCATTTTGTTAAGGTCATCTCCCCATCAAAGATTTTCACACAGACAATTCTTTCTTGCTTGTTTTTCACCAGATTCAGATGGGTTTTTTACTGAAAATACATGAAAAAGAGCCAAAACTAGAAGCTGCAAGGCAAATTCACTAAAAAAAAGTAAAATTTCACATCAGTTTGTCATCGTCTTTTTAGGTTAAAAAGGGAAACTTCAGGTTTTTGGCCCATTTTAGAAAATAGTCCTCCCTCTAGAGTTTCAAACATATCATTTAGTATCAAACTGTATCTTAGTATCAAAATTAAACAACAAGAAGAAAATTCTGTTACAGAAAAGGACATGCATAGCCCCATTTTTCACAGTTCGCCACTTTGTGAGAGGTTGTTACCCTGCACTGTAATAGTAAAACTCACAAGTTGCCTTGGATCGTAGGTGACAAATCACTTCACCTTATTCATTCATCCCTGTTGCTTTCTGATATCATTGTGTCACTTCAAGCTGCGAGAGTAACACACATGCCTTCAACTGAAATCAATGCCAAAATGAACTGCGTATGTCAGCAAATAAACAATGCTATGTAAACAGCAGGGCCACTTCCTCTCACTCCCAGCATCTCTACTCAGATTTATCTTGGGTTTATCTATTATCCTGATACATAAAATATTTGTCTTCTAGAATATGTTAGACTTCTTTCCCTAGTTCATTGGTTCATCTGTAATTTAGATTGCCTGGTTGTGGACCTAGCTTGCAAGTTGCAATTGCCTGATTTAAATGCTTCTGTTATGCTTCTGGTTTTAATTAAGGAAAAGTCACAAGTCCTGACTTCTGCTTTCCACTCTTCTCTCTGTTCTGTGTAGCAAGGGTACGGAAACTGTTCCTTGCTGAAATCCGAGCAGACTTTTCAGACCCCTTACAGTTACCTAATAATAATATAGAAAAAAGCCATCACCTTAGTGTGATCTACCTTGAATGAAGCTGAGTTTACATCCAACCCTGCTGCAGTAGATTTCCCCACCCTTGCTTTAACCAGCGTCTCTAGTCACTAACCGCGGTGTCCAGGCTGACTTCACCTAGGAGTGTAAATTAATGAGTTCAGGTGAGGGGTCAGAGGTAGAGTCATATTGCCTAATTAATCTAATAGGTTTATGTTATAAAGGACAGAAGGGTGGTTTTGTGGGGTAACCTGGATGTGATTGGGTATATATGAATGCTACTTTGTGCCTTAGCCGTTTTGTTTTGTTTTGTTTTGTTTTGTTTTGTTTTGTTTTGTTTTGTTTTGTTTTGTTTTGTTTTGTTTTGTTTTTAGGGGGTAGATATGAGGGCTTATATTGTTGGAAGGTGCTTGTTTGAACTATGAAGTGTTGGTAACAGTGCTTTTTTAATAGGAGGAAGAATCTCACAATACACCAACAGCCAACACTCTTCTTGACACCAGCCATCTAGAAGCAGACATCTGGTCTGCAATGCCAACGCTTTCCAATGGGAGTTCTGAGCCCAGAAGACCCAAAATAACATTTGATGATGTGTAAGTATTATTGGATCTCTGTGCTAGAATTTTCATGCAAGCAGAGCTCCCGGTGAAAGAGAGTATCACTGATTAATGAAGGCTCTGTTGATAAATGTTTTCAAATCATGAATGTTGGTTCACGGTAATTCTTCTTCATTTTTTTTATTTTAGCTCCTCTAATGGAAACTTCTTATACTTAATTAATTTAAAATATTTTCCTTTTCCTCTGTTCAGCACACATTAATGGGTCCTTTGGGTGGCCAGTTTCTACAGCTAGTTATTTTACATTCTGGTCACCCATCATATCTTTGCATATAGGAGCTTCAGATTAATATCAGGTTAAGATTTAAAGAGATAAGTGGGCGTATGTGTTGAAATTGTTCTTGGAAGCAGTCAGCAATTTTCTTAAACAAAGTTTGTCCAACTGTATGAAAACAGAGACTTGAAATAATTGATTTTGTCTTCTTAGGCTTCACAATGCAGATTATTACATGCAAGAGGCTAAGAAGCTAAAGCATAAAGCAGATGCATTGGTAGGTATCACAAGTTTTTTTGTCTCTTTCCAACATTGGGTGTTACAAAAATGTACATTCTGAATGTCATCTAAAGCCTCAGAAACCTGCTGTTGACTAAAGTATGGTTCAGATTGTGCTCCATAAACACACTGTCCACAAGTCAAACCCTGAGCAGCGTTCCTAGCCTTTAAGAATTTGTCCCCCCCAAAAAAAGAAACTGCTTACAATAGCTGGTATCTCTTCTGAGGAGGAAGAGTCATGCTGTTTATGAAGGATGTGAGATAATTTCATGAAAGATGATATGTATTTGAAATTTGTTTTCCTATTCACTTTGAGCCTAAAACAGAAGTGTTGAAATATTTCATAGCAGAAAGTTAAGAAAGGCAAATCACCCTCCACCCCATTATCATGTAGTAAAACTGTTTGATAATTCCAATCCAATTGTTTAAAATTTGCAACAATTTTTAAATAGTACATTCATTTTTATTGCATGCTTTTAGGCTGGTAAATAAAGACTCAGCACGCTTCTTCCCAAAAAATCTTGCAATGAGGTAGTTCAATGCTGGGAAAGCTTTTTTCTCTCATTTTACCCCAGATGAAATTCCAGTAAGATTGACCTAATTTTGCAAAGTGTTTCAATTTTGATAAAACTACTTAATCTGACAGATTACACTCTATCATAGTTTGTTCAATCCAAGCTATTGCTAGCGCTGAAGTGCCTTTAATAGCCATTTGCTTTGTAGGTAGGGACTTTGCTCCTGTACGCTACATAGAGTGCAGAACAGCAGCTCCTTTAAGTGGGCTTAGTGGAACTTGACTCCTCTGTTTATTTAAACTAAGATGTCTAAACTGGAGTGTGGCCATTCACTTTGCCCCTCAAAATCACAACTGAAAAAGAACTGGGTGATTATTCACCTCTCGCTTTATTATTTGTGGGGTTTTTACATGCATATTGTATCATTCCACGTCAGAGATTTAGTGCTTGGAAATAATTGTTTGTCAAACAAAAAAACAATCACATGCTATGTTTTTAAAAAACAAAACAAATGGGGGAAAAAAAAAAAGGTGCTCCCTTTTGACATGGGGCACAGCGTTACCAAGTGTGTTTTCTGTGGGAGGTGGGTTCAGTTTTTTGGCAACCTGCCGTGCCTGTCAGTAAGTTATCAGTCGTCCCTCCTGACCTGCCCCTGTGACCTGCGCCGATTCCTGCAGCCTGACTCAGCAGAGCCTGTTCAGCCAGAGCCCTGACATCTGCACACAGGAAAGGCTGGCAGAAGCAGACTGACAACAGCTCCCACAGCTGATTGACCTTTAAGAAAATACACATGGTTCTGGCACAGGGCTGCTTGCTCCACGCTAGCAAATATTTACAGGCTAAGGCTCCTGATGATCTCAACATGCTATGTCAATCCACTTCCCTCCATAGCCTGATTCACTCAGAAAGTGTCGACCTGTCTCCCATCCTCTTACCTTCAACTGTGCCTTGCGGAATCAGGGGTGTTTCTCAAGCAGAACTAAGAGGAGCAGGCACAGCACATTGTGCTGTTGCCTGCAAGCAGACCTTGCCTGTCGCATGCAGTTTGACACCCCAAGTGCTCTTATGGGAATGCGAGGCCATCCGCTACGATACAATTGTTGGCAGACATAAATACCCATGAACATAGTATCTGCTTTTTCTTTCTGCTATTTAGGTATCAACTTTTTTTTTTTTTCCCCACTTGATACAGCTGCACACAAATTATCTCCATGTAGCACATTTGCTGTGCAATCCTGTAGTGTTAGTTGTCCTATGGAAACGATTGCTTCTGGTTACTTGGTGCTGACATGACAAAGCACACACAGCATTGAAAGATGTGTTGCAGTGGCTAGAAAGATAATGCATGTGACCTCAAAATGTATCAGCAAACGTTAATGAGATTTGTGGCAACGCTGTTCCTGAGCTTGTACAGAAAATAGATTTCTGGTGAAGGGCGAGGCATTTTGCGTCTTGTGGGAGCAACCCCATGAAAACCTATCCTTGTCTGGGAGGGCAGTAAGGAATCAGCTCATTTGGGTGGGCTGCTGCAGTGGCGACTGACTGTACCATATGGAAGAGATCTTGGAGACCTCGCTCTGTTCTCCACTGAGCTGTGATGAGCTGGAGTAATTCCACCTACTCCAGCAGAGTCAACATAGAGCGAAGGGCAGGATCAGATCCCATTTCTGGCTCAATCTGTGTGTCTGTACTAAATCTGCTTGCAGCTAGATTCCTTTTTTTATACCACAAAAAGCCATCTTTGGAAGACTTGCAGCAGGGAGTTTGAAGAATGTGCTGAGAAGTGGCCATTGGAATAGAGAGAAATAATTTAGGAATATTTCCCCTTCTGTGATCATTCAAGTAATACCTATCCATTATACAAAGGCTTTGTACATAACCAATGGACAAGAGCAGAACTTGAAATTAAAGGTATGCAGAAGGAACTAGTTATAAGGACTGCTTAGAAGTAGCCACAAAGGCAAATATACTGTTACCTTGGACCAATAGTAAATGCTCTGTTTAACATGTCGCTAAGGATAGGCTTCCATTTTGTGAATGGAAAACATATGCAGATGCATCAAAAATGTTTTGATAGAGACATACAAAGAAATTTTTAAATTATTTAAAGTATATTGGATCTCTTATATCAAATGCCACATTAGTAGAATTCTTACATCCAGCTATCAAAAATTGAAAATGTTAAATACTATTATAAAATACTTACTATAAAAATGTCATATATAATATTCATTACACATAAAAAAAGAAATCAGTATGTCTAAGTCAGTTTAATCACAACCATTATGAGGGCTAAAACCTTTTGCAATAAAATCCTAGTAAAATAAAATATTTAGCAGTGCTATATTTTCTCCTTTTTTTTTTCCTGCTCTTTCAGTCATCACATAAGTGATGAGATTTTTTTCTGGTCAACAGTTAACACAGAATGTGACATCTGACAAAGGGCATGGAGTTGTTACTTAACCCTTGCATGGTGACATTCAAACTTTGTTCATATATCGAGGAGCAATATGGATTTGTTCAAACATGCTTAGTGTCCCTCATTGCCTGTGTAAATACATGCATGTCAATGAACATACATTGACTTGCCACGTCTGGCCATATACTACCTGAAAAGATTTGATAAAAACATAGACCCTGCCTTAATTGCTGTATGAATTAATTTTTAACAACCAACCAGCATCACTTTGCTTTCATCCTAATGCTAGTGTTGCTTTGTATTATGATCTGTCTACCTAGAAATCAAAGCTGAAGGATTTTCTTAACGGTGTCATTCCCATTTCAGCTGGAGAAGTTTGGCAAAGCAGTGAATTATGCTGATGCTGCCCTCTCCTTCATCGAGTGCGGGAACGCTATGGAGCGAGATCCATTAGAAGCTAAATCTCCATACACCATGTACTCAGAGACTGTGGAACTCATCAGGTTAATGTCCTTTCTGTGATCATTTTCATAATCTCATTTCAGTCATAATTAGAACCTGCTATGTTTTAAAAAATACCATTTCAACGTATTAATGATTTGTCCAAGGCATCTTCATCTCAGAAGTCATCATAATTAGTTCTTGCCATTTTATTAATGTCATGGAAAATTTATAATTGATGGACACTGCTTTTATAAATTATCCCCTTTAGAGGTTATAATGTGAGTGTTATAATTTGCAATATTCATAAAATTAAAATTGAAATGTAGTGGGTGGAAGTAAAGTATAGTAATTTGACTGTTTGGCAATGACACTTGTCTTTTAAAAGGTGTAGTTTTATAATTCAAAACATTAAAGTGAGTCTATCAGGATTTCTATTACAAACCCTGTTTTTAGAGGTTTATAACTTGGCTGTTAAAAAAAAAAAAGCTAGAAACTTGGCACATAAGATCATAGCCAGAGCGGAAGCTTTCTGCATGTATTGTATTTTAAAAGTATATTTTTTAATGTTAGAGGAATGTGAACCAGCTGAATAAGTTTTAATACAGTTTTGTAGACTCATAGGCTAGAATACGGATGAGAGCGCCTTTGCTTACTAACAAAATGTCTGAATTATTGTCTTAAAATCTGCTACTGTTCCCTATAGCTGTTTCATAGTGTTGGCGGTGTAGAAATAATAATGAGTAACTAAGGGCTTATTTGCTTTACTTGTGCAAATTATCAAAGTGAAATCAAGCAGGATTAAATTTACTCGTAAGCAGAACAACAGGATTTTCCCTCTTCACTGTGACACACCTTTGCTTTCCCCAGTGTATGCTGGGAATATCACCGTTAATGTCAGTGTAATTACTGGCAGTTTACGCAAGAGAAAGAAAAGGAGGCAAATCAGGACCTAAATGTGTGGGGTTTAATATGATAAAGGTGGTTTTTTTTCAGTATTTTAACATGCCAGGTTAGCTATTAGGGACTGCCAAAAATAATGCATGTTTTACATTTTGAATAAGTAGGTATTTACATAATAAAATGTATCAAATCTTAAGAAGCTCTTACTCTCAGGTAAATAATATGCCTGTTAAATACTTAAAAACATGTTTTTTACACTCTACACTTCATAAAGAGAAGAAGAAAACCTAAAGAGATTACTCCACAAAAAATGACATTCACGCAACACTTAGGATCCAAAGTAAACCCTTGAGAGCGGAGGATTTAAGAAAAGGAGCTGCCTACCTCTGCTCCTCTGTGCTGAAACTCCCCCTGCGCTCTGACAGAGGACAGTTCAGTACTTTGTGTCCCGAGCTACACAACTACAGTTGTACGGCAGGATAAATTGTATTTAAAGAAGTATGCTTCATAGTATAGAATGGTAAAGAAGCTACTTCATAGCTTCTTCATAGAAGCCTGCATTTAGTTTTATTTTTTAAGAAAACCGCACAGCGCAGTTGAAAACATTGTTCCTCAGTCCAGCAGCCTGTCTGTTCAGAAGCAAGCAAACCAAAAAAATCTTTGTTCATTCAAGAGCCACAGCACACGCACCACTTAGAGGATGGCAGCTCTAGGAGTAGCTCACACACGGGCGATACTTGCAGCTCCCCTCCACCCCACAGTGCCGGATGGAGTGAGCTGAGTGTAGGGCTGTATCTTGGAGCAACTGGCACTCATCAGCGTACTCAGCCCTGCTGCCTTCCTCTTCCCAGCAGCTCCTGTATCAGCACAGTCCTGCTGCAGGCTACGTGATAGGTAGACCTTAGCATGGAAGCAGCACCTGAAGTACTTTTGGCTATGGAAGAATCTGGAGGACTTTGTTACTATAGATCTCCAATTTCTAAATAGCTAAAGTCAGGTGAGATTAATTCCACCACCTACCATCAAAGGTAGAGCTTAATTTACCAAGTCTTGTAGGCAGCATCTTGTAGGCAGCCAGTGAGAGACTGATTTGCCCATTTGATTGCTGTCAGTGGTCAGCCATGGAAAAAAGGTGATTGCCCAGGGGAGCAGCAGGCTGGTACAGGTTCAGTAAACTCCAAATACACAATTCTTGTGGGCTACAGTGGGTGCTGAACGTACAAACCAAGTGTGCAGCTGTGCACCCACTCTTTCTCACACATGGCTCCTAATGTTAATGTAGATTTTTACTGTGAGATAAGAAAGAGAAAGAGATTTTTCTCACCTTTACTCCTCCCTTCATCAGAGGCACTGCTTTCCCCTTTTGCATTAGCCATGTCTGCCCTGAGTATCTGCATCAGACACCTATTTGTGAAAGCAAGTGGAGCATCAAAGAGATTGGGAATATCAGATCTGACTGTCAAAGGTGTTTTAATGGTAATGCTAAAACCCCTAACATAACACTGAAAATCCCAAAGAGACATAGATCTCTGTGTTTGATCAGATTCATTCAGTCTGACTGGAACAACAATACCAAAGAGCAGGTGAGATAGGACATGGAGGAAGCACATCAGGTGGTGTGCTACAGCTGCAAGCTGGGGGCTGATGATGGGGGTGGTGGGAGGAAGGCAGAGCAAGAGCAGCACTGCCTCCCTGCACTCCATTACCTCCTTGTAAATGAGAACTCATCAAGACTGCCTGGATACCTTAAAACTTTCTTACGCAACGCTGAACCCTATTACTTATTCTAACACAAGTACCTGTGAAATTGCATTAGGGCTCAGAACAATGATTTTATGCGATGAATTGATTTTCAAGAGACTAAATGCATGGAATGGAGTGTACTCAGTTAAATAAAAAAAGGAGAGAAGAGGTTGGAATACTCAGTCCTTGATCATCCAAATGCTGGACAGCAACAATTACATGGAAAAGGAAGACCAAGTACACAAGACTCATAAATTAATGGATCCAAGAATTTAAGAAGCTGTGAACGTGACCTTTCCTGTATTTAAAACTGGTTTATATATAAAATATATTAAAAGCTTTGAAGAAGCATTTATGAGAAGGATTTTGAAGGTATTATTCAAGCCCAAGGTATTATATGTAAAACCTTATTATATATGACTCTTCAGTACATATAGGGCCAAGATCTTATGCTTCTGTCTAACAGCCATCACAAATGTTTGCAGGACTCAGCCTAGATGGCTGGATAAAATATCATTAATATGCCCAAGAATAATTCACCTCATTGGCCCAGAAAATGGGTTGGTGATTTACTTTAGCCCTCCAGATTTTAAGTGGTGCTTTCTGTTGAATTTTGCATTGATCTCACCATTACAGAACAATGTGACCATTAACTATTGCAGTCCGAGAAGAACATCTATGTGTGGCTGTTATTTTTCAGAGTGTCACTAGTATTCCTGGAAACATCTTAACTCTTAATTTCTTCTCTCCTCACCTTTCTGACAAGGTATGCAATGAGACTCAAGAATTTCACAGGCTCTTCTGCCACAGAAGGGGACAAGAAATTAGCAGTTTTATGGTAAGTCCCATTGCGACAATGAGGGAAGCAGCTAAAATCTTAAGGAGGACTTTAAAAGTACTGTATTACTTAAGCAGCTTACAGAAGATCATTATTCTTGTTTTCCATTAAACTATTAAAGGATAACTAATGGATTTCTTCAGCAGCTGACTAAACATTTATTCTTCTAATTTATACTCTTATCAAGATGGGATTTTAATGCTTTCGACCACTTTTTTTTTCTTCCTCCATTTGCTTATGTTTCAAAATCTAACCTTAGAACAGAAACTGCAAAATATAGGTCAGCATTATTTTTTTTTTTACAGTTTATAGGTTTCATTAAGCAATGGAATTAACATAATCCTTTCCTAATTACCACAGCTACCGATGCTTATCACTTCTCTACTTGAGAATGTTTAAACTAAAGAAGGACCATGCTATGAAGTACTCCAGATCTCTGATGGAATATTTTAAGGTAATCTTTATTCTGTTTAATTTATTGATATGAAATGAAATTCATACCAGCACCAAGAGCTCTCACAAGTATAACTGCGTGACTTAAAAGTCCCACATTTAACCTCTCCCCTGGGAAATGCAGACAGGATGGCTGCCAGGGAGTGGGGACAGAAGTGATTTGGGGGATTTTTTGGATTAGTCACTTGATTCAAAGGACCATATGCAGTAATTCTACTAAAATAACATTATTCTCAACAGCATGTAATGTTTATGCAAGTTTCTGTAGAGGAAACTGATTCTTTCAAGATTCCAATGTGCAAGTGATTATGAACTGACCCCCAATGAACCATAATAAAGCAATTATTTAGGCTTTAGTTAGTTGAATTTAGATTTTTAAATTCAGTGTGTTTTGCTGAAGCTTGTTGCAGACTCCTTTTATTTCTGTGGAACTTCAAATTGCCTTACGTACGTCCTGAAAGTTTGCCTTTTTCTTGAATGGAGTGGAGATCAGCTGACTGTCGTGATCGCTGATGTTTTCCTTTACCTTGTCAAATGCTGTTTACCCCATGTAAGAATGACTAGCTCTCACCATTCCTAAATTACGAGACAAAGAGAATCTTACTTCAGCTCTGCCAGGGTTTTGATGTTTATATTTTACTGGTTAATGCTGTTTGAAGCATACATTAATTCTTGTACTTTATTACTACATATTATTCTATAATTATGTAATTATACTGGTTTGTCAGCCCATCAGTCTTTTTTTGTTGGTTTTTTCAGCCTCCGTGAATTTGTTCCAGGCTTTGACATATTAGTACTGCAAACCAGTAAAACTTCTAACACTGCAGTTTTAATATTTTCGTGTAAATGGTGATTAAATGGTCCTTCTGCCGTGAAAGGTCTAGTAGTATCATGCTAGCAACCACCACCTAGTCCTGACTTCTCTGGTGTCCTCTGTGTGTATCTCTGGAACTTCAGTAATGTTACTCCTGATCTTCTGCTTAAATGGAGGTTCTCCTGACGTCATTAGGAGTGCCTCTGTGGTATTCACAGCGTTTTCAGTCAGGGCTCTACACAACAAATTACATTTGAACCAGACACATTTATACCCTCAGTATTTTCATGAAATGTATTCCATTCTCTTCAGATTTTATCCAGGATGAATGTAGATTGTTTCTTAAAAATAAGTTATTAGACAAATCATTTGATAAACCTTTTCTGCAGAAAGTAATGTTTTCTTTTTAAAAAAAATAAAATAAAAAGGGGGCAGGGGGGATTCTCCCCTTAAAGCCACTTTACTTCCTCTAGCTGTGCAAATAGGTACAATGAAGAACATATTATTATGCCCAGCATAAGACCATTTTATTGCATCTGCACAGAGAAAATGTCTTTTTATGTAAATGAAAATAAGAAAAAAAAATTTAAACCTAATAAAATAGACAAATCAGGAATGCTGAGTTTAGGCATCCAGTTGAAGCTTAATGTTTCAGCTAATGTTACTGTGTGTATGCTCTGGGCACTGTAACTCACGTGCTAGAAGTAATGTTTGAGTGTATACAGATTATATGTTCAGAATCTTTTTGTAGCAAAGGCATAGGAGGAGAAAAGAAAAGAATGAGAGCTATTAACAACGTATTAGTTTTGTACTGCTGCACAATGTTCTCTGTCTTCACTAGCGAGAATCTGTAATACAAATGAAATAGATTAACTATTTGAATAGAGTTGTTATTCAAAATTTTGCACAATTTTAACTGTGAAAAGCAGCCCACTGTTTACAGCAGAGCTGGAGCAGAATTTTTTGGCACAATTTTTTTTCATATTTTTCCTCACAAATGGCACTTTGTCCAAATTGAAACCATTTGTGGACAGAACTGGTTCTGATTAATTTCTAATTAAAAGTTTTGAATTGATACTTTTGACATTTCAAAACAGAAAATAACCATTTAATCATAAAAGCAGTTTTGAAATTTAGAGGCAGCTTGGATTAAAATATAACTAAAATGATCCATTTTTAAAATTAAAATCAAACCTTTTAAGATCAGCCAAAGTGGCATCCTTTGATGCATTTCACTAAAAGTTCAAGGAAGATTTTTTTTGAAAATGTGTTGTCAATAGTCATTGGCAAAAATATTTCAAATATTTTCATTGCCAAATAACTACCTCCAATTGCGATCTAGTCTTAATCTTGACAGATCTAGTATTTGTCTCCAGATACTGTCAGGAACGATCCCCAGACAGTAGAAAGTAACATCAAAGCTGCTGCTGGGAGTTTAGGATCTCCCTCCTTCTTACGTATGAGTGGGTGGCAAAAATATACACTGCATATGCTCCATATTGCAAAACACTCCGATTCATGCTCACGTCTTTAATGAAACGCAGTCGCATGCTGTATAGGAATGTACAGGCAAGGCCAGTATCATGGTTTGGGCAATGTTTTCTGCTTTGGTCAACACTGTTTGCCATGTTGAGCTGCGTTTTAGACGTCAAGGGCAGGATTTTGCTCCCAGCGTCAGCTGCGTGACCTTGGGCCACGCCCTAGGCTGCTCTGCGCTCCACTGAATCTGTGCCTCACATGCAAAATAGCAATTACAGTAACCAGATGAATCTTGTAATAATGATGGTAATACTTTGCAGAGAACTTGTAAAATTTGATTGAATTTTCACTGAGCAGGCTGACCTCTTTGCAAGGAAGCTCAGAGTGATTGTTTTCAGAAAGCACACATAGATAGCTTCAGCCCAGATACTACCACTTTTTATGGGAACTAAGTTAGATACCACCCAGTCTGAGTAAGACTGGAAAAATCTGGGCTTTACTGTTGCTGGGCAATCTTTTTGTACAGAGTTGTACAGGGTGCTACACAGACATGAAAGGCAGAATGAGTAAGCAGGTAAGGGAAGTCAATTTGTGCAAATAAAATACATAAAAACAAGGGCATTCAAGCAGATCCATACTAGAAGTTTTGTTTCTACTACTACCTGAATCCCAAGCCATCTTCCCTAGCAATTTGGGAGGGATTCATTTCATTAATGCATCAACCCAAATTATTTTTGTTTCTTATTAAAAGAATGTAGGTCCCCCTGAAGATAAGAAGTCGTTTGCACTCTGAAGAACTTAGGTTGTAGAATAAGTTTCAGTGGTAATTAAACCACTTCTTTGTGAACTACGTCTGCTTTTACTGGGATTTTACTGTATTCCCTCTTTCATCAAGTGACTTTCAAGCTACTGGTTGGAACCTCCCAATCATCCACCAGCCATTTAATTATGGGACTCATGAACTCTTCTGCTACATGCACTGTCGCTCTTGCAACGAAAACAGGGAGTGTTGAGTCTTGTGTCATCAGTATGCATGCACTTGCATCACCTTTATTTACATTTTGGTTTTGTACTTACAGAACTCTTCAAAAGCCTCACAGGCCCCCTCACCTTGGGGCGGCAATGGAAAGTGAGTATTTTCTGCTGAGTACTTCTGTCTGGGAACGAGTGGTTCCAAGAGGGGGGGAATTGTTTTGGTGCCTCTAAAGGCAAAGGACAGGCCGTGACTCAGTGGTTTGGGAGCTACAGGTATGTTTCAAATACGTAGCGAGTAGAAAATGTTCTTCTGGGCTACAGAATTGATCTTACAGCAGCCTTGGGCTTGTAGGGGTGAGGGCCTCCCACTGGGCTAAATCAGGCACCCATGTGAGCCATCCAGGGTGGGTGGGAAGGAAGAGCTGAAACACACCTTCATCTTTGTGCAAAGCCTCCTTAATTCTCAAATCAGCCACGGTGGGTCTGTGCTGAATTCTTTGGCAGTTTGCTTCTCAAGCCAAATGAAGGCCATAAAAATATCTGTTAATTAGCTAGCAAGTACGATGCCATTTCAGGAAGCCAAAGTAAAGTTAACCTTCATTGCAATGATTTTTCAATGATTCGTTCAGTAATGAAAGACCAATGAATATTTCATTGATATATGGTAAGTGCTGTTTAATAAAACTGAAGGCGTAATAGTGGTGAAAATGTGATGGCACTTAGTCAACCAATTATCAGTGGCTTTATACTAACGTTAAAACACCCTCGCCTCAGATATGAAGTCAAGGTAATGCAATTACGATCTCCTGTTCAATGAAGGTGCATTGCTGCTGCAACCTTGCCTTTGTCTTGCAATGTCTCCTGCCACCTGACACACATTTCTCCTGCTCCTTTCTCCTGGCCACACATACAGATACAGGTAAAACAAAGGAGAAGGACTTTACCTTTCGTTCCTTCTTTGAGTAGGCTGAATTCTAGGTGACAATTATTATCTTTAATGGTCTCCTTCTGGTGGTTCCTAAGAAGAAATGACAATTAGACACTCCTGAGGAACCAAATAAGGAAACAAAGGAATAAAACTGTAGAAGGGATTGAAGTTTAGCACAAAAAGAATTGAAGTTTTCCAATGGACTTTGTCCTGATTCAGTGCAAAATCAAACATGACAACATTGTGTTTAAAGGAAAATATTGTCTTAAGAGACATATTTTGGTGTGTGTGTGTATATATACACATGCACCAAATACACAAAATTATTTTGAATATGATTGTGTATAAATATATTTAAGTATAGATTATAAAACAAACTGAAGTGATGAAATACAAAATCACTTTAAACAAAAAACGAAAAGGTATTTTAACATTGGAAAAACAACTACTAATTTAAATTTTTCAATATATGCCAGTTTTTCCAGGCATTTTAATGTCAGCGAAACCTTGTATTGCAATAAAAATACGGTAAGATCTACATAAAGTTTTAGTGCTGAAAGAGACCACTGGAGCATTACCCCTCTTTTATTCCTTAAGGAAGTGGCTTATACCTAAAAATGTCATGGAACAGAAGTTATCCTTTTATTCCCATCCTATAATAGATCGCTATGAAGTGTGTGCTCTGCAGGTGATGACATCTCCCTTGCTATTTAAAGGAGCTGATTAGGTGCCCAGGATTTAGAATCAGTGGGGTTTGACTGGAGGAAAAAATTCTTGTCCAGCCACAACGTAGGCAGCAGAAACGCAACATCCAGGTCAGCGTCACTTCTAACCTAACGCCCAGCTGATCGGTCTCTTCCCACTAACTTTGGAGATAAAGCTCTGAAAGTGCACATCTCCCTTTTCTATTCTGAGAAGGAAGCACTTGACATGTGAGAATAACTGAATATGACAGGGCCTTGTTATCATGGTGTTATTATGACACCTGTGACCCAACACAGAAAGACCACAGTCCACACTTGGGTCTTCTGTCCCCTCTGTCTGGAGTCTCAGAAGAAAAGCTCTCCAGCTGGCTCAGAGTTGCTATATATCTCAGGTGTCTCCTGGTGGCCCCAAGGATTGTTGTGGGCCTGGTGGTGCCACTGGCAGCCTGTGCTCTGCGTTCTCCAGGGCTTCTGGCTCTACAGTTCCCTCTTACTCCCCTGCAAATTTTTGCCAGATGGGAAGAGAAGTCGCACACCGCAGAGGTGAGACCAAATACCATCAGGGTATGGCACCACTGGAGACGGATCAGCAGTCTGGTTCAGAATGGGGAGACAGCAGGGTATTCTTAAATCTTTTTTTGAACAAAGCAAAAGTTATCCATTGCCATGAAGTATAGTCTGCTCAGGATCTCAAACCATCAAAAATCTCAGCTTGGCTTACTGGAATTTCTGGCCATTTTTGTTTGAAAGGGTTGTGAACCTCTACAAAGTTGGCCTGAGTTCCAGGCTGGCAATGAAACAAATTTTCCCTGGTTTCATTACAGAAATGTTTCCCACCTCTAGCGACAGAAAGCACAAAATAGAGAGATTTAATAGACTCACCACAGTAATAATGGCTGCGCACAACAGGGTAAATCCAATGAACAATGTGCTTTATTTGGCAGAAGTGCGTCAGCTTGTTGTAAGTGGTTCTTACAAAATACTCCTGGTTCCCTCAGATACTTATGATTTTTAACTGCTCCCAAACCTAATCTAGTATAGTTCAGCTCTTCTGTGCATTAAAGACGCTGTGGCATGTCAAGCAACCAGGATGTTTTGAGACTTAAAAATAAAACGTTTGTGCTGTAGGACATGCTTAAACTATAACCCATAGGTTGTGTAAAGAGCTACTAGCTGCTGAATTAGTGCAGTCTCTAGCTCTGAAAAAAGAATATCACATCTTGAGGAGCCTGTTCTTGAGCACAGGTAATAGCTGGAAAATCTGCAGCAAAAGCTGTTGCCGCAAATGCCTCTCGGCCCAAGGCTGTGCCATGGCAGCAGTCTGTCCTACAGCACCTGCAAGGTATCAGTACAGCAGGTCTGTGCCCACACTTCATCTCCAGGACCACTGCCGGTGGCTTGTAAAGCCAAGAGGAGGAGCCTTTCTATCCTGGGGTTTGGATCAGGGCCACCATGAAGTCTGAGTGCTTGATGCTGTTGCACAGCATGAGGCATCAGTGGCCGCCTGTCAAGAGAGGGGTTGCAACATCCCCATCCGGAGAGTTTTGGTGTCTTTGCTTCATGCAGAGAGCGCCGGGAGCGTCTCAGCCCTGCCTTTCAAGTCTATGCCACAGCAAATCAAATGCATTTGTTTAGGTAAGTGGTTCCAAATGGGGGCAAGAGAAGAGATTTTTGGAACCGTTAATTTTGTTCACTGAAACAAATTTTCAAAGCGAATAGCTGTATGTGAGCGTTCAGCACTGCACAGCTCTAAACACGAGCTCGCTGTGCTGACCTCCGCACTGCCTGCAGCCAGCAGGTGATTCCTAATTGCTGGTGTTAGAATTAAAGGAAAATCTATATTAGAACATTAGTGCTGCACTAAGTAGGTAACTTAAAACACTGCTCTGTACAAAACTGTGTGGATGAACCGTAGGCAATTAGAAACAAATCTCCATAGCCAGTCTTAAAGAATCCTATAGAGATATTCATAATCCTACAGTACCCTCAGCTCCTAATACTGCTCTGCAGGGTGCTTTTAAGACTTGCACTTTACTTATTGTGGTGACTGTATTTGGAGCAAACTGTCATTGTGGTTTCCACAAAATGCTTTGATAATAAGCCAATATTGCACATTGAGTGTTTTCTAACTGCCATTGCAGCTTCTGGCAGCAGGTAGAAAAATCATTACCGCTATGAGATACTTCTTTCTCTGAAAGATTGCTCTATTTTTATGATAGATTTTTTTTTTTTAAATAACAGGTTCATTTATAGGGAGAATTAAATCCCTTTTTATTTTCAATCGTTCCCAGTTTATAAGCTGTCCTCATAAAACCAGGAGATACCACTGCACATTCTCCCCTGACTGGGGTGCAGAATTAATTTTTCAAGTGCATTTAGGATGTCAATGAAATGGTGCATGTGAGGGGGACTCACTCTCCCTTTACCTCTCGCAGGAGCACAGAAACGCCATCGCCCATGTCCCTGAGCCCGTCCCCCGTCAGCTCTGCCGGAAGCAGCGCAGGCACCGCCGGCTCCTCCTCGGCGGGGACCATCACCATCCCTCAGCGCATCCACCACATGGCTGCCAGCCACGTCAACATCACCAACAACGTCCTGCGGAGCTACGAGCACTGGGACATGGCTGACAAGCTGACTAAGGAGAACAAAGGTGCCCCACTCAGCTGCTTCTTTGTCCCCTTTGGCTCATCAGCTTTAGCTTTCTTTCTGTTCTCATAGGCGTTGTTGGGAATTGGACCCAGAACCACCACATCTAAGAGCATAAATGTGACAGCTTGAGCAAACAGACCAAATCTGCTCGCTGGTCACTGTAGCCAATGCGTGTCTTCTCTTGTCAAGCACAGAGGGGGATGTGTAACACACGCGGAACATGGGGTTATCAGAGCAGCTGGCAAATAATTTAGCGAACATGAGCCCCAAGTGGTGAGAGCTTTTGAGTCTGCAAATTCGTTCACAGTTTCAGCTTCTCGTAGAGCACTGAGGTTATTTTCAGACTGCTCTGTCAACAGGTTCAAGACTATTAAAATGCTAGCTAGGATAATAAGCAAACATTAGATGTTAAGTTTATGCAGGGAGTCCGATTAGGAGATGTCCACTGAAAGCCACGACCTTGACTCTCCTGTGGCTGGATTGCAAATCTGCTTGTTTATTCTTAGCAACAAAATGTAAGTCTTTACCACAGTCGTTTCAAAGGAGTTTTGGCAAGCAGTTTGTGACTGGGTTGTATTGAGTATAGTGGACTGGCTGAGATGTAACTAAAGGACAAATTTGGCGTATTGTTGGCCAGCTGTGAACTTCCCCATGATAATGTAATTATTCAGATTCCAGCTTTGGGCTTACACAAATCATTGACAAAGCTTTCTTTGACACTAGAGATGCAGAGCCTAACTGGGAAATATTCTGATCATGAATTGGCTCATTCTCTTAAATTATATTGAGATTTCATATGGCTGACTTTTCCTGACAAATGTGCTCACTGTATGCAGTTTGATCTTACTCCCATTAATGTCAGTGGCAAATTTCCACTGATTTAGAGAAACTAAGCTTGAGATTTATAGAGTTTTATGTCTGAATGGTGGGTCATAATGATCTATCCCTGGATGAGGAACAATAATAGAAGTTCTGTCCAGTCCTCCCCACTGCTTCTTGTCTTTGTTCGCATTGGTTAATTTAGTAGCAGTGCAGTCATTTTGGATTTTTTCCATAGCTGCATCCATTTTCACAAAATGTGAAAGTGATTCCCTGTCAAATGTACTGCAGAATGTTACAGTGGGAATGCAGAAGGATGCTCTGATAGGAGAAAGAGATGGCGATAATCTTGTAATTAGCTCTGTGTGTTGTGGAGTTGTTAAATGTTCTACTTGGTATTGAATCAAAATAGCTCAGGCATTCAGCCAGCAGACAGAAAATGTACCCAGCCACTGCTGTTATCAGTCCTAGAGCTGGATGAGAAAAAACCTGCTGACTTTCTTTCTGCATTTTACCCCCTACACTCATCTTTGTTCTCATTTTGATTTACGATCAAATAAACCCAATTCTGCAAAGCCATATAGGAATAGCCTTTATTCAGATGAGCAGTCCCTTTGACTTCAGCGGGTCTGGATGCATGAATAAGGGTTTCTTACATGAGCAAGACATCTAGGGTTGTGCCCTGTTCTTTCATATCTTGTTTCACAAACTGCAGCCGTGTTACAGGGAATGGAAAGCTCGTGTTACTTCAAATTTCATTTAAGTATTATAAACCATTGGAGAGAGATCAGAGTTTCATACATGCTATAGCATGCCCATCTTTACATTTTGTCTGGAAAGATACCTCATTTCTAATTAAATACTCGATTTAAAGTTGCATGCTTAAACACAATTAAACTGCAATTTGAAAAATTCATGGTGTAACAAAAAAGTCTCGAAGCACTGCTGTGGTACTCTGCTGGTCTTTGTCATATCACACGATGGATTCCATGTACAGAAGGATATATTTGAGATGCTTTGATGTGAGAAATGTTACAATGTTTCATGAAACCCAGCTGTAATTATTTTAGTAGCTGTCACCTGCACCTCTCAGATAACTCAAAACACCTATATCTTGCTGGCTGGGACAGGACTCATCCCTTTCCCCACAGCTGTCTCTAATCCATGGGTGCCAGCTGGACCGGCCGTTGCGGTGCCCGAGCTGTGGTACGCTGGCGTGTGGACTGGGAGTTCAGAGATCCCCCATGGCAGCAAGCAGGATAGGTGCAAACCCCAGACTCTGCCTCGAGTCCCAGGTGAAGGACAGATCTCTTGGCCTCTCTCTCAGGGCTTGGGGCAGTCAGTTCATCACAAAAAATGAGATTTCACACACACCCATATTGAAATAAGAATGGTCTCAGAAAACCCAGACAAACATAAACCAAGAAAGAAACCCACGTTTAAGATGATAAAAATGAATTTAAAAAAAAAGCAAAAAACAAACAGATCCAGTGACTTTTTTTTTTTTGTGGTCAGCTCTCATTGTTTCTGTTGTTGTCTGAATCACAGGGTGTGTCTTGCCCAAGAACATGTCCCTGATGAGCTAATGGAGATGGGTATGAAAATGTGGCCCCATCATTGTGATGTCTAATAACCTCTACCTCTGGGTCTTACTGCTGTCGTAGATGTTTCTTAGGTCATGCCCATGCAGACATAAGAGATGTCTTGCACGTTGTAGGAGCTGTGCAGCCTCCCCTTGTCCACGGCTGTCAGCTTAGGTTTTGTGCTGCTCTGAGTATGCCTGCACCCTCCCAGTTTGGACTTGACTCATGTCCAGCTGGCTCAGAGCAGGAGACAGAAGCCTTTCTTGTCAGCCTGACAAAAGATGTGCCATTAAAATAAAAAGGCGTAGCAAGGGGGAGAACAGCAGAACTGCGACCCGCCAAGCTGATCTGGTTTGAAAAGGAAAGCGGGAACATACTGCCCTGTACTTCTGGTTGAATTTCCCCTGGTCAGTAGAGTTTAGAGCATGTGGGAGAATAGATGGAGTTTGTCATGAACTCTGTATCTGTAGCAGGCCAGGCTAAACTGCAGACTTCCCAAAGCCAGCCCATGGGCTCGTTTGTGTTGGATCACCTAGAGAGTTGTTCACCATTTATAACATCAAACTCTCAGCTGACTTGACAAAATCAGATTTTTTTTTAAGGTTCCAAAGATAGCAGCACTTTTTCTTTACAGAAGAAAGCTATCAGCTTTGTAGTGACAAAGGCCTGTTCTTTCACCTATAAATTTAATAAGTGGCTTCAGTGCTCGTAGCTTTTTCAAGAAATGTTAAACTGAAATTAGGCTTTAAGGTGAATTTTCAGTGTTTAAAGCAATTATTGTTTACTTGAGCCTAGAATGAGATCTCTAGAATGCAAGCAAGACAGTGCATTATTTCACTTGTAAATGTATTGATTTTACACTGGAGGAGGGGAATAAAAGACAGAGGAAGGAAGATTAAAAGTAACTGCTGGCTGCAGCATCTTAACGCAACTGGTGATAGCCCTAAGCTTTCATTATGCTTGCCTCCAGCCAAATCACTTTGTGCTGTGATACTGCTGTAGCTCTCAAGCTGACCAGGGTCAGGCTGTCAATACTTGGATAGAAGTGCTCAAAGCAGCACTTACTTGCTGAAGAAAGTACTGATAATGGTTTTGTACCCGGCATCTGCTCTCCCGAACTGCAGCGAATACAGCGTCAGCTGGCCGAGTGCCGCGCACTGGATTTTAGATAGGGTGAGAATGTCCGGGCTCAGCCACCGGTTGTTGTGATTGCTGGTTGTTATCTAAGCTCTGAGGAGCTTTAACTGAGAGTGGGCTCCCGCTCGCCTAAATATAGTGTAAGTGCTGTCTATGTGGGAATGCCTGCGCCCCAGTGAGCAAAGAGACAAGCTGTGGGAGAATAGAGGACACAATCCAGTTCTCCACTGAAAGCAATTAGGAAAGGTCTGTTGGCCCTAACAGGATTAGTCCTTCACCCAGAGAGCATCTAAGACATGGCATAAAGCAAACTGGGGCATTGCTTCCTAGCTATGGCTCTCTGTTTAGTGAGCTCCTGTTAACCCTTCCCGACACCGGATCCCGGTGGCCTTGCCCGTCGTTTCTTTCCCCTTGCAGGTTCCCATCTCCCAGAAGCTGTTTTCCTGCTGTGTTCCCTCTCTCCTCTTCCTTCTCCCCTCCCACCCCACACACATCCTGTGAGGCCTGCAGCTGCAGCAGGATGAGCAGAAGGCCAAAACTGCTGCAATGGCAGTAACAGAAATTGGAGGATAGGGAAAAGAGCAAGCAAGGTCTTCTGCAAGATCCAGACTAGCTCTTCATGCCCAGGAGAGAGTACAGCATGGAAAAGGAAATGCCACAGTTTATTGCCAGCTATTTAAATCATGCAGTCAGCAAAACTAGGCTCAAAAGACTGAAAGTGCAGATCATCAGAACTAAAGGAAGACTACTGGCAACCACTCGTACCATGTTGTGGTTGACTTCCCACATGGATGGTCTAATTTGGTCTGTTTAAATATATTGTTGCCTTCATTTAAATTCTTTCCTACTGACCATGTGCTCACATGCACAACATCTTGAGAACTCACTAATTGCAGCGCTGCTACTGAGTGGGAAATCTTGGTAATACATGTATTTCTGTACCATTGCCTGAAACAATGACTTCTGTTTCTTGTGTATTGCAGAATTCTTTGTAGACCTGGACTCAGTGATGGGACCCTTAACACAACACAGCAGTATGACCAATCTGGTTCGTTACGTTCGTCAAGGACTCCACTGGCTCCGTATTGAGGCTCATTTGTTGTAGTGACTGCTGCCCTGTTCATAACATCCCCATTCTTCTACCTCTACCAGCGCAGAGACGATCACTGGTGGAACTCCACTCATTTCTGGAAGTTTATTCATGTAACTTCATTTTTATTGCCTTTTTTAATATCCTATCTATTGGAAGTAGAATTCACCATAAATGGAACTTATGACTCAAGAGCAGTATGTGTTGTACCATCTAATCATTTTCAACAATTTTCTATGCCTTGTGTCTCCTGGATCCTGCCATCCTTATGTGCTTTATGGAACGGTACATACCCTGCAGTATTGTTTTAAGTCCATGCTGCCTTCAAGTGAAAACAAAAAAGCACTTTGAGAAGATATGGATTCCTAAGAAATAGTACAAAGCGTCTTAAATATTTGAGGGTATATATGAGAAGTCCCTTCTGAAATAAATTAGTAGAAGTTATAGCTATTCATTCAAAATCGTCTTCTGAACCTGAACCAAGCTTTCGACGCTTAATTCTGGCATCATTACCTGACACAGTACATTCCTAAAATTTCGTACTTCCTATAGGCTTAATCTCTGAAAGAGAACACTGAATATCTTACAGGTACATAATGTAAGATCACCAAAGGCGTTAAGAGGTAAAAGGTTGAAGGAATGCCTCATTAAAGAACGATGACACACTATGCAATGAGGTTTTGATATTCCATTCTTCCTGTTTATTGTTGGCTTCATAATTTCAGTAGGCAGCAGAATTTATTGGAGTTTTTAGACAATTTCAAAATATTAGCTTTCATAGTCTTATCTACCATTCCTATACTAAATCTTTGACTTTTCTTTCAGTTTTACTGTTTAGTCTCAAACAAATACTCATCCAAGATTTTTCTTCATAGAACAATCTCTCCTTGCATAGTGACTCAGTGAAAGCAGATTTTAACAGGACCGCTACACTCTAAGCATTGATATTGTATGTAAAAGTCCATTAATAAGTGTATGCAGATTCTTCATGAAACTCTCTATAAGTTTAACTAACCAGCTACTGTTGAAACATTATAATTCCATGTGGCATCAATTTTCGACTGTTTTGTTCATTTCAGAGCATTAGAAACGAACAGTATTATCTTGCTATCTTGAAAACAATGTCAAATTAAATAAAATCACCAGATTTACCCAAAAGCAATATAACATTTGTTTAATAATGGCCATGAATACTTTAGTCAGATTACCTATTTTCCAAGTTCTGCATCTGTTTACCCATGCTGTCATGTTTTGGACCATTCCTCTAATGCGTGAATAATAATGAGACAATTCAGATGATAGAATTTCAAAGCAATTGTGAATAAATTACACCATTTCACATTTGCTCTTTCCTCTTCTTTTTTTCCCCTGTTACAAACTGCACTGCTCTTCTGGTGCCACTGCAAGAAGCGCCGGTGCATGAAACAAAACAAAATTAATTTATATCAATAATTCACAAGACTTTAAATGGTCTCATCTCATTCTTGATATAATGCCTGCATACCTTACTGAACTGTAAATTCCATTTCTATAAACAGAAAATGCTCATAGCAATGTAAATATTATTCTGTCTCATCTCATTGAAATAATACAATATGTGTATTAAATGCCATCCAGATATTAGTTAATTGCAATTACCTTCTGCTATATAATCCTGTATATCCTTTAATCTGGTGAGTTATTGGATTCTACTCACTGGGTTATGACCAGATAAATAGGACAAATTTGCATTTAAAAGGTTCAGACTGTTATGATTTTTAGAGCAGGCCTTGGATATTCGCAATAAGAGCAGTTTAAGGACTCTGCCCAGTGCACATTTAAGACAAACATTACTGTAACTGTTGTATATTAGCTCCCTGTAGTACTACCTTTTCTTAAAAAATCAATATTTCCTAATATTTTGTTCCACAAGACTGTATTGTAAATGTAGCCAAGGTGCATCATTAGAGAAATCATCCAGTTTAGGGTTGTCTTGCAAAGGACATTTGCAGAACATGCACATCCTGTATTATCTGCACATTCCTGTTCCTGAAGTGGTCGATACACCCTTATCTGTTCTCTGAGGGTTTCGGTAACATGGCTGAAACATGAATCTGACAGCATTTGTCACGCTGATTCTGGCCCCAGCAGCTAATGAATAAAACTACGACAGTGAGAACTATTCAGAAATGTAGATGAAAGGTGGTCGTTGGGGTTTTTTAAACAAAAAGAAAACAAAACACTTGAAGTATTTTATTTTATTTTTTCGAACAGGGTGAGTACTTGAGATGAAGTAGTGTTGGGGCAGTTTTGTCATAAGCCAGAGTTTTCCATTCTTTTTGCAAGATCTCACTAATGAGATTCAGTAACTATTTAGTCTAATTAAGTGCATTGTCATCACTTGTTCCTTTAATGTAGACTGAAATCCTAGACTTCCGTGCATTTATGAAGGATAGATCTGTCTTGAAATACAATCTTCAGACACAAGACTGTTCAAAGAGTTAGCTGCAGTCACTCGGTGAAGACAATGTATTATCTTTCCCCTGTTGCTTGCAGTAAACAGACTCCTATCTCTAAATTTACCCCGTGCTCACAATCTTTTGCTTAAACAGCTTAAGGAATTAGCCCACCTGATTTTGTATCCTGTGACTTAGTTTGAAATGTATGCTGAATCAATGGCGTGATTATAATAAGTCCAGCAGTCAAGTCTAGGATCACAAGCCAACTTACTATTTAGCAGTCTTGTTTCAAAAGCGGCTTAGAAACAAATTAAATATGGAGAGTGAATTACCGTCTTATCCCTGGGGATGATGCTTCTTTTGGGTTAGTTATTAAGGATTATTGCACTTTTACAGACGCTATATTCATCTCATTTCAAATGCCAACATGTCATCTTTGCAGAATCATTTTAGCCCTTAAAATATTACTTCCAGCAGAGTTAATCAAATGAGATTGTTTGTTTGTTGCAATCCATGGGGAAGCAGCATGTGTTTGCTTGGGCATTTGCTATGTCTGCTCTTAACACTGCCCACTTCAGGCATTCAAACTCATGAAACAAGCACCAAAAATTACAAGATTGGCTTCAGATCATGGTGGGTGCGTTTTTTTTAAATAAAATTTTTTGGTTCTTGTATTGCCTTCTGGATGATGAGCTTTGAGACTGATTTCATGACACATTTCCAGGCATTTTATAAGCACGCCGAAGGCCAGAAATGACACATTTGGTTTTAATAGTGATAAACTGGGACAGTGATGTAATCTCTTGATTTCTGCAGCTGGGATTTAAGAAGGATACCGAGCTTCATAAAAAATTGCCAGAGCTGACAAGACTGTCATTTGTGTCCCATGCTTCAGGAGGCTTGGAGCAATATCAATAGTTCAGCAGTGAAGGGAGCATGCCAGTAAAGGGCTAAACGCAAGCATTTGGGAGCTTCATGGGTAGAGATCCAAGGGCTGCAAAGTCCTAAGTGCTCAAGCAAGGCATTTACGTAGCACTTAACCTCCATGTCAAGAGCTGCAGCAGGTCTTAAGTGAAGTATTTGACAATGTGCAGGCAGAATGTCCTGCTCTGAGTGCAGTGCGTATCTCTAGCCATGTGATGTGGGTTGGGTCCGCGAGAGCAGGGATGGAAGGGAAAGCCCGAGATGATGTATCACGTATGGGCAATGTTCCCTCAGCCCATGTCCCATTGGTCACTGATCTCAGCCTTTGGCTCCTTTCAAAGGACGAATCGCTCTTCCCACGCTTAACTAACAGTATAAACGGTTCACGCTGAGTTTGGATACCTGGGTTTGGCCCAGTATTTGTGCTTTTTATTTTATTTCATTTTATCTTGTCTTTATTTTTTTTAGTCATTCTGGTTTAGCTTACAGCCTTTTTGTTGACAGCAACTTTCACAGCTTGCTTCTTATAGCTTAATTTCACTTTTTCTTACATGGTCTTTGGACTTTTAATCATTTAAATAGTCTCTGTGAATATATTGTCTCATTTATAAATGACCTCCTTTGAAAGATAGGGACAGGTCTGTTGATATCAGTGTGGGGGTTTTTTTAAGAATAAAGATCACAGTCTTCATTCCTCCTAAAGAAACAAAATCTGAGAGATTGAATCTGGACCTTATTTTCTATGCTTTTTTAATTTCACCAACTTTATGATCTTCCATTTTAACAATTTAGATTCGCTGACAAGTTTTTAGGTACTTTGGAAGAAATGTTTTCATTGTATTTTTATCAATATTTAATGCTGTCTAAAGCAAATTATTAGTTTTGTGAGTGCAACTTAAAAGATAGCAAAAACAGGGCTGGTAAGGATTCTGACTTAGGTATTAATATACTTTGCGTTGAGTTCAGGAGAAACTCCACTACACACAGTATTGAAGCAAGTGCGCACGCTCGTGTGTGTGTGTGTACGTACACATATGTATGGACTTGGCTGTGGATTTGCAATAGAAAGTCCTTGCTTATTACTTCATAGCACAGGAAAAAAAGATGCAATAGCTGTAAAGAGAAAACACTCTTATAACTGCTGAGAGGTAGCAGAATTATTAGTGTTCCTCTGTAGTTTGTGTATAGTCCTATTTGCATCTCATCTCCTTGCAGGCAATGAAGGTATGACGGAAAGTAGCAACAACTCTGTCATCTTGGGCCTGTGGTCCCTGAAGTCAGTGTCAAAACTGAATGTGCTGTCACCATACTGTTTTTCAGAAGGTTAACTCATTTGCAATAGACTAGCATCTTGAAATTTTAAGAAAGGCAAAATATTTCAAGTGACCAAAGAAAATTAATTTGTCATTTTGAGGAACATCCTATCCGTGGGCAGGCCCACAGGTGTCATTGAAAGGGCCTTTGCCTCTTGCAGCGTCTCCCCAACCTCACCGGAGTGCACTGCGATTGAGGCAAAGGGGATGAAGATGAGAAACCTGTCCACTGTCCTTATGACATCTTCCAGCTTTACTTTACGTACTGTTTTATAAATACAAATAAAGCAAGTCTTGTTAACGTTGGGAGGGCTCAATTCCTCAATTTCTAATACTCCTCCTGGACTTCCATGGTATAACCAGACCACTATACACAGCAATGCATATAGGTGTTCAGTATTGTCTAATGAGATAGATAGATAGATCGATAGATAGATCGATAGATAGATAGATAGATAGATAGATAGATAGATAGATATCTCACTAGATACAGTGACATATTTTAGATATATCACTTGATATTTTGCAGCCTATATGTATAGGCTAAAAGCTCAGTTAGGCTGTCCTTCATTATCGAAACCTCCCTGCTACTGAATGCACAACGTTCCTGCCTGGCTTTCAGAGTAACCATCTTCTCTACCGTATTCTTGTCAGACTTGCCTTTCTGATGGACTCGATAGCTTTATTTTAGCCATGCTGTTTCAAAGATGTTTTGTTTATTTCTTTTGTCTTCCAAGATCAGTGATTCTGATCATCTCACGCCAGTGTAAACCCATGGTGGTAGCTGTTGACGTCAGAAGAGATTGAGTTCAGATCTTGTGTACAGCCAGGGGGATCCCATGGCTCTACAGATAGAAATGAGAGCAAATTCAGGTGCAGATGAGTTACTGCGTAAGACTGATATCAGATGAGAAGCAAACCTGGCCTCATCAGGAGGCACTTCGACAGAAATACTATGAAGATAAGCTGTGCGCAGAACCACAGGGTATGTAGCACCATCTCAGGCAGCTCATTGACACTGTAGTCATATTAGGCAATGGTAAAGATGTGAAGAATGATTTAAAGAAAATGGAGTAAGTTGATGTGGTCTGGCATTATGAATTTAACCTCTGTGTGCTTTTTAAGAAAGGGGATTAGTTACTGTTGATATGTCCTGCAAAATAACACCTATACCATGGTATCCTACAAAATCCAAATATGGCACCATGCCATCCAATTCCTTAATCCACCTCAGGGTGCCACGACGTGTCACAAAGAGCTAATGTTTGTCACTGCCCTGAAGTCACCATAGAGTTAAACCATTTTTCCCTTTCAACTCCAGCAAGGACCAAGCCCAGGGATCCAGCGGCCAGCTCAAGTAGCGATGTGTGTACTCAGTGCTTGGGAGAGAGGCTGCAGGACAGACCTGACCTTGCCTACCACAGGCTGTGGAGCCGCTCAGAGCTCCCTGAGCCCACAGCCTGCTCAGGTGTTGGTCTGCGCAGTGTGAATCCCCACACAGCCCTGGCCACGGTAGTGGTGTGCAGGAGACATGGGGGACTGGTGCTGTGCCCAGCGGGACCGAGCAACCCCAGCCCCCCCGCCTGGGTGCAACAGAAAGCTCTGCATTGCTTTTAGGTCTCGGTCCTCTGCAGCTGCAGATGGGACTTGGATTTGAGCACTCACTTTTACTTGCACTGCATCTGGAAACGTCAAACGACTTGACAGAAGCGGTGCATGCAGTAACATCATAAAACTAAGGCAATACTCACTGTATGCAGAATCGCAATTTATATTGTAGTGTCCACAGGACCACTCGTGCTTACAGGACTCCAGCTGAGTCCTGCTGCTGCCAGTGGTAAAAGCCATGCGAGTGGATGATGCAGCTGTTTGAGACTTGTTTTCTTGTTTGATTTTAACCGAGTTCCCCTCTATGCAAGTTCTGTAAGCTCTCTGTGCTGGATGTAAGTTTACTCACATTGTGTGAGTGTCACCCTGTTGTAATTCCATTGAAAAACCCATCAGGTAGAGATAGCCCTAATTTCTACTCAGTTATTTCCTTCTCTGAATTAGAAGGAAAGTCAGATTCTGAAGTGAATTTCATTTTTTTAATGGACAACAGTAACTACAATGGACCAAACTTTGAGCTAAGCAAATGTAAAGTAACTTGGCTCAGCTGGTGGAATTCATGGGACCAAATTCTGCTGTCATATGGCAATCACGCAAGTCTTACGGAGCTTGCTGAGCACTGTTTATCAAAGGAGAAACGGGGTAACAAAAATGGCATAGCATTACCGAAGTTAAGTTTATTGGGCCAGAACTTCAGTTGCATTAACCCAATCAATTCAATGGAATTACACCCTTTTTTGTTCTGGCTGAGCACTCACCCCACTGAAATTAGCTCAAGGTCTCTGGAGTAGTGCTGGAGTAACTGCAAGCAGACTTGCTCTTCAACCAGACCATATGTTGACTCAGCCCTTGCTCAGGGAAACCACCATTGACTTCAGTGACAAATAACGTGGAGTTACGGACATGAAGAAGCTTTGACACACTGGCAGGAGGCATTTACCCTTGAATTTATGAATGAGCTGAATAGTGGATAGCTTTATTTATAACAGAGGTAGAGTACAAGTGCCTCAGCTGGTGTAAACTGGTATAGGAGTACTGATTTCAGTGGAGTTAATCCGATATGCACACACTGAGGAGCAAACCCTCTAACACCAGACTAATTTTTGCCAATATATCTCTATGCAGTTCAATTCCCAAAGCTTTTATCATCATGCCTTTTTTACTGATCATGCCAATGAAATGATTAATGTACCATAATCCTTGCCTGTAAGGAAATACTGTACTTTGCAAAGCTATGCAGTATAGAGCACATCGTAAAACTGCTTTAGACCACACAGTTTGGAAAAGTGTTATCAGAAACTAGACTAACAGAGCAGCTTTTTATCTGATGTCGATTACACTTTCACTCTGCGCTTCCACCGCTGAGAGTTTTGCATATGGAGTGAATGATGGATGTACGCTTCTGATGACTGTGGGCCAAAGCTTCAGCTGATGTGCCTCTAAGTAGCTCCGTAGATGTCAGTGCTGATTTACACCAGCTGAAAAACTGGTCCTCTCCCTTTTCGTACTGTGCGGTACGCCCTAATGCAGCTTTATAAATGCATGCTGAAGCTGAGTATATATTGAACTATTCTGATTCAGCACCAGATAATCCCTGCTAAAAGAATTGGAGGGTAATTTCTGCCTGCCATCTAGGCTTGCACATGTTTTGGTTTTAACTAAAAGGCATGTTGCAATTTCATTACCTCTGAGTTTAAATATTTACTGGCATCAGCATTAGCTTGCATAGAAAAATGGCAAATAAATTCAAACGTGTCATAAATGCTCCCAGTCTAGAGATGGAATCTGTTACTTTAGTTCAAAGACATCGCAGCAGGCTAAAGTGGTTTTTCTAAGCCAAATGGGGTTTGTACATTTAAAAGTCATGGCAAATATTTATCTAGGCCCACTTCTGCCGTTCTTCCCCTGAGCATCCTAATCGGCAGGTTGCTGCACTGAAGTCCACAGGAGTAACTGTGTAAATTAGTGCTCGGCACACAGATTGCCGAATCAGGCACTGAATATGTGAAGTTGATGCCATCAGGAGTTTAATTTTAGCCATATGTATCATTTGAGGACACTTAAAAATTACATACATTTTATCCAAGCTGACAGTCCTTGTAATTCCATAAAATACTGTATAATTTATTCCTGTCTGTATTTCTGACATCTCTGGATTGCATATCTTCTACTGAATCTTAAATGCTGTTTTTTTTAAAACCCACATTCAAAAGGTCTAGGACATATCGTCACAGAATATGAAAACAAGTCAAAAGATCTGGTTATTTTTTGCTTTGATTTTGAGCTCTCCTTTGGTTTGTGTTTTGTCTTTGGCTGTAGTACTCCCAGGATTTTAAAAAAAATGGCTCAATTCAAGTTGCTTCCTGTCTTCTGAGAAAAAAAAAAAAAGCAAAATGCAACTAAGGTTCAGGAAAAGTAATCCTGGCAAACTCAGTGGATGTTTGCTCTTTCTGTTTGTCTTGGATTTTTAACCTAGCCATGTTGGGAGCAGTCTAGTATGTGCGTTCTCTTGCCCACCATTTCTGGCTCTTGTGGCAAATACTATTTTTCCCTTCTTTTTGTTTTGTTTTTTTTTTAATTTTGTCTCTGTGTGTGTGTGCATGTATAATTAACCAAAATATCAGGAAAATTTATATATGCTTTCTTCTGGTTCCTGGAAATAGAGCAACATTATGACCTTATGGTCTTCCAGCAAAAGTCAGATTTAATTTCTGCATTGCAGTGCAACTTAATTAGCTATTGGAATTAGATTACGGTTTACTAAATGGCCCTTTACCTTACATTCTTACTTTTTATTTACTATTGAAGTAGCCTTTTTTTCCTCATGTGTGCAAATATCATATCAATAATCATTGCAATTCCACAAGGTGTCTTTGTTCTGAACAAGCATGTTATTCTTGTAAAGTTTTAAGTATAAGTTAAGATGTTTTGTACAGACCAAGGTAACTGTTAAAATGTCAAGCAATTACTGAAATGTTGTATAGTTATAAAAGTTTGATTTCTTTTGCTTTATATGTATAAAATTGTATCTTGCCTGTTTTGCTTTGTATTTCCAACGTGTTGCACAATTATGCATTTTGTTTACATTTGTTCCTCCTTCAGAAAAAAAGAAATAACAGTAATACTTTATGTACAAACATTTTAAATGTACTTTTGTTGTTTTTAAACACAATGTCTCTGTATAAATAATATTGGTCGAACTGGTACATTTGTGTCTCTCATAGAGGGATTAATTATACTGCCAGTGCATTGAATTATTTAAAAAAAAAAAAGTAAAATAAAATTTTTATGAAAATGTAACCCATTTTATCATTATAAATTATTCTGTCTTCTGCTATTTTCTCATTCCCCTCCCAGGATGCAATAAGTATGGTACAGTAAGTACTGTTTGTGGGAGAGCTGTCATTGGTTTTAATTTTTAATCAATGTGTTTGTGTCATTGCGAAGACTTAAAATGACTTCACGTTAGAAAATAATGTAGTGCTGATACCAGCTGCGAGGTAACAGGATCAATACTGTGTTCTCCCATCCCTGCGGGGCCTGAGCTGCAAGGCAGAGCAGCCTAAATCCTGGCTGTCCCAAGCCCAGCCTAAAGGCTGAAGGAGCCAGGCTTGAAAGGCAGGCTTTTTTTGGTGGCTTGCTGACAAGCAGCCCAGGGCTCCAGCGTGACTCAAGTGGTGCAATTCCGCGTGCTGACCCCTGCACGGGATGCCTTTCTCCCCAGGGGCTTCCCGGGATGACAAAACTAGAAACGCCAGGTTTTATATCATCATTGCAGCAAATAGCTCCAAGAGCCAGTGCCAAGAATACCAGGTCAAGAGAGATGTAAAAAGCTCTCAAGAGAAGCGAAGCAGCATGTGACATGGCTGCCCGGTGGAAGGCTGAGCGCTCGGTGCTGCTGAGCACAGAGCAAGTGAGGTCAAGCTGCCCGCTGGGGAGGGACAAGCACAGCGCTCCTCACACAAAGTCCATCTCAGGCCACTGTCTCCAAGCAAAAGAAGCCCTCACTGCGGTTTGCTGCGCGGCCCCTCACACTTACAGTCCCGCTGAAGACCTTCTCATCTCGGTCTGGAGAATCGCGTGCTCGGGAGGTGCTGCGGCAGGGCAGAGCCAGGAGGCGGCTGCCGGGGATGTCTTAGCCCAGACGGAGTCGGGGAGGGGGGCGGTGAGCCCAGAGTACAGATGGTGTTGCAGAAGGATGCCTGCAGAGGCATACCAGTAGGTGTTAGGCTGGATTTGAGGCTGAGTGTTTATTGTAATGTCTTGCTTAAAACAAAGGGCTGGTCGCTGATATCCTCCAGCTTCTCTGCACCACTCTGATCACATGAAGCGGCTTCAAGCTGTCCAGTCCGACCAGGCCATGACTTTTCCAGTGTTCCTCATCCCGCCTGTGTGAAAGGACACCTGTAAAGCGGGTGCTAGAGCCCCAGTGCTTCTTAGCAATAAGTCACTTCAGAAGAAGATCTGCAATGGGGTATTTGGAGCTCACTTCGTATCATACATGCCCGTTTTGCCTTGAGGGAGCCAGAAAACATCCTCTCTGAATATCTCAGATGTCTTTTGGGTCAGCGCGAGAGAGGGCAGGTCTGATGCTGCGTGTGCCATCCATTCCCCAAGTCCTTAGCATCCTCTGGGTGTGCCGAGAAACCAGCTCGAAGCTTGACTTCAGATAGGCAGCTCATGTCATTCCCTGCATGTGTAACCTTGTAATTGGCTGTGAAGTGTTCTGTGATCCCAGCTATGAATGATGAATGATGCCACATAAACCTGTGCTGCATGGCACTGTTAGTGCAACTGCACAACTCGGAAAAAAGTCCTCTGGAAAAAAAAAAAATATATAGTTGTTCACATAGCCAGTCTGTGGGATTCCCACAGTAGCCAAAGGTGCTGACCTGCTGACTGGAGGGAGAAGTGTCTCCTCCAAACATGGCGATGCAGGGGTAACAGAAGATGGGCATTTGGATGCTCATTCTCCTACACCATTTCACAGCATCTCAAGCAAGGTACCATGTGCCCTTTTCCCCTGCCAAGGAGACATCTTCCCTCCCTCCCTGTTGTGTGGGGCTGAGGCAGTGGAGCAGGCTGTTGGTAAGGCTCGAGAGAGATGGTGGCACTACAATTTCTCAGCCAGCCAAGATGATTTAATGGCACAGCTACCTCAGGAATGAATCTGGCCCATGACAAGCTGCTCTAGACCACAGGATGTTTAATTGCCAGCACGAAAGTCATAGAGGTTGTGAAGCCTTATTTATATCTGAAAAGTCTGGCTGGAGCTTCCCGTGGCCCGTGGAGCTAAGAAGTAGGAAGCGTAGCCTAAGTCCTTTCACTAAAAGCCTGAGAGTCTCTTCAGTCTCTACGTGGTCCAAAAGGAGAGCAGTGCAGTATCAGCTCCACGTAACAGAGAGGAATTACACTTCCCAGCTGCATTTCAAAGTGAATTTAGATATCCTTTTATCCCTTTGATTGAAAAAGGCACATATGCATCGGGAGTTTCAGGGGGTTTTTTTCCCCCCATACTGTGTCCACGTGGTTGGAAGGACTTTATTATAGCTAATGTAAATGTGTTCAGCACACAAATCACATGTGAAGCTAAAGTTAAACAGAAGTTTGTGGGCATATAAGCTACAGAAAAGTCCCTGTTGATATTTTTAGGCATGTACATAGACTGGCCTTTTGAAAATGAGATGTGTTCTCCTCTCTTTTGGGAACCTGTACACCTACAAGCACATGAAAACAGCTAAACACGAGGGCTGAGTTAGTAGGTTAGACCTCTGGAACTGGACTGCAGAAGAAATGATACTACCTGACAGCGTTGGCCTTCCTAGCCCAGAAATATTTGGCAAATTTGGTCAGTAACCTTTAGGATCAATTTCCCTTCAAGTTAAATGGCATTCATCTGTGAAACCAACTTTGGAGCTGTTCTCAGCTGCTTTCTGGTTATGTTTCTCACACACGAGTTTGCCCCTGGGCACCTTGTGTGTTTTGCCGGACTCAGCGGTGATGTGCAGCTGCTGGCATGCAGCTGCCTGAAAATGTGGCTGCTGCTGGTATTTGCATGAAGTTTTGCTCAAGAGTTTACATTCTGAAAGGAAAATTTGAGTGAAAAAGGAAAAAGAAAAACCACAGCCAACACTACCACCACCGGTCGCTCTCCATTTTTCAGCCAGCTCCAGGCAGACAGGGTTCCCTCTTTCGGCTGGGAGAAATTTCTGAGAAATGTGTGTGGCTGGGCATGATGAAGCCACATGAAAAACGTTCTATTTTCTGTGCTCTAAGGGAGCCGAGTCTTGCTGCCTGGGTGCCAGGGTGCCAGCTTCCTTCTGCCCTGCCACCCCCACGAAACCTCAGTGCCGACTCTCTCATTCAGCACGCCAGCTCTAATCTGCTGTGAGAATGAAGCCCCTGAGTGTTTGCTGCGTTTGAAGGGCAATTCCCACCTGCGGCAGGGGCTGCTGGAAAATTCGGCACGCACCAAGTACCCCTTAGCGCTGATCCCAGGCTTTGGGCAGCACCAGGAGGGGCCTTGTTTAACTCTCCATCCCAAGGAATTTCAGCCTCACAGTGGAGCAAATTCTGCAGCACTTTTTTCTTTTTCTGTTTTTTTTCTTCCTTTTTTTTTTTTGGCAACTCTACATTCGCTGCCTATCAAGCAGGAACTAAATAAAAAGGCTGTTATTGTGCTTCGAGCCATCAATTTAAGAGCAATCACCTATGCGTTCAGGATGTGCTGGCAGGGAATTATCTGCAATGAGAAGCTGCTTGCCAATCAGCGTTGTAAAAGCCCGTTGGCTTTAGCGGTACCTAGAAGTGGCTGTGACTCATTCAGTTAAGTGTAGCACTCAGATCTCTCATGCCCTCTACGGTTTGGGAGCTGATTAGCCAAGAGGAGCCTCCTCCAGATGGGTGTCCAGGGCATCCCTGGTGCCCTAGCCACCTCCCCAATGCTGCTGAAAGCCTGAGCCTGCGCTGCTGTTCCTGAGTGTCGTCCTGCCACCACCTGCCTGGCTCCACGGAGCCGCAATGAGGGGCAGCGGATTTGCTGGGCGGGGGGAGCACAAAGGCTGCAAAAGCGCGCCTGGGCCAGGACGTGTCAGAAGAGCAATATGCCTGGACAGCTCTGACAGTGGTGTTGAGGAACCATAGGGTATCATGACAGAAATACTTTCATATGAAATGTTCCACAGCCAAGATGACATGATGTCTCCAGCTTGGACCAAGCTGTGTCGGTGAGCCTCTGCCAGCCCCAGGCAGAGATGAGTTTCTCCCTAAGGGCTCCTACAACTGAAGGTCGCTTGGGTGTCTGGAGACTGGATACAGACATTTTGGCAACAGGCTCTTTTCCACATGACTGAAATAAATCCCTTCTTGGCTCTACAGTGCTGGTGTTGGTTCAAGAACAGACCCATATTCTTCAGGCTGCCCCAACATGATGGTGGTGAGGGACTGGCCTCGCAGACCATCTGATTGATTCTGTTCTAGGTAGGAGAGACCTCCTCTGCTGCTCAGCTCAGCAGACTGCTCCCTCCTTGGGCAGCAGTGTCCTTATCACGGGTGGCATTGGGGGTACGCAGATCCCCTGCAGCTGGGGCTGTGGGCATCCCAGCAGCCGCTGCCCTGCTGAAGGAACAGGCTTGTTCAGCCAGTAAAGGTGGACTTGAACTCAGACTTACCAGGTGATGCTCAGTGGTCTGTTGGTATTCAGGAGGCTAAAGCAGATGACCACAATGACTAAAAAAATCTATCAATTTAGTAATCGGGTCACCTGCCCTCACCACAGTGTCTTCTGGAGAGAGACAGAGCCTGAGCCCAAATCTGGGTTATTTCACAATGACTTAACATGTCAGATCCCAGGGTAAGTGAAATCAGATTCAGGCCTTCACATTTGTAAAACACCAGCATGAAAAACAATGCGGCTCCATTGACTACTCGGGGTTTACACAGGCATTAACTATGATTTCGCTGTCAAAACTGGCATCTCCTGTGGTGAACGCTGGACTCTCTAGGCCTACGGAAATGTCACCTCCACGTCTTAAGGAGGCATTTCAATCTCAATCATCTCCGAATCAATCAATGAAAACAGCACATCTGTTTTAATAATGAAGCACCGTGGGCCAGCGCACAAAACTCCCGGTGTCTGGCACTGGGGCTGCCGATGTGCTGCCAGCCCGCGGCTCAGACCCCAGCTCTCTAATCGCCTCCGCCAGCGCTATCAGCCCCCCAAAGTTGCTGTTCGCTTGTGATTCCGGGAGGGTAATTTATTACCCTGAAGAGCCTGACTCTTCTCTCCCATCTATCTATATCTCTGACTTACATTGTTTACGTTAGCATAATCATTTCTCACGGAGAATGTCAATAAATGCTGGAGACAAAAGCAACACCACCAACAACAACAACAAAAAGCCCAACTGCTAAATAATTCCTAGAATGAGTTGTCAGAAACCTTTTATTTACTGATTCCGTGCATTTCATTTATTCCTGGCAGCGGGCCAACCTTTCTGACAGTTAAGATTTATTGATTTAATTGCCTAGGGTAACCATGCAATAAAATCATCTCAAAGATAAATTTTCATGGCACTGTGCAGCATTGAAGTAATTTTTCAAGTGCTATGGCTATATTTCTGCAGGTTACAGGTGCAAAATTTGCTTAAAGCAGAAATGTCTCATTATTGTAACCCCGGCGCATCAGTGTGGTCCCTCCTGTGAAACTCCTTTCTTCTCTTTTTCTCTTCTCCTTTCCCTCCCTTTCTTTCTATCACTGCCTCTTTCTCCATGTCCCTCCCACCCCTTTTTTTGTTTTTAAGGGGAACAGCGCAGGTCTCTCAGAAAAGAAATTATATTTTCTTAATTGGTTCATATATTCAATGCCCAGGAGAAGCGAAGCTTCAGTTTAATTAGTAGTGGGCTTAGAGGTTATTTACAATGTTATACAGAAGCGTTTGTTTCCAGCTGTGTGATGCTTTTTAACACAGAGGCCTCACATGGTAGATGATTGCCATTTGTGACATTATAGCTTATTGAATCTTTAGATCTTTTTATTTACACTGGTAAAGGGCTCATTATAGTTCAGAACAACGAGCAAATGAAAACCTCTGATTAATTCCCAGGTTAATAGTAACATGTCTGAAGTCGGAGATAGCATAAACTTTTAACAATGATGTGAAATGTTTTCTTCTCTGTTATGATTTATTTGGGGTCGGGGGTGTTGTTCGGCTTGAGTGGGGGATTTGATGGCCTACGGCTCTGGCAGCCTCCGCAGCTTCCCTTGCCAGAGCTGAATGTTTAATTTCTCTCTCCTGCCCCACTGAGGACATTTGGCCAAAGGCAGCTCCGAGGTGCCGCCAGCACGACGCGGCACCCAGCCTTGCGTGGAAAGGTTGGCTGCCAGCGGTCCTGCGGCCTCGGCCACTGTGGCCTCTGCGAGCCATGCCAGAGCTGAGTCCAGCAGCCCAAACATCAGAAAATAAACTAGGAAAGAAAGGAGGGGCTTTATTCTGCCAAGCTGGCACAGAAACGCAGTGAGGACGGGAGATAGCTGTGGCATGGAGACCACGAGCAGCCGGCTCCCAGGCACCTCCTCAGGGTGATACTATCACTAGAGACCTGCTGCCCCATCAGACCTGGGCTGCTGTGGGCCAGTGGAGCTTCCCCAACACCTCTGAGGGCTCCTGGAGCTCTTGGCAGGGCTGCTGCCAGGTGTGCCCTGCTGAGCTCACCTTGAATGACTTCTAGTCCCGTACGCTGGTGGCCTTTCCCCTACCCTGATCTCATTCTGCAGCTTTCTCTTTCTTTCTCTTCACTGGTAAGTACAGAAATACCTGGCCCTCAGCACCAACCTGTGCACTCACCACCGCTCTGCAGCAGGGTCTTCTCCAGTTCTCAACTGCTGTTGCCGTGTCTAAAGACCTGCCTGTGGAGAAGGTGTTTTCTGCAAGGGTGCGATGAATTTGCAGCCATCTGCGGGGCACCACGCATAACCTAGTGGCTGCCATGCTGCACAAGTTGCCCACAAGCCCTTTCCTGCAGCAATCCGCTGAGCGTGCAGGTTTCCCCAGCCCAGAGCAGAGCACCGTCCCACCACGCTGCAGGGAAGTGCTGCTGCCTGCATGGACACCGAGACACATTGCTGAGCACTTCGCTCCTGCTGCACTAGAGAGCTACACTGCATACAAAAACTCCCCAGTACGTCAGCCACAAAAAACCTCCTATATATAGCAAATGCATAAATGACCTATTAAAGCTGAGTTTAATTTACAAGCAAGACAACTGCAACTTTGGTCTGTTAATTTGGATGAGCTCCAAGACAAACAGCACGTGAGATGTGTTCCTATCTGTGAGGGAAAATTTGCTCCTTGTTTTCAAAATCATACAGTCTGAGACGGGCAGATCAGGGTCTGTGTTATCATTGTTAACCCATGAAGGGATCAAATGGAGGGTTTTGCAAGACAAGCTTAGTTTAATTTAATATATCAGTAATAAAATGTGAAATTGGATTGATGGCTTTACTTTTTCTGGTGGAAAAGAGAGCTCAGACTTGCAGATTTGCTCCACTGACAAGCGTGCAGATGTCACATAGCAAACACTGTCTTTAAAGCCCAGGACCTTTACGCTTGCAGTTTAACCTCTTCGACCTCTACCCCTCTGATTTCAGCCTTTCGTTAGGTGAAATACGAAGGCAGGTTGGATACATTAAAAAGAGTATTAGTGAGAAGAGAGGCAGTTGAATCAATAATGTCAGTAAAGGTAGACCTATTTATAGAGAAACAATGTCAGCGTATGATAAACCTGTGAGTAAATTGGCTGAAAGCCCAGAGCTTTGTACTGGTTTGAAGAGCTTGAAGGGATCGAGGCAGCAACAAGCACAATCAGTAATCCTGGGGCTCAAAAACATGAGCCATGCGAACTGGGGATCAGAAAAACAAAAAAGGGTCCTGGGGTGGGAGGGGGAGGGAAGGAAGGAAGGAAGGAAGGAAGGAAGGAAGGAAGGAAGGAAGGAAGGAAGGAAGGAAGGAAGGAAGGAAGGAAGGAAGGAAGGAAGGAAGGAAGGAAGGAAGGAAGGAAGGAAGGAAGGAAGGAAGGAAGGAAGGAAGGAAGGAAGGAAGGAAGGAAGGAAGGAAGGAAAATGGACATAGTTTCAAGTACTGTCAAAGGGAAATGCCAAGTCCTTAAGGCTGAGCAGCAATGGTGAAAGCTGAGGGACATGTTTGCTCTCTAATACAGGGAGCTGAGCAGGCTGTGAGCTGTGCAGACTTCTCACCCTGCAACCATGCATAAGCCTCCAGGCACATAAAATCAACAGGCACCTCCAAATTCAAGACAAAATGTGTCCAGGTATTCAGAAAAAACATCCCACGTGTATTGACTAGATACCCAAGTCCCTCCATTGATCACCAAGTGAAGAACTTCGGCAGCTTTGGAGAATCTGATTCACCTCAAACAATCTAATACTTGGGTTTGGCTTTTTTTTAAGGTAAAAAATGTACTTTGTGTACCACACAAAGCAATCTGAATACATTCTTGAGTCTGTACTCAAGTCTATAAATAACTAACATTGACTAGATGTAGCATCCTATTTCTTTTCATTGACTCTATAGAAAGTCAAGGGACGTGAGCTTTATTAGAGTTAGGTTGATGATGTAGACACCAATCCTAAGGGTCCTTGGGGCCTACTGTGAAGAGTCACATTCTGAACATACTCTTGGTAACTAGTGTGAGTTGGAAAATTTAAAAAGAACAGCATTTCTGTTTCATGTGAACATTTGCGCAACTCTTGTTCTAGTTCCAAAGCAAAATGAGGGTTTGGGGCTTTTTTTCCCCACTTGTCAAAATTCTCCTTCTCTGTTCCCTGACCCCAAAAATTCCAAGTTTGGGGCAAATCCTCTAGGTCCTTCCAGAGCATTCAGAAAACTTCATTTTATGATATCAGCCTGGGTTACAAAGTGGCCAGGTTTAGAGGGCCTTGTGAGTGGTGGTGTCTGAAAGCCATGTCCTAAACCATGCTGGGGCTGCTGGTTTTGCTGCAGTAGACCCAACGTTCAGTCTGGAGCCACGTTAGCCCAGTTTTGGTCACAGAGTGCGTGTGTGCTAGATGTCCCAAATGGGATGTTAAAAAAAAGGAAAGGGCTATCAATCATGTTAAGACCCCTACTGACAGACACTGTGCTCACATACATAGGATAAACACCTCTAAAAAGCTCATTTTTAAAGAACCAGAATTACAAGCTCTTTCAAAACCCCTGCACTTTATTAACATTGAGAATGTGTCCTTTGATATAAACTCTTCTAGAAATGATTCAGATGAATTAGCGCAGGAAAATCTTGCTGAGTTGGAAAGCGCTGAATCGGAAGCAGTACAGCCAGTGAATAATGAAAGCAAACCATCATTCTGAAGTATGACTAATGGTGACATGGCCTGTCTAGAAGAACAAATAACCAAAAGACATACTACTTGGCCCCAAAACTAGGCTGAACATTTTTTTAAATGACTTCACTGCTGTATGAAGACTATTAAGAAAACAGGAAACCCTGCCAACTTGTGGACTACAAGTCCAATGGGGGAGAATTTCACTTGTCCACAGGAGAGACAGATGATTCACTTTGTAAAAGAGCAGGACTTATTACTCTTAGAGGCAATATTAATAGATTCATCCAAAATCACCCATGGAACAGATCTATTGGCGGTGCCAAGATCCTTAGCTGAAAAATGTTCAGAGAAACTTGAATCTGCAATGTAGAATGCTGCAGTGAAGTGATTGCATTTTGTGGCACCTAAAATGCTTTTATCAAAGGATGACTTGACAAGACATCAAGATAGCTAAATGCTTAGGACTGAATGTCAATCAAAAACTTACATGTATTATTCGAGGTGCAGACTGAGCTTCAGCTAGGCAAAGGTAAAATACTAAACAAAGGCTTATGGAGAGTATGTTTGTAAAAAGATAGGAGATATCTTTTGCACTCTAAGTACATTCATTCTGCTTCTTGGGGTAGATGTATTGGGTGTGACTTTACCAACTGTGTGGGGAATGAATTTGACCCGTAGTGTCTCATTTAGGAGGTGAGATGAATACATTGTCTAGGCATGCTGTGGTTCCAGGCCCCAGTTAGGACAGCAGAGGTTTTCAGTTCAGCGCTGGTAGTCCAGCAGCTAGTGGCTGCCAGTGATCCATCATTTGAATGCTCCCACATTGAAGGGTACTCTCCACCAGTAGGAAGGTACCCCCCAACATTTTAAAGACCTAACACAACCCAAGACCACCATAACTTACCCATTCAGCATCTCAGCGCATGTCTCAATCCTCAGCTTCTCTGGGATGGCCAAGAAATAGCTCACATTTTCAATGGTCCCCAAAGACCTGGTGAAGCTTGCTTAAGTGACTAGCTCTCTGTACACAGACTTGGCTGCTGACCACAGCAATGGGTGTCAGGAACATGCAAGTCCTGCTCAGGAGTGGGATGTGTAGCTGAAACCACCACTGATTTTTTTCCATCATCAGAGCTGCATAAAAGGCATGAGCCTTATGCTCAGTCCTGTAAAACACCAGAATGACAACCAGTCTCTAGCTTAAACAGCAAAAACAGCCTTCCTACAACAAATGAACAACTAAAAGAGACAATTAATGTATCTCTATGCCTTTATGCATGTACACATATATATGCTTTCTAATTGTGTCAGTGTCCTAAGGGTTACATGGCTAAGAAGCCAGGGAGATACACATTATACAGCCCAAGACTGTCCTTTATATAATTCCCAGTCATTCCATTGGCATTGGTTCCTACAGACCTCTCAGGGCATCTGACACAAAGTTATTCATTTTACTATGGAAGTGATCAAACTAGTGGCAGAACGATGTGACAAAGAATCAGGCAAGGAATCAACGGCAGCACAGAGTTCAAGTTTGGGAATAACGCACTACTGGTCACACAAAGCGGAGGAAAACGTACTTTCGCTTTCCTTCCCTCTGTGTGGCCCAGCTGAAATATGGGGCATCACCTGAGAAAAGGACAGCGTTGAATTATTGCACTGTTAAAACCAGGAGTGAAACAAAGGTAAACACAGCTTCATGCCTGATCTGCTGTCTCCTTGCAGCTGTCTAATTGCCTTCCACACCCAAAGGGTTTGCAAGGCAAGAGTAGGAGCAGAATTAAAGAGAAGTGGTGCCTTAAAGATGTTAAATATACCTATTAAGGAGAGGGAAAAGCAAATTTTCCTAAAGGGCACATGTATCAATTAAACCTTTCACTGGGTAGACCTCCCTTGTGCTCCCAACGTTAACAGTGGCTATGTTACACAACTCTATTTACATCTTTAGTTAATATGAATGAGCAGTTACCATAGCAATTATTACATTTTATGATGTACATAAAGTTCCTGATACAGTCAAGAGATAGGGTCAGTGTTTGAGCTTAGCTCAGCATGTAGCAAGCTTTCCTTCCTAGATATTTTGATTACTTAGGAAAGTCTTAACCTCTACAACATAATGAAGGACTGGAAAGTTGTAGGGTAATTTGTAGGAGAAGGGGTGTGCATGAGGATATATGCACTATTATAAAGCTCAATAAATAATCACGTGAAATCATTGATATTTAATACCCTCCAGAGAGGAGCTTTCCCAGCCGGCTCCTGATCCCTCATACCCTGAGTAATTCCAGATTAAATCCACTGACTCTGTGGAAGTGTACGTGACATCAGAAACCCACCATGTATTTCCAAAATGCACATTAATTGGCTCCAGACAGCGGCAAGGGGGTTGTACGTGGCTACAACCATAGGGCTTCAGCTCCTCCAGCCCCAGTGCGGCTCAGAGGGAAAGTGGTGCAGTGCACAAATGGCTGGAGCTGTGGGAATGATGTAAGATGTCTTCCACTTGCATTTTATTGAGAGAGCCCATAAAATTCAAAATCCAGCTGTGCACGTTGGTTCGGTCTGCCTATTAAAAGGGCGGCATTTTCTCATGCCTATGATTGATATGGTTTTAGGCACATCTGTGTACTCACTTAACCCCCTTCCCTCCACCCTCTCCATCTCAAGCCACTGCGTAGACATGAAAAGTGGGAATTTGTCTTTTGTACGTGAGGGTATAAAAGGCTTCTTGACTTCCACTGAAGGACAATAAGTGGCGGTTCACTTTGATTCCCTCTCGATGATAATTTTACCTTAGTTTTACCCAGGGAAAACATAGAAGCCGAGCACCAGGGTAATCAGCCCTTTTTCTTTCTTAACCTCTAAGGCATAGGAAAGGGGCAGCTTGGTAAAAAGTGGCCCAGACACGTTACAAAAGATAATCAACAGCTCTAGTAAAATGCACGTCAAAGCATTTCAAGCCCACATTTCAGTAAACATTCTCCAGAATCTGTGGCTATTTATCAAATATGAATGTGCTTTTCAGGATGAGGATCTCATTTCCCCCTGGTGTTTTTGTTCCAAAAATAATTGGAAGTGACAATACAGAGAAAGATGATGTTTCAACTTCATGTTTAAAATAAATATAAGGCTGTCATCAGAGCCGAGCTGTCTTGTGAAGATCCCTCTCACAGGAGTCAACAGGCAGCTCTACTGATAGAGAATCGTGTTCCATTATTGATTAGCTTTTAAGTTCTTGTTACATATTAGATTAGGATCGCTGTATGCATAGGGAATGAATAGCCCAATTACAGTCTAAAATAGCTCATCTCAAAGTGGTTTAGGATTTTGATATTATGGAAAGAATTTTAAGGAAATTACAGGGTTTATTAAGAAATCCTTCAAGGCAGATATTTACATTTTTATTGCATGGCTTTTCAGGATGGGGAGGGCAAAATATCCCTCCTTTATTACATACATGGCTGGTTTTAGCTCTGTCCCAATAAGCTTTTAAAAATGTTGGGAGTTAGGGGTTTGCTATATTGGGCGGTTTTTCTGCATAAGGAGTACCAGACTAAGCAGCCCCAGAGTCACCCCTCTGGGATCCCCCAGTTTGAAGGAGAGCACCCTACACTGAAACGTGCACCAGGCTCTGTTCTGAGTGCTGCTGCTGAGACCCCAGGACTTATTTTGGAGGCAGTGACGGTTCTCAGCAGAAGCTGGCATTCAGACACTCAGGACCTGCTGTTGTGCAGGAGGGAAATCTATCGATGAGGCTAAAACAGTCACAGCTCCCTGAGGCTGGCCCTCAAGGGCACTGAGCATTGACCACAAGTAACTTGGGTTAGACTCAGGGCTGCTCGAGCACATCCCAGGTCTCAGCAAAGGCACCAATCCCAGTGACCAGGGCTCTTGTGGTTGTGGGACCAGCACTCTCATAACACAGTATTCCGGAGGGCGCTGCTTAATCTGCTTTAGTGTTGCCAATTTTTATAAGACTGGAGCAATCCTAGGGATTTATGCTTCATTTTCAACTACAAGCAATTTAATTTTTTTGCTAGAAGCTGGCAACCTCGAGGCCAAGAAATTTTAAAGACTAGCGTAAGCAAAGCCATAACTGATGTAGTCTGGCATTGGCGCTACCCCTCTTCAGGCAGGACGTGGGATCTCGGACCCCCGGAGCTCCCTCCCAGTTCGTGTTTTGTTGTCCTCACAGACACACTGGAAGGGCCCCCAGGGGTCCTGCCTGGGGGCTGCCCTGGGGAGAAGCACAGCCCTGTCTGCCGCAGGGGGGGTCCCAGCTCCCCAGCCCTGCCGGGGGACAGGGGGCCGCAGATCGGCACGGACGGCCATGTCCTGCGGCAGGGCTGCTGGGCAAGTGGAGGAGAGCGGCAGCAGCACTGTATCCAAAGTGCCGGAGACACCAGTCTGGCTGCAGGGGAGCATGGAGCGGGAGTCAATGGCGTGTAGCGCACTCGGCACACAAGCCTTGACAGGATGGACTGCCAGCATAATTTAGGGCCACAAGGTACCTCTGAGAGATGCCAGCCTTCGGGACTGTGGGAGGGTGACAGAGAAAGAGCTGCTTCCCCCAGCACACAGAGCCACGCCACTCTCCACCCTCCCTCACAAACCGAGTTTTAGTACCAGATTCTAAAACCTCAGAAGTTAAAAACCAATTTTTTTATAGTTGTCGAAAACATAGTTATCTTTCATTTCACAACAAAATACAGTTTTGAACTTGGGGGGAGGGGATACAGAAGCCCGAACTCCAATCTCAGCTCTCCATATCTGCTCATCACAGTGCCGACAATATTGCATTTCACAATTTTCATTCTGTACAACCACTCTGAATATTTTGGTACAGAAAATAACCACTGTTTTTCTGCAGAGAATTTCCAGCCTTCAGCAAGGTGGAATAGTTTTAAAAATTGATATGACTTTCTCTCAAATTTGCCTAATTAATCATTCCCTTCATAGGTTAATCTCCCATATGAGGCTGGCATTGACCACATCTCCAACAAAGCATGGAAAAGGTCACCAGAAATAGATTTCCAAGGCCTTGAAGGGACTCTGTGGGCAAATGGTTGCCACTATCCAGCACTGCAAAAGTGTGATTAAAGGTAAAATGGAGAACCAGGTGGGAGAGTTGCATGACCCCAGGATCCTTGCCAAAGAAAAAACACAGCAAAAACATTTAGTAAGTATTCCAGGCCCACTGACTCACTCTTTTTGGAAGGTAATATATGAAACCTTTAGAGAAAAGTTCTCCTCACCAAGCTGTACACCACTGATAGACTCATAACATTCATATTAGTGTGCCGCATAAGAAGCCCAAGTTCCCCTATTTTTGCATGGCTGCAAGCAATGTAAGCACCTAGAAGGCTTCCTTCAAGAATGAAAGTGCAAGTCCTCATATATGTGTGCACACAAGGTCACACTGGCTGCTCAGGTTAGATATATCTCTTTCTGACCCTCCTGAACTCTATGCTAAGATATTCCACATGGATTTACAATGCCTTTCCAAATAAGGACCGATTCTGTGAGGTGCTGAGTATAGTAGTTTAATCCAGAAAAGTATTTTTTGAACTAGGACTGCCCACATATGTTTAAAATTAAACAGGCCCAGGACAAATTACCTTATGCCCTGCAGATGAACACTTGCCGGCTGTGATTTCCAAGATACAGTCCTCATAGATGTCTGCTCCACTTCGTGCGCATCTACAATCTAATAAGGAAATCCATAGCTTCGTGCAGGAGAAGTTCAGCTGAACTTAGCAGGAAAACAAGTTGGCTTGAGCCCATGCAGCTATTTTTCAAACCTGGGGACACTCCTGTCTGGAGTGCACAGGTACAGCTGCAGATCCCAATGAATGGGTGGTGGACATGCCAGAAGGAGTCAAAATAAATTACATGGAGTAAAAGAGAGATGAATACCTGGATCAACCACTTGTTCTCCAATTCTGTAAGTTCAGAGTGGTACTTGGCCCAGGACACTGTGTGAAGAAATACCTTCAGAGGTGCTCTGGTTTGCGTCCTGCTCACAGTGCAGGGAATGGGAATTTTACCATTTGCTCCATCGAGACGGGCCCGCCATCAGCACAGCAGAAAGTCCTACCTGAGGTGCTAGTTGGAAAATCAGATGGGGCGGGTAAAACCAGGCAGTTGGTGCCTTTCTTTTTCCAGGGTGATGAAAAGTAGACAGGGAGTATATCTGCACGGCAACACAGAGCTCAGCGCAGGGATGTCTGGACACGTGGAAATGTGAATCAGCGAGTCCAAGTCTGAATGTCACCTGCCTCAACTGACCTGCTCTAAACTTGAACTTACAGATAAGGAGTGCTTAGTAGCTAAACTGCAAACACCGCACCAGTGCCAAGTGGGCTGCAGATTACTCACATGGGTGCCATGCCATGCACCGCCTGGATCTCCCCACTCAGCCCCAGGCCAAGCAGCACAAGCCCAGGGCCAGGGACGTGGTCCTGCTGCACTGCGTCCTGCACAGTGACCTGCGCGGGGACTGAGCCAAAGCTCCCAGGCTTGGTGTGCTCCAGAAGCTGCTCCATCACTCAGCAGCTCCTTTAGTTCCTCCAGAGTCTTGTGCCTAAATATCCCTTTACTTAGCCTACAGCGAGGATGATTTCTGTTAGACAACAGAACTTTTACAAGCAAATAGACCAGGCTGACAAATGCATAATGGATATGCTGAACTCTCATTAGAGCATCGCATCTTCTACAGTCTACGTGGTCCTTCATCTACATTAAATAACTTTCTTTAGTTAAACACATGCAGAATACTTACCTGTTCAAGTGGAGATAATACTTTGTTTCTAACTGTACATTTTGCAGCCCTTAAGCAAGACCAAAGTGTTCTGTTTAAAAAAAAAAAATCATCATTATTATTAGTATTATTATTGTTATCGCTATTACCACCTTATGCTTAGAAATGTTTCTTTGCTTTCCTTTACCTCAGTAAAGCAAGAGCAATTATGTAGCTTCATCCATTTCTCTAAAGGGCTATGGAAAAATGTTGCTTTCAAGAAAAAAAATGATAATTTTTTACAAATATATAAAACAAAATACTCAAGGCATTTTTGAGAGGCATTCTCACATATTGCTGAAATTACACACAATGTGTGAAAATTTGCATAACAAATGTGACAAGATGGTTACTTAAGGGACTGAAACAGAAGGAATAAAATATATATTAGATACCTCAGCTCTCATTAATTATTATTCTGAATGAGAAATAATGCCAGGAGCAAGAGGGGTGCCAGAAGCAGCGATGGGGAAATATATTATCATGCATTTAAAAACCTTTAAAAGGTATAATAATAATTAGGAAATTATTGCACTACTGATCTGTTTTAGTAGCAGAGCAACCACTTGTTCACACTTTTATTAATCGCTTGCTCGCTTCTTCCTTAAAGATGGTCTGTGAAGATCATTAAAGGAAAAGCTACCTGAGTAAAAAGGAGGAGAAAGAATTCATGTTATGCAGGCAAAAAAAAAAAATCCCTATAAAATTCATAACTTTAATTAAGAGTCACACATGAAAAGGCAGTACTATTTTAAGACTGGTTTATAGCAAAACATAATTTGGCTTCAAACAATAGCAATGGAAGAGAGTGAATATTATTATTATTGATTTTGTTAATTTGCTCCAAATGCCCTGCCTTACCCAGCTCTGTCTTCCCAGTGCTTCCTAAAATATCGTTGGTGCAGAAACGCAGCTAAGGCAGCTCTGTGGGGCTTGCTCAGCACCAGGCACCCACGCAAGGCGGTGGCCGCAGGAGGTCCGGTCTCCTCCGGCAGCGCCCCGGGCTGATCCGCAGCAGCACGTGGCCTCAGACAGTATCCCCCGGGCAAAGTTGTTGCTTAGTTGCTGCTAAGCTGGAAAACTGCAGCCTTCCTATTTTGGGAGATAATGCCAGTTAATGTATGTTTGTTGTCAGACACACATTCATCTCCTGAATTACACTGCTACGTGCTCATGAGTGTTGCACAGGCCCCTACTGCTCATCTCGTTCCTGCCTGCCTACGGATGGCGATGAAAGCGCAGAGGTGTCCTATTGCTGGATTGAACCCTTCCCCGCTGCTGCTGCGGAAAGGTGCACGCCACAGCAGAATCACTGTGGGCGTTTGTGCACACCATGCTCCATAATTACGGCAAGCAATTTCCCAAGCATTTCTCATCATTCCCTCCTTTAGGCTTTGAAACATTTCATGCTTTATCTGTCCTAAAACAGAGAAATCCATTTTTCTATCATCAACCTCTTTCCTTCAAGCCTCCCATAGAAGCAGTACAGAATTTCCTATTTGCTCCTTGCTGCAGTCAAATCTTGCCTTGAGTTTCCCCAGAGGTTTTGTCATGGTCTTCCCTGGAATCACTGTCTCCCACATACAGCAGCTTTGCTTAAATTCAAAAGTCCATGTTCATTCTCCCCATTAGTCCCCCTTACGTTTCTTTTTTTCTATTCCCTCTCTTGAACCTCTTCTCTCCCAGCTTCACCATCTGGAGGCGATTTCCTCACCATTTGGCCTTGGGAAACACTTTGGGGGCTGCTCCTCTGTCTTTGTGCTCCATCCAGGAGCTTCTGAACTCAAAACCGAGTTCAACGGGCCACAATACAGGCACCTCCACCAATCCCAAGCTGTTCTCCTAGTCCACCCTCACATGGGAGATGGATAAACTAGCTCAGTATGGTCAGAAATAGGCAAGAGAAAGAAACCTGCTACGCAGTGGCACTCCTAGCTTTGCAAATATCCATTACCATTTCTCATCCTCCTGGAAATGACTCCGTTCCCTGACATCTCTTTCCACTTTTAAGCCCAACAGCTGGGACAGGCAAACTGGAGGGTGAAGGAGGTAGAGGGGGAGACAAAACACTTTGCACAGGGGTCTCTGCCGGTAAAAGACAGAGAGACTCCCAGGTTTTTTGTCCGATTGCATGATCCAAGTGTGAGAGGACCCATGCCTTCGCTTTTTGCGCTCTGTGGCACAGCTGCATGCCCTCACCTGCTGCCAAGACCCCACGCTACACTTGGCACCTACATCGACATGAATTACCGGCAGCAGCTCGCTCCCAGGGCAGACGTTTGCATGCTGCGACACAGGAGCTGCACGACTCCGTATCGGTGGGCTAGAAATGGAGTCTCATTGCATCTGCCTCCCGCGCTGAATGTGAGTGCAGCAGTCAGTGAAAGCAAAATCCATTTAAAATCATTTCAAGAGGGGAAAATAAGGCCCTTCCTGAGGATATTATTTCTAAGTCATGTTTTACTCTGCCATTAATATACTTTTGGAAAACATAAGAGCTCCTTGCACCCAAGGCAGGTAATAACGGTCTATTAAAAGACACCATCTCTGTTTCCTAATGTTCTATCAAAGGTTCATTGATGAAAATAGCCATCTGACTGTTCTCATCAGCTTTAAGGAATTCCATAAAAGAATGAAATATGCTTTCCTCATAATTGCTTTTGTATAAGATTTATGACAATGTGAGTAACGAATAAACTGAGCACTTGCTGAACAAGACTCAGATTTAAGATGTGCTGATGCAAACGAGGCAGTGTCCAACTAGGAGATGCATTTCTTGAGAGAAATTAGAAAGTGTTTGCAAGAGCCTCAAGTTACCATGTACACCTGGCTCCATTCGCTGCTGGTGTAAACACATACAGCTCCAGGGAGGCCAAAGGTACTGCATCGGCTTGCTCTAGAGGTAAATTTGGGTCTTAGAGGCTGGTCACCTGAACAGCTCACAGCTGAGAAGAGGACCGTGACAGCATCTGGAAGATGTCCTGGGTACAACTATTTAGCTGGTTAAGCAATTGCATGGTTTTTTTGCCACCTGCACCTGATGATGTTGTATGTGTAAAGAACATCACATGCTTGGGGAAACAAAATAGTCCCTTAATGCCTGGCAGCACTGTTCATACTCCTGCCAGCAGTAAAAGTCGCATCAGTGGGAATGGACTGTGTGATTAGTGTTGTGGGATAACTTGCCAGTTATTCATCTGGCTTAAAGAGTCAGAGGCGCAATGGTCATCACTGTCCCTCTTTACCATTATGTCAATAATATGGTCCTACGAGATTTGGCTCCAAGATTATCTAAAGCACAGGACTGACACTAAGGAGAATCCTTACCTATTTCCAGCTCTGCTGTTGCTTTTTGGGTGTCATTTAACTCTTTTGTCCTCGTCTTTTCCATCTCCAAGGCAGGAATAATCATAGAATCATAGAATTATTTAGGTTGGAAAAGACCTTTAATGATTCCTTGCCCAATTTCATTGCCCTTTAGGAGGCAATCAGATACTGCAGATGTAAGTGCTGCTTAAATACTTGTAAACATGCCTATCTCACTCTATATGATAAGGCAATCACTACATTCTCACTCAATGCAAACAAACTATTCAGTCATATACTAAAATTGCTAATCTATGCACATTTCTGAAGTTGCTCCACCTGTACGAGTGCCTGATGTGCCCACCTATGTGTCCAGAGTCAGCTCAGGCGTAGCCTGGTCCCACACAGAAGTTGAGAGGAGGTGATGGACATCAGCTGGTCAGCGTTAGAAGGTGCTTTTTAGATTTTGAATCTAAAAAAAAAAAATTGATTCTGCCACAATTTGAGTCTATACAGATACGCATGCTCTCTCAAGCACTCTCTCTCTCGACACTTTCTCTCTTTACGAACACTAACGTTTTAAGACTTTCAACATGTCCACATTTCGGTATTATTTGCACTCAGAAAAGCTAATAACAGTATCCAAAATTTTACACCAAGAATTTGAAGCTGGTCAGATCCATAAGTGAGAGCAGAGCATAAGAGGAGAAGAGCCAGCCATTTTGGTAAGAGTCAGTATTACAACCATACTTTTAACACCCCAGTTATTCATTCAACTTCTTTTTTTTCTTTTTCTTTTTTTTTTGTTTTTAGCTAATTACATGAAGAAGACTTTATGGAAACTGTTACCAAATGTTTAACAGGAAAGCAGTTCAGTTGTTATTTCGGTCCCAGGTTATTGTGGTAAATTGTACATGCTCACCTCATGCAGTCATTTGTGAACGTTTGACATATCAGTGATTAATTAATATTAATGGCAGAATTTCTAATGCTAGAAATCACATACAATCCTGGCTCTAATCTCTCAGTACATAAAGAAACCTTAATTGATAACCCAGGTTTAATATCCATCAGGAATGGATTCTGTAGGAGGAACAGAGCAATGTTCCCTGTAATCATCCTAGAGGAGATAGAAAGCTTGTTCTACCAACATCAAAGAAGATTAGGCAGCAGAAGCCTGATAGTAAAGTAGCAATTATGGAGGGTTTTTTTTTTAATTCTGTGCACCTGCTTCATCAAAATAATAGGCATCTTTTAGCAAAATAACCTGAAACTCAGTTCACTGACTTTCAATTATCTGATGCTGGGAAATGCATCTGGAGAGACGTGAAAAAAGGTGATACACACAGAGAAATAAAGAGAAGGGGGAAATTAGAATGAGAGAAAATATGAGGGCCTATGTAAGTGGGTGTTATAAATATCCTGTGCCTCAGGCTGATTATAGAACAGGAATATTTTTGCTGAGTTAGGACTGTGGCATCAGGCACATTTGACCAAATCAGTCCCTGGTGGAGTACCTCTGACTACAGCAAACAGCTTACACCAGGGATGGATTTGGCTCATCGCTTTTAAGGGGAATTTTAGGCATCAAATTTTAATGCAAGCAAGGGAAGCACATGGTAACTTTCCATGAACATTTCAGGCTGTATAACTCAAAGCAAAAATGACTATCCTCAAATTACCCTTTATCAGGTGGTCTTGCTACACAAAAACTAGGAATGACCCCATAACTTTGTTGCAAAAGATGAGTCTAAAGTTAGACCAGAGCCAATCTTTCCTGGAGGTGGGAAGGGGAAGAAAGCCTAGACACAGTCTTGGTTTTACTTGAGGGACTGCATCCCCATTTCTCAAAAAACCCAAGGCAAACCCTCAGACCTAGACTTAAGAAGCCTGTCTGGGGCTTAGTACCTTTCCTTGTTAGGCTCTATGAGTGTTGTTTTTTAATAAATCCTAATCTTCTCTAAAAAGCTCTTTCAGAGGACAGTGGGCAATTCACTTAAACATTTCATGATCTGCAGCCCTGGAGCCTCCAAAGGCAGAGCACAGCAGAGCTCTTACCAGAGAAAAGCTGCACTACTAGCCCCATTACCAGGAAGAGTTCTTGCCAGGCTCAGGACAAAATCAAGGACAGGACTTTTCCACCCTTTCTTCCAGCTTTACATCCCTGTTGAATTCACTGTGCCATCTCATGCACATCTCGCTCTCTCCTCCATTACATACAATATCACCTGCATCTTGTTCTAACTCAGAAATGACCCCCACATGAATGCTGGACAGGAGAGCCATTCTCCCTATTTTTATCTCGTGAGCCCTTGTGGCTCGTGGTTGAGCTCCCATCTCCCTGCAAGAGACCCAAGGCAGAGGGAACTTACCACCACATCCACCTCTGCACACCTCCTCCTGACTCTGCAGTTCCTCCTGTTAGACCACAGCTTTGTCTTCAGAGCTCTATCTGAAAGTCGGTGGTCTTGTGAGACAGCACTGTGGATGAACATGGGCACAGGGCAAATGTAGACTTTTACACTTCACCACCGTGCGAAGACGGGCTCCGTGTGAGGCAGAGCAGTTGCCCTCCCTTCAGCCGTGCTGCACCCCTGCACACGGTGCATCCAGCAGATACCGATCTGTATGCTGCAGGCTGAAGCACAGAAGATCGTGAACCAACAACCACGGTCAGCAGAGGCGGATCCTTCAACAAGAATGACAACCACGTCCCACTTCATGGGAACGAAGTAGAAGTAATTCCATTGTAATTAAATAGGAATTTTTGTGTGAATTCCAAATGAACCTTTGTAACATTATCATTAGTTCTCAATATATCTCTTATTTTACCTCATTAGAATTATTGGTAATAAATGGTAGTAACTGGATTGTAATTAAACAGGAATTAAAATTTGACTTCCTAATGAACTACAGCAAAGCAATCACTATTTCAATATACATTAATTGCTGTTCTGTTAGGAATACAGGCAACTTATTTTTAATGAATTGCTACAAATTATTATGAATATATGGCCTGAGACTACAAAATAGTCTCACATCAGTAAGTGTGCCTGGTAGATGTCAGCCAGCTGTGCAGTGAGCAGATCTACCCAAGGAACTTGGGACTTGCAGCATGCTAATGCCAGTAGAGAATACACTGAGTTATGACATTTCCACAATAATTTTTTTTTCAGAAGGTTGCAATTAATTTACAAAAAGACCAGACAAGATGCCATTGGGGGTGCCACTGGGGAAGTGGACTAAAAGGTGTGAGAAACCAATAGCAATAATACAAGACTAGTGCATTTTTATGTTATCGGTTCCTGTTTGATTATAATAAAAGTGCTTTGTAACATGTCCCAGGGTGGTAAACTGCATATAGATAACCCCATTTTATTATTTATACATTCTCTCTCTCTACATAGATATATATAATATATGTATGAATAAAATTTCACTTCTATGGCTGGTCTAGATTTAAAAGCCATAGATAACGTTTGCTTCTTTCTATTACTGTTGAGGATGTATCCGGTGTTTGGTGTAGGAATGCGCAAGCTACAAGAGGTGTGTTTGTAACAGGGAGTACTGACTATCTAACAGAGGGGTTGTATCCACATTCAGGGCAGGCTTATTCTGGTTCGATGGGATAGGTGGGGGAGTGAACCCAAAGCACGCATGCAACTGCTAAAAAATCAGCTTTCTGTTTTTGCTTTGAAAGCTGGCAGCACGTGTCCCAGCAAGGAGCCTCTCAGTTACCTTCTGCCTCCAAAGTGACTGACACTCGGTTGAATTCCCCAGGCTTTCACAGGGTGTAAGTTCTCCCCATTAGCTATTGAGAAATCTTTTTCTATCCAGGTCCCTCATTTCTGGCCCATCATCATCATCTCACACTGTTATTTCTAGGGGACAGCAGCAGTCAGCCACAGCAAGCATGGGACAGCCAGCTCCCTTGGACGTGACATGAGCCATCCACACTGATGTGACCACAAGGCCTGTCTCAATGTGATTTTACATCTCCTGAAATATCTTCATGTCTCCATTTGTTGACCACCGCTATCATTTAACCTCTCATCATACTGCAAAGTCAGTGTCTGACATTTACAATCCCTTTGGATTTCCAGACTCAGCAGGGGAAATTCAGAATCAGGCTCCGGATGGGATCTGCAAGAGCCACAGTCACACATGTGGGCTCGGGAGCAGGCAGCTCGCTGCTTAGGCATCTTTGTTATACCCAAATTTAAATCACAGAGATTGAACAGGGCAAGCAAACTCACTTTTTCAATTTTGTTACCTAATCAAAACTCTGAAGCTTTCTAGTGCTGGAGAGTGTTCACATATCATCCACTTTCCATATCCAATGCTGACAAAACAATAAGGCAGGAATAACATAAGTCGTGAGAAAACTAGTCTGTCTCATAAATCTTCACAGGAAAGTGGCTGCTGTTTTATGTTATTGCAGTGTGTTGTTTCCAATGAAGTGATTACTGTTAGATGTATTTTTAAATTGCTTTTGGTATTTTTAAAAATACATGACTTTGAGAGTGATAGAAATGAGATTGAGTGGCGGTAGACAGTGCCTACAATACAATTAACTTTTCCCCAGACCAGCTACTTCTGAAATTAAGGTTACCAACACAGCTATTGTTAACTTTCCCCTGTCTGAAGAGGGCTCATTGGAGTCTGTGAAATGTATGCAATTATCCGACAGCCCACCTAAACCCTCCTCTTGCTTCAGACACTACGTGGGCTTGCATTCTGCTTCAAGATGTTTAAATAATAATCGCTAGTGTTATTTTAAAGTGTGAATGTGCATGTTTATGCACTAAAGCTCTGTAACACAGAGCCTCAAGTTACATCCCATTGTGTCTGAGGAGTTGTGGTTTCTGTCCATGGAGGGGAGGAACAGCTTTGTGTGTTAACGGTTTCAACCATGGCACACACACTTCCAAAAAGGCTGAGCTACGTTTTAGATAAAGTTCATTTGGAAGACATTCAAGGCAATAAATATCAAGTGAGAGGTTTTCTCAGGGCTTTACAAGTCATTAAAACTCCAGGTAGAGTTTACCTACCAAAGGCTTCGCTTGTGGCTTGCTGAGCTCATGCGGTCCTTTTCCTGGATATGGCCGTATCCCTTCCAGGGGCTAACGAAGCCTGTAACCACCCAGGGCCCACCTGCAGGGTCCCTCGGGTTGCTGTGTGCTGCACAGAGCAGGCACGACAGGGTTAAGCCTATCCAGACAAGAGGAGACTCAATAAGAGGCAAAAGGAAAATGAATTAGAGGAAAATCAACAGGCAGCAAAGGAAAAACTAAATTACATTTCATGTACACACATGCACTCTTTTGGCTGAAGGGGCAGAAAATGTAGCCAAAACCAGGCTGTTTTTATTCTAAACAGTGCATCAATCCATTGATTAATTTTACACTTTGTTCCTTATGAACCTGGGCTGGGGCCATGAATGCTGCTATGAAAAGAAGAATATAGCCAAAAAGGAACTCTTAAAAAGTTGGCAGTCATTTCAAGGCAATGTGTCTGGCCAGCAGGAAGGAGATGGCTCCTCCAGGGAAGTGTATGAAGCTGTAAAACCATTTGTGAACCGGCCCTGCTCAGTTTATAAGGTGTGTGACTGACTTAAAGTCAAGTTTCTTGCACAAATTTGTGACTTGTAAATCGAATGATAAAAGTAGTCTTAAGTATCATTTTTCCAAAAGGGCATTACAAGATTGGTTAAGAATGACTGTATTTCCTCACTAATACCATTAACTTCAGAATTGTTTCCATCCATTACTGAGTTGAACAAGGAAGGTTTACCGTAAATTGCTACATGCTGTATGGTTCAGCTGGTCAGCTTTAAGGTATAGGAAGCAGAAATAAAACAAAATCTAATAAAGGAATACAATAAAACACCATGGACCAACTTCAACCTTAGTGTAATCAAATGCAAATGGAAATTAATGGAGTTTCACTCGCTCACACCAAGGCTGACACATCCCTTGGCCACAGAGCAAAGGGTGGCAGCTAACCTCATCTCTCCATGTTGCTTCCCAGGATCAGCTATGGTGAGCAGCAGCAGGATACTAGCTCATCATTTTCCAGTTACCTGCTATTTGCTACCTACGCATTTCCTGAGAACCTTAATTTACCTCAGAATTTCCCTTCCATAAGTGTGTATTCCTTTCAGCAAGTTAGGAGGTTAAGGAATGACTTTGGAAACACCCCTAAAATCTCTCCAAGATAAGCCAAGAGTGACTTTAAGTAGGTCAAGGTCTGTGTAAGATCGCAAGAAAACGGGACAGGAGGAGGGGGGGAATTCTGCCTGTGATATACCTTATTTCTCATCCAGACCACATTGTTTGGGGGGGGCTGGGGCTGGGAGTTTGCATTGACAGGAGGTTAAAAAATCCCATGACGCTCCTTATCTCATTTGCATCAGGCAAGAGAGAGCACGAATCCCACTTAGTGATGGGGAAACTCACCTTCTGCAGAAGACTAACACAAAGCCAGAATCCCACTAAATGCCTTAAAATAGGGATCTGCAGCGGCTCAGGGCAGCATGGGCTTCACAGAGGCAACCTGACCATTGCCCTGATCAACACACAGTGCTCCACAATCAACACACATCCTGGCTTCTGCCTGAGGGAAGAGTTCGGTTCAATGGTGAATCAGACTGCGTGTTCAATTTCAGCAACTGCAATGAAAAAAAAAGATACTTAGGTGAGTTTCTAAACCATTGCTCAGCTAAGCCGCAAAGCTGCTCCTGCTTAGATTGTTTGACTACCCGACTTTCAGACCTCCTAAGTGCCCGCAACCTCTGCATAAACACTTCCGAGCAAACAGAGGTTCAAACATCTCTGCAGAGAACCAATTCTTTCCATTCTCACTGCATTTCAGTATTTCTAATTGCTAATTAATCACAGGCTTTAAACAGCCTCCCCCTTACCCAAGTTTTACAGGTAAAGTTTTGTTTGAACTGCGCTTCACCCAGCTGAACAGTGCTTGAGGGTCAACAGAGCTATGCGATGTGCTGTGAAAAGCGATGCTTCTTTTAGGAGGCCTCGTTATTGAAATAACTTTTGAGTTAATGTTTGGAAATAACTTTGAAATTAGGACTTGCACAGATTTGTTTTCTTAGTGCAGCAATTAGCTTCATGAGCAGTGACTGGCTGCAGTACCTTCTGCCATGTCTGACACATTAAATAAATTATTCACTCAGTTCATTAGTTGGAAATACAGTTTGTGATACCTGCCGAGTTAACAGGACACGCAGCAAAGCCACAGATCATCTCAAATAGAAAAATGAAGTCCGGTTTTGCTGCTCTCATATAAACAAAAAAGGGAGGGGAATAAAGGTAAATAAGATTGGTTTTCCTACCATGTGGCTCAATCAGTTTCTTTCAGAAAACTACCCCTCTTCCCTGTTCCCTTTTTAATGATCAGATTACGATTCTCTCCTTCCCACCAAGTTGGACTGCCTCAGCACAAACTCCCATTGCCTCTGGTGGAAATATCCTCAGCATTGGTTACTTTTTAATGAAAGTACGGTGTCACAGCCTCAAGAAACAGCTTATTATTTTTCTTGCCAGTCCATCTCACTGTTGCAAGCAAGATTCTTGCAAGTCGTCTGTTTGTCGGGCTTTACGTGGGCAGGCAGCAGCAACCAGACACCTTTGTGGAAACGTGGAGCTGGGGCAAGGAAAAGCGTGGGTTGTCCTTCATGCTTGCCAGTCTCCAGTTGATGCACTGGGACAGACTCTCAGCACCGGCTGCTCCCATGGGAGATGGGATGAGCTGTGGACACAGCACCTATTGATTTAACCTGTACAAAAACAGGTCCATGGCTGGATCTGCAGTTCTGAAGACTGGATGGAGACAGAGCTCCTGCTCGTCTGAGCTGCTGGGACCCAGAGACGGCCCTTGAGGAGCCCAGTCTGAATGCAGAAGGTGGAGATGGACCCAGCTGAGAGCACTGGGGCTTTTCACAAGTGGACGGGCAGAGAGCACTGTGTAGAGACTGCAAAGGGCTACCCAGACATGTGGGTCTTCCACCTTCATCACTGTCTAGCAGCCCATGCAGTCAGGGTCCTGGCCTGGGATGATGCAACATCTAAGATCTTACCATGCAGGGTATGACATTTAAATAGAGAAGGAGACTTTTAAATACCAGTCAGCAGTGGAGCTTAACTAGTGATGGGGAGGGCAGGAGGATGAGGAGACCTTTGGAGCCTTACCCTGCTCTTCCATCCTTATCATTAAAGCAGCCCTAAAAACAAAGCCCAGATTTAGCCAACTTCAACTGCATCTTTGAGCTCAACATTTCCTCAGCCAAAGGAGAGTCCTCCTCTCTTCGAAGGCACTGGAGCCACTCACTAGCAGTCACTAGTCAGGAACCACTGTGCAATGAAATGAATGGGATTCAGGGCAGAATGCTGGGACGCACGTTACAGAGACAAGCTGATTTTCCAGAGGTGCTAAGCAGTGATGGCAGTGGAGGCACCAAGGTGAACCCCAGTACATGTGGCAACTGTGTGCTCACCTCCAGCGGAGCCGCCAGCCTCAAGCAGGCCTTGGATGAGTTATTCCTTTATTTTGTTCAGTCAGATTCCCCCAGGTAGAATTAAGAGGTTTAGCCACCGCAGTTTAGCTGCACTCTTCCCAGTCACATACCAAGGATGACACAGGTCTGCCGTGCAAAAAAAGTGTTGTGTAAAGAGGAGAAGGGAGAGAAGAAATCTAATAAATACCCCATTATTTCCAGCGTATATTATGCAAAATTTGGCATGAAATCTTTATCTCACATAAACGTGAAGGTCACTTATTTGTTCATTAATTTCTCCTCAGTCTACATCATTATGCTCATAGTTTTTCTTATACTTAATGTAGTGAGGGCCTGCCAAACTCATTAGACATCAGCTGATAAATGGATTTGAACTCACAATCTGTTAAAAATCACATAGGCACATTAGAGCAATATTTCCATGGCTTAGAGACCGTATACATTTAAATCTTCCCAGAGAGCATTTTGAGCATTTTTGATCCAGTGCAGCAGACTCAACACATAATTCAAGTCTGCTTGCTGTAAAAATTTACAGGCTGGGATCTTAGTATCACTAGTCATAAATCAAAGCTGCACACTTAAAAATGTGGTAGTGGCAAAACTGTTGGATAGGGTGTAAACATCATCAAGCTCATTGTCATGCAGCACTTGCATTGGAATAATAGAGGGAGATATTGTTAAATGTTGCATATATTTTCTCTCTTCTGGCGGAATTTGTACATATAGCATTTTACTCTGTGTAATTTCCAGCCTGGGCAAATTTCTGGATGAGGAAGAGCTTCTGAAGCTGTCCTGGATTCTCACCCTAGTGCCATGGCTTCAAATGAGCTTTTACATGAAACGTGGACAGAGAACATGGGGCAAGTTTATGCCATAGTTTATGTTTCACTTACTCATTGCTCTTTATTGTAATTTCCCCCAACTGATGATAAAAAGCTTATAAAGCATTGGGCTGATAATTTGCAGGCTCTCCCGCTGCTCTGTTTGTTATAAAGCTACTCATGTCTCCAGGAGAGTCTTTCTTCCTTTTGGATTTATGAGCCTAATGAACCACTGTTATTCTCCATCACAGGAGCCAGTGATGCTGTGACATTATAGCAGGAAGATTTGAAAACTTATGAGAAAGCACTTGAAACAAACTGCTGCTCTTAATAAGTGCCTCTTGTCTTCAGTGTGGTCTGAGGAAGATCTAAGCGAGCTAATGAATGAAAAGAACAAACCGAGTCCTGCACTAACCCTGCAAGCTTCACTGCAGAGTAAGTAGTGCTAGTGAGACAAATCCTCTGCTGGGATGAACAGTATTTATCAGTGGCAGGATGATGATGATACACAGCTCCACCGAAGGGCCCACTCAGCATCCAAGGAGCCCAAGCCTCAGGACTGCTCAGATTTTCCACATCAGGGTTGTTGGATGTATGAGACTAAATACAATTAAATTGGACTGCAATTAAATTGAACTTCCATCTTACTGAAGGGTCTTTCAATGGAGCTCAGCTGGCTGACTAGACAGCCTTTTGCCCCCTGGACATTCTAGATTCACTCTAACACATCTTTTTCTGGGGCCATTCTCAACAGTCACCAAATTCAGATAATTTCAAACCAAAGAAGCAGAGGTAGGGGAAAAGGGACTACTTCCTGAAGACTAGCTGCACACTGCTGGTTATCTTGGTATTTCCATGAAGGAGCACATTTCTGCCTACCATGGCGGGCCACAATGAAGAGAAAGGCAGTACCATGGCTAGGCCAGCCCTAGGCTAATCAGGAAGTTACATGTCATAACCCACACCTTCATCTCCACCTGGAGACCATTAAGAAGCCCATGTAAAGCCTGGAGCACACAGTTCATTGGCTCCCAGTGAGATGCCCAGAGTTAAAAGCATGTCCTGTTCAGAGCCCCATTGTGCAAGCTGTTATCAAAGAGACAGTTCTTGGACCCAAAAAACTTCAGCTGAGAAAGTGTGGAGAGCAAAACAGAAGTGAGTTGCCCAGTGTTAAGCAATACATCAACAGCAGTGCTAGACGTAGAACCCAGGCGCCTTGGCTGGGAGTGCAAGCAAGACACCAGTATGCTCTGGCAAGGTTTCTGCTGCCTTTGGCTGTTGTTCTGGATTCCCAGAGAGAAGTGGGTTGAGCCAGTTGAGCCATGCTGCCTGTTGGGGCAGAACTTGAGACCATGCCAGTCCCTTCCCACCCTAAATGTCCTGCCTGCAGAGCCAACTGGCTCCCTCCAGGCTCAAATCAGAGTGTCAGACAACATCTCTGCAGCGCGGCTGGTCAGGGAGCTTACCTGTAGGGCAACTCTGAGCCATGGGCTTCTGTGGTAGCCTTGACATACTCCTTGCTGTCCAGGGGGAATGCTAGAGGTGGCTGGAAGTTATGTTTGCAGGTAAGCAGTCTTGCCAAAATAATAAGACCTCCCACCACACGCACATGCTTAAGCATGCTGTCAACTCTGTGTATTGTTCATAAAAGCTCTGCTGTCTTCAGTTAATCTGTAATCATCACATCTTTCATCACGGAACACATATCTCAGCAATTGTACTCATTACAAAACCACTATGGCATAATAGGAAACAATGACATGTTCTTTCTTTTTTCTGTGATACAGTGGGATTGGGAACTCAGTGCAATACAGGTCATTTAGCCAGCAAAATATTAGTGGAAGATGTATGGCAACGTGCCAATCAGTGCTTTGAAAAGCTCAACCTAGGTGACTCTGTTTGTTAAAAAGTATTCAAAAGCCCCAATTACAATCAGTTAAAAGCAATAAGCATGCAAATTATTTTAAAACAAACTTTAATTAATTTCAGCATATGTTTCACTTAGGCTGATTAGTCAAATCTGATTTTCTGAAAAGAAACAATAAACATCTGCTAATGATGATTTACATATTACCGCTCACATGGCCTGCAGTGTGTTCTGTGGAGATGGAGGTTCTGCACAGCACAAGGAAGAGATGTCGTGCTGTGCCAGCTACCCCCAGCCTGCAGCCATCAGGTACAGAGAGCGACGAAAATAATTCTTTGCTAAAATGGCTAGACATGCCCTAAAAGAACATCGTAGTGTTTGTATGAACACCTGTCCCAGTAATGGCTTTCCTTTACATTAAGCACCTTTTGGATGAGAAATAGGTAAAGAAGCCCTGAGACTGGACTCACAGGACTCCAAGCTGAAGCTCTCCACAGCCTGACCTTGGTACAGACCCGTACTCCAAGATGCCAAGTGAGAAGCTGTTCAGGCAGCTGCACTCAGAGTAACAAGAAGGGCTTAACCTATTGTTCAGAACCCACTTCCCTCTAAAATCAGTGGAAAAAAATTATCGTTTGCTATAAGCACCTCACTTAGCCAACACAATCACTTATTCTCTGTTCATTATATAGGGAGATAGGATGTGATAATCCTGCATAGTCAGGAGGCTAAATCCCTCTTTACGCCCGAGAGTCCATCATGGGAGGCCTGAATACAACCCCCTCATACCTTTGGGCCTGTAGCTCACAGTAATGTAAATATTTGAAAGTCCATGGCATTTTATATTCACAAGGCTGATAATGGAACAGCTTTAACATCCTTGCAATGCCAAATCCAGATTAACACGATAATAGTGGCTCCCAAGCAGTTTATTAGCATTCATACTCAATATGTAGTAATCCTAGAGGGGGAAAAAAGGGAAAAAAGAAGTCCTGCCAATGTATACTGCACACCAAGCTGCAGGATGTTGTATTCCAAGAGTTATTTCAGTTGTAGAAATCACGTGGCACCATTACTTGGCATGAAGAGAGGATAAAGAGAGAATGGTCTATGACAGGTGTTGCTTTAAATATTTTGAAGATATGCATCAGGAATAGTTCATAAAATGCTTCCAAAGTAGCTCTTACACCCACTGGGCTTGGCAGTCCTCACTCTTAAAAAACATGAACTTGGCGCAGTAGTCTCCTAAATCTTTTAAACTAGCTTAATCCTCCCAGTAATGAAACATGCACTCAGCTAGATGGGTGCATTTATCTAAAACTCACTTATTTACAAGCAAGTAAAACATGAAATTACCTGGTCCTGGAAGACAGCTTTGTACTTCCCAACTCTTCTGCTATCATAAATCAACCTATTCAAGAGGGTGCCACATTTGTTTTTCCCATTCTCACATTCTGTATGAACAATCATTCCCCATTTAATGCCAAAGATGATCCTCTGGAGATGTCTCTGCATGATTCTGTGATTTCTGGCTTCTGTGGGACCTAAAGTGCGTGTGTGTTGGCAGACATCAGGAGGTTTGCAAAATCTGGAGTTCTGGGAATGTTTCAAAGGAGGTTCCTTTACCAAACAGCTTCTGCTGCGTGGGCACCTACTGTGAGTGGTAACAGTAGGATCATCACATCTCCACCAGTTACCTCTCTGCAGAGAGCAATCCAGTGAGCAGGAAATAGAGCTGTACTTCAAATGTGTGCTCCTTTCATACCCATAGTGCTGTGGAGGCTCAAGTGCCCAGACAGACAGCTAGATGTGCCCATCACAACCACTCAACACATTCTGGGAATACTAGTTCTGCAGAAGGTTCTTGTATCTCCTCCAAAGGGAAGGAGAGTGACCTTAATTTATTAGCTGTAAAGAATTCACTCCTCAACCTTCTGCCTGGTGAAATAAAGGATTTTTCCATATTCATTAGTATGTCCTTACTCCATTATGCTATTTCTGCATAACAAAGTGTTTGGTGCTCAAGTTGCACCAATATATAAGATATTTTCAGCTTTAGGATTTAAAATTAGTATTGAAACTTCTCTTTAGGGAATTCCTTCCAGAAATTACAGTACCCCAGCAGAGATTGCTGGTTCATGGCTGCAGAGAATAACATACCTTGGAAGGAGGAAACACCAGAGACCAGGAGATCAAGGCTCACAACTGGTAGCTGAAAACACCATCAATAAGCCAGCCAGGCCCTGGGCAATCGCAGAGCTTCTCCACGCTTCATCTCTGATTGGAAGATAATGGCAGTTGGCTTCTATCAGAAAAAGTAAGCGTTCTTGCAAGGTTAAAACATTTCATGCAAAGTGACCTGAAGGTCAGAATTTGCCTTTTATTGTTCTTTTATTATGTGACACACAAAACAGTTTTAAAAAAATAAAAAGGGTGCTTTTCTTACTTGCCTGAGAGAATGCCACATTCATAAATACACCTTCATTTGCCTTTTTACACCAAATTATCACCTGTCACCTGATCGTTTCAGCTGCATGACTACTACAAGTATTTCCCTTTATTCTGGAACATTTTCAAGTACTGGATTTAAAACAGCACAAAGAGCAGCACCAGGCTTGAGAATACAATCAGGACTACAGAAATAGGAAAGAATCTGTTTCCACAGAAACTTTTAGAAAAGAAACAGCAACTCTTCATTCATTCCTGTATCCTCTTTGAGGTCTGGAGTAAAGATTTGCTGGGAAAATGAGTTACATGTGAATATACCAGATGATGAGTCAGAAAAGCTCTGGGCAAGAATTCAGCAAACCTCGGTTTTACCAGCATTCATATGCTTCTAAAACAAGATCCTGAGGAGCTTCTTGTCAGGCACAGGAGAAACTGGGCATGCTGGGTATGCGGCTTTTGTCAGCCAGCAAACTGGATACATGCGTCAGATGGAGGTGGCTTCTCACAAATTCTACTCTCCCCTAAATACAGGGGTCCTCAAATTTTGTTGGCCTAGGAACAACTGTGAACAAAAACCATTCTGCCAGAATCTCAGACTTTTCTCATCTTGTCTGCATCAGTTTGAATGTTTTAATTCCCTGCTGATACAAGCAACACTAGAGGGTCTCAAAGGTGACACAAGAAGCCTATGTTGTAAGAGATGGGCTCTTTTCTGACAGGTATCAAGTAACACCTCCAACCTCCTCTGGAAAAAGTGAAAGAGGGGAACAGAATAAAATATACAATGTGATAGCAAAGCTCCTTGTCTTTGAGAGCAAAACTCCCATCCTGTGCAAAGCATATGAAGGAAACAGATGTTCCCGTGTGGAGTTTAATGGCTAGATTGTTAAAGGGATAACATAATTTCTCCTATCTGCGTGTGCCTTGCTCAGACGAGTACAGCAAACCCTTTTCCTCCTGACATAATGATTCTTCGTTAAGGACCAGACTCTGACCAGTTCCAAAGTAAATGAGCAGAAATACCCTGATGGCACTTCCTCCAAAAGCACCCTGTATTACAAGATGAAAAATTAGCCCATGTGCCCAGGGGAGCACAGACACCTTCCTCTGTAGGTTTCTGGAAGCAGGCATTTCTTGGTAGGAACAATCCTACCAAGGACAGGACAGAGGTGAAGGGGTTTCTGGGCCTTGCTTCCTGACTAGTGACTACAAGCAGTTATGTTTTGGGGTCCACAAGCTCACATCGGTTGCAAACCCCAATTCTGCAATTGAGTTTCCACCAAACCGACTTTGAAGTGTCCCGACCACAGACAGGGTTTCAGCCCTCAGCTCTCAGAGCCAACCAAGACTGCAAGTCTCTCAGACCCGCCGAAAGAGAAGCACTAAACCCTCTGTGCTGTGCCAGGCTTCCTCAGTAATCTTGAGGCATTAATGGACAGAATTTGTCCTCTAGAAGGTCACAATGGAGGTTTTACCACCAGGCCATACACCCTCTCTCAGTTTTTCACTTTAGGTTTTGCGCAATTGTATTGGGTACTTTTCAGGTCAGTTCCTTTGCTCTTAAGTTAACCCTGATTTCTATCTATATAAATAAAAGCAGTGAGCACCAAGTACGTTGCTGGGAAAGTCACTAGTTAAGAATCACCTACATGACCATGTTATGTCTATGAGAGCTCCTAGAAAAAAGGTCACCACATATTTATCTGGCTGCACGCTTGGTAGGAAGTGTGCTCTATAAGAAGTGCTGTTAGCAAGAGTTAACATTTTCAAGACAATATGTCAGCTAACCGTAACCTTTGAGAGGAGGGTTTGGAGAAAGGTTAAGGGAAGTTAACCTAAATAGCTTAGAGAAATAAAGAGAAGTGTTGGAGGTAATTAATACTTGAGAGGAAATAATGTAAAGGAGAAGAAAGACTTATATAAGGTTGGCCAAATGCAATGTACTACAAGAGGTAATGGCTTTAAATTAAAGAAGGGCAAGTTTAGATTAGATAACAAGAAAAAACTTTCCAACAGGAACAGTAATACAACAGCGTAGCAATCTGAAGAGAGAAGCAGCGCAAGCATTATCAACAGACATATTCCAGCCGACGCCAGCTAGCACTCTCAGAGGGAAAATACCTGGGATAAACCGCAAGAGATCCTGGTGATTTGACTCACAATCTATAAAGACCATTCCAAACCCAACGTCTATGATCCTGTGATTAACACACACATCACCTATTAATCTTACATGTTCCAATGGCCACCACTTCCCATTTAAAGCATACCCACCTGACATAGATGGATGGTGGACTGTAGAACCATAATGTAGCCCTACAATGGATTATTGGTCTGATCCTCCCCTCAGCCATGCATCACATCTCACCTCATATATGTTATGTTACAGCAAATTTTCAAAGACTGGCCCCCTCCCCCAGAAAAGCCAGATGCAAGAACCAAGTTGGAAAAGTTAAGAAGTGTTTCAGGTATTGATTCAGCAGCATGTTTAGCTGACCACAGTTTGTAAATGTGCTAAAAGGTTTCAAAATGAAAATGATTGGATCTTCTAACAAAATGGCATCAGCTCCTATTTTATGAGTTTATTCACCATGATCTTTATAATTCTGAAAGATTCGTATTTCCTTCCTCAATCTCATAATTTTCCTTCAGCCTACAGTATCTTCTGTTAACCTCTTCTTTGTTTGCAAGGGTAGTCGTTCAACTGAATTTCAAAAAGATTTGATGGCTTCTGGCAGGGAATAGAAAATACAAGATGTTGCATAGTCTGAAAGAGGAAACAGCATAGGATCTCATCTATCACACAGCATACAACGTAATTAGCAGAAGCATTGTTTCACTCTGATTAAAACCATATTCCTCACAGCACAGTTGTTCTGCTGTGCATGTCTCTAAACCCAGACATTCCCTCAAGATTAAAACTTCTCAGAAAAGTACGGGGAAGTTGAAGACATGCCACAGGAAACTAGTAACTGGCTCCAAAAGTACAATGGTTGTTCTCAGTGAGGGTATCAGTGGGTCAAAGAACTGCAGGATTAGGGCCAGATCAGCTGAGATATTTATGTGCTTAGCCACCACCAAAATCTGAGAGACACTGACCCATGCTGGGATAGAAAGACATGGTCAGAAACACAGCCATGAAATTCGGGCTCTTAGGTTTTCCTTCCAGCTTCACCATTGACTACCAACAGGACTGTGTGCATAATAGTAATAATTCAGTGCAGACTTGCAAGGGTTAATTTATGGACTTTGAACACTTGACTTAAGGCTAGGTTATGCCTCCCCCACAGCTGTGAGATGAGGTAGAATGAAACCTTAAAGGGTTTGCCTGGGGGGACTTGGGAGCAAGATTTGCAGTGTCGGCTCTCCAGAAGCACCAAGTTTCTCACAGGCTAATACAGCCTGCTGAAAGTAGAAGTTGGGTCTCTGCAGTAGCTGGTAACAAAATCATCAGCCAGTAACAAAAACTAAGCTTCTGAGAGCCACCCATCCTCAGATGCTGTCTCAGTGGTTGCATAAGTCATTACACAGGCAAAGCCTGTGTCAAGTTTTTCTCCTCATGGACTGTCTCCCATGACCATTATGGGTGCAGATTCCCCACTTTCAGGCATAGTTCTGTGATGGGTCTGCCTTGGACTGAGCTCTGATGGGAACAGTTTTCTTTACAAGAAAAATTCTGCTCATAAAGTTAACAATACTAAAAACTTTAGTTTACCAGAAAGAGCAAGCAAAAATTACGCTTCCTACTATTATATTTCCCTGGACAAGTTTAATTTTGCTTGCTATTGTACATACATTACTGTACAGTCTTATATAAATGGCCTCACAGATACAACTAACTATATGTGGCCTACAAATCCATATCCATCCGAAGTCTGAGGTCGATAAAGAAACAAGAAGACTGGAGATTCAAGTGATGGACATTAAACTCAGCATAGGAAGATTATCTCTGTAATTATTCATATACAAGTTTCCTACATAACATCCTATTATTATGTATAGATATAAGAAATTTGGAGAGTAAGTGGTCGAATATAATTCTGCTGCTTTACAGTCATACTATTCTCTTAACATAGGTTTTAGAGGTGACATCTATAAATCACATGTATCCTCAAAAAGTTGCCAAATACATGGTCAAAAAAAGTTCTTCCTTAATGTATTTATCATGCAGTCCTCTTACTGCTCTGCTTACCAGATCTAGATATGATTTCCATCACTTAAAGGTTTGGGTAGTATATCTAGCTATATTAGCAAGACCAAAAGATTAGTGGCAGAAAATTGTCCAAGGTTCACCAGCAGCATTTAATCTTTTAGCTGCAATGTAAGGTTCTCCCATTCCTCCTCTCAACAGGTTAATTCATGAAGGTTTATTGATGGCCGCAGTGACGGTGGGCTCAGAAGAGGCAATACAATAAAAAGGGACTCTAAAGAGGAACTTTAAGATAAAAGGAAAAGAAAACCATTGATTTATTATGCAGACCCTCAGATACACCCAGGTCTAGATCAATAGAATTCAGCTTGCAAAAAGAAAAAATTAAGCTGAATAAAATTGAGTAAAATGTAAGTTTCATTTCTGCAAAGAAACTCACTGACCACTGCTACTGGCCAAGACTATCTAAATACAGACCTTCATCACACATCTCTGCTGAAGAAATTGTTGCCTTTACAACTTTCATTGCCTTAGAACAGATGTCACATTCTGTTCCAGCCCTGTCACTCCATGCTGCTGTTCATCCTCAGAGCAACTAGAAGCCTAGAAAGAGAAAAACCCACAGCTCCAAGTTCCTGTGGTAGGACAGAGACACTGCCTGATCTGCTCAGGGAATCAGAAATCAGTGCTAAAGTACAAGATTCTCTCTGTAAGTTAAATTACCTTTCCTCTGAGGAAAAAGAGCTGCACAGAGTTGTATTAAATATGGTTGTCTTCAAAGACCACAGGACCATACATTTGCCAAAAGTTTACAGAGCTAAGTTGGCTATGAAGTATGAGCTGGATATTTGAAGAGGTTTCAGCTCATCAAAGTCATAAGATATTTAGAACAGCTGTCCAACAGGGACAAGAAACCAAACCCACTGTAAGGTGGAGCTTAATAAATGAATTAGAGAAATTGCAGGATTGACTTATCTGCAACAAGATCATATTTGGGGAAGTGTTCTTGTAAGTCATTGACTTGCTTCCTGGCATCAGTTTCAGTGACGTCCAGCAATGTTACAAGGTGATCTGCAATTTCTAAGTGCTGCCACAGTTCAGGTTAAAGGTTATAGTCAGGTTAAAGGTTACGGGTAACATGGTCTTCCAGAATATATATATAACCCACTTAGACTTTGCCTATGGTAATTTTTTAGTTGTTCCACCATCTACCTCAGATGGTAAATGCCTTGCACTGCATGAATGAAAGGTAGAAATCAAACAAGCATTAGTTGATGACATTTCAGGTTTCTTCATGAACTATCCCAGCACCCACAGCCTACAGACTGTACGTCCGATCTCCAGCCATCCACCCCACACTTTCCTACATCCATGCCCACCACCAGCAGCATTCACCCCGTTGCTCCCAACCAGCTGCGGCTGAAGCTGATGAGACACTTTCTCCATGACTGCATTAGGCACTGGTTTCGGCTCTTCCTTCCCAGCAAAACGGTGGCAGTGACATGACTAATTTGTCTGCTATTCCCACAGCGCAGCCTGTGCTTGGGTGTACCCGATGCCTGCCCAGAGCCCTGGTGACTTCAGGGGAGCGTGGGTGTGCGTGGCTGTCTGCGTGCCTCAGAGCACGGCTGTGGCATCGCAGTAGTCTGTGACAAGGGAGGAAAATGAGCAGCGAAGCTTTCTTCTGTAGCCATTGGCAGTGACCATACATCATACGTACATACATCTACATGTATTATTTTTCTGCACTAGTGTGACACTACCTGCGCAGCCACACGAGCCCCTGCTGCTCACGTCCCAAGGAGATGCTTGCAGGGGTCCAGAGATCAAAATTCACCCGCTGCCTTTGGTCCCTCATCAGACACCAAAGGCATTCATGCTCCAGAACAGGTTTCTATGAGCCTTTTATTAATACTGTACATTTCTTGGGTGACTGAAATTACTCAGTTTGTAGCTTGCTGTCTTACAATTCACAGGGGCTTATTATTAATGGCCCAGTAAAACAATATACAGTCTGTTGTATCTTAATTCAGTAGTCAGTAATGACCAACTTAGAGAAATCATTTTAGACCTACGGGTTTTCTAAGGCCTTTTGAAGGTAATGGCAGTAAAATATGCATATATTAATGTTACTTGCAGAAGGCAGAATATAGTGGCAATATAAGCAATAATACAGCACTGTGTAATAAAAATTGAAAATTCTTTTCCCTAAGTGTAAATATAAAATACCTCTGGGGGACATATCTAAAGGAAGAGTGTTTCAATAACACATAGTTAAACTCAAAATTATATATTTCAAAGCTATCCAAGTATAGTCTAATAAATAAACCATAAAATAAAACAACATTTTACAAGGAAGACTCATACTATATTTCAAGCTTTTTGCCACTCTTAAAATCATTATTTAATACAGACAGTTTTAGTCACAAAATTTCAAGAGTTTATTCAATATCTTTTATGTGCTTTACAAGGTTATTAGAGAATTTATTTTCTCTTTCCCTTACAGATTGGAAGGTGGGCAGTGATATATGAGCTTTCACATTTTATTTATTCACCAAACTGTTCCAGATGTGATCCCATCATTTATCCACTGACACATCAAACCTGCTGCGTGACCTTTACAGTGACCTCTTTACAACATTTGCTTTCATGCTCTTAAAGTTATAGCAGCTTAACAGTGCTTGCTTCAGTGGGAAGACAAGAGAACTGATATTGGGGGAAGGGGGGCTATAATTTAAAAATAATAAAAATTTAATTCCTCTCCTACAATATGAAAACTAAGTCCAGGTGGTAAACTAGCCAGTGGAGTTATATTCCCAGAAATGTTTCAATCATATTTTACTCCAAACAGTATTTCACTCCATGGACTTGGAACGTACTGGATTTGCACAGGCTAAATTTAGCAGGCACTAAGTCTTTCTCCACTTCTTGTGAGTTGTCACAGCAATAGGCATTCTTGGGGCAACACGCCTTTCCTTACTATACATCAGCAAATAGAATGAGGGTCCACCTGCAGTTTTCCTTCTTAAAGGGAAAAAATTGCTTATAGTGCATCCAAGATTTCCATTAACTTAAAAGTATCTACATCATTACAACCTTAGCATTATGCAAAAAAAGAATTTTGGTGTCATGTCTTAGGCAGTCAGTCAGCACACGAAATTATTTCAGGTACAGATCATTCATTCCAGCCAGCTCCCAAAGCCCAGACCTGGCCAGCTGGGAGTTTCCAAGTCTGGTGAACTTTTCCTTAGTATTTTTTTTGGTTTATGTACTTCCACATTTGGGCTGATACCAGCAGCAGACATGCTTCCGTTGTGGTTCACGCAATATTTATGGCCCAAGAGGTAGCAGGGAGTATCAAGAAGCAAGCACCATACCACATATGCATATACATACCCCCACATACGCTGTGTGAATCCAGGAGAGTTCTAGCCAAGGGATGAAGCTTCGATAGCATGAAAAAGATGCTGCACGCCTTCTAACTAACAACTCCCCACACTTTAACTTCACTTACAAAAATTCCCACCGACTTAAAGAGAAATGATCAAGTAATGTGTAAGTAAGAAATAAGTAAAACCTGAGAAAGGCTGTAGTGAGAACTTCTGGATGGCCTCTTGGTTTCCATGTGCTAAGCTCTTTGCTCTACCTACACCCACTGCAGATTCATTTCGCAAGTATGTCTGAATTTTTTTATTTATATCAAAGCAAAACCCGAATTGTGAGGCACTGAAGAACCCCCCAACCTTTTTCCTTGTCCTCTTCTCTCTTCCCTCCCTCCTGATCCCAAAGGTGATCAGGATATATGCCACTGCAGGGCCGATGTCTTGACCAGACCGAGGTACCAAGTCACCTGAGCCCACACTGCAGAATCACCGTGGGGGGGAAAAAAGGGAAAAAAAAAAAAAAAAAAAAAGGAGGAGCAGAATAATCCCTGCAACTGCCTTTCAGCAAAACTTCCCCGGAGCGATATACAGACACCTATGGTTAGCCCATACATGGGCTTCTATTTCAGTGCCTTTTAACACAGACCTAAACACTGAGCCAAAGCTGAGCCTGTAAGATTTACGCTCAAAGTAGAAAATCAGATTCACTCCTGCCACGTTTTTTCCCCCTGTGTAACACAATGTTCTGAAATTGGGTTTTACTGAAATTGGGTTTTACTTTTTTTTTTTTTTTGATAGAAATAATGAGGTTTCAGAGTAAGATCTTAAACATTCTTTTTTTTTTTTTTTTTTTTTGCATTATTAGTTCATCAATAATGGAAAAATTACATCAAAGAAATCACACTCGTTTCTTTAGGTGTAAATCAAAACACAAAGCAAAGCTGGTAGAAAAACAATGCATTAACCTCATGTGCTTTGAAAACAGCTGAACGATACAAATAGTAGATCTGAAGATGCCAGCAGGAGAATATTACGAAGCTATCTGGAAGTACCGCTTCCAGGTTAAGTGATCACAGAAAAACTACAGTAACACACCACCACTAAGTGATTAATTCTCAGGAAAAAAAGAAAGGCGCAGCCCTGTTTTGATCACTTCTCTAGTTCACAGACTTACATTTCAGCTGGAGTCATACTTTAACTAAACAGAGCTGCGATTCGAAACTTTTAAAATAACACTCAGAAATAAAATTCAAGCGAGCTCCCCTGCTCGCTTTCTATCGCTTATCCCTGCTGGCAAAGGAAATGCAACTGTTGGCTTTTGAAAGCCACAAATTTGCAAGGGTCTGGGGCGTGAGCTGGCAGGAGGCTCAGGCTCCTCGATGTTTGTAATTGAAAAGGACATGAAGTAATGAAGTAATTTCCCTGTCCCTATTCTCCATGTTTATCAGAGGCCTGTCTGCAGTGGAGGAAGGGTGACAGGGTAATCTGAGCCTCCACAGAAAACCTGCTTTTTCTCCAAAGTTATTTAGATTTCCATGAGCGCTGGCAGAATTTTGGACGGAGGCCAGGCGAATGAAGGAATTTGGCTGCTCTGAAAATATCATACAGGAACTTTAAAAATTGAACTGATTTATGCCCTGTAATGTTTTCAATACTGTATAAATTAGGTTTGAGTTCCTAGCCTGGATTTTAAGAAGAAATTTTATATGTTATGAGCCATGAAAGAACTAGAGGAAAAAATATCTTATTGTATGATAATTCCACCTCTCCTATAAGAAGTGCTAGACTTTGCATATACAATGTGTTCAAAGGAATAATATGGAAAATGCATTACTTTGTAGCATCAAAGGATGTTCCAGAATACCTTGAGGTCCTGACAGCTATTTGGAGTTTGCTAATATCACACAGCACTGTGAAATATATTAGCAATATAAAGTTCATATGTTCTGTTCACCACTGACTAACTGCAGAGCTGGGCTCGGGAACAGTGTAGGCTTCTAAAGGGCAGCATCTAGAAAGTGTAACCTAATTGGAGGGAGAAAATTATCTCCTACAGAGGACTGCTTAAAGCCACCTTTAGTCTTTCATGTGCAGATGGCGATGTCTGGGCTTTTTTCCCTTGTGGACATGCTAGCCGATGTCAAATACTCGAGCAGCAACTTCCACGGCATAGTCTCAGGAAGTCCTCTAGCGTCAATAAACAGCCATGAGCTTTCTGAGGCTTTACGATAAACTGTGAGGTTTTCAAAGGAACCACAATTTGCACATCTAACAAACATAAATATGTTTATCCATGGTGCCTTGTCCTCAGTCAGAGGGAGATACAGCTGTAAATAGCTAAATATATTTTCCTCTTTTAATCAGCCGCAGACACAACCTCAGCTGGGGATCTAAAGGTTGAGTCACAGTTGATCCCTGATTTGATTAATCACTGGCTGCTCCTGAGGCTTGAGTCTTGTTTCTGGTTCAGAGGTCAGCACGTACAAAAGGCCATTACCAGGGAGGTGACTGCCTCTGCGCTCACAAACACACAGTGCAAACCACGGCCGGGGAGCTGCAGAACATGCAGCTTAGTGCTCAAGCTGGTGCCCAGCTTCGGGCCCTGAGGAGGAGCATCAAGAGGCTGAGAGGAGGTGGCTGCCATTCAGAAGTGTGAAAACAGCAGCTTAGGAGGAGATCGCTTTCTTCTTCAGCCTGAAAGGATAATCAGGAAACTAGCAGACACCAAGAGATTCACCAGAGAAGCGAAATGATAAAACTAAAGCTGTGCTGGCTGCCAAACCTCCCTCACAGAATTTCGGAGAGCAATGCAGGTGAGGAGCCATTCACCAGGCAGCCAGGAAAGACAAAAAAGTTATTCATCAGGCAACTCTTTCATAAGCAGACATGTACCTTCAGCGTGCAGATATATGCGGGGTTGTCACTGGCGTTTCCCACGGAGTGGAAGAGAACAGAATCCAGTGCCTATAACTGCTGTTACGCACCACCGTTCTTCCATCCCTACACTCTGAGTCATCTTTTCAAAACAGACCTCTATATTTTCTGGTTGCAATCTTCAGTTCACTGTTACCAGCGTCATCTCCTGGCACATATTTGTGTGCAAGAATCCGGCTCCATGCCTCTCCCCATGCAAATGAGACAACTATCATACTGAAGCTTTGGTACAAATGATTGTGCACGGGCAGATGAAAATACTTTAAAAAAAAATAAAAATTAACAGGAGCTACGGTCTTCCAGGACAGATGTTTCTCTCTCTTTCTCTACTGTGTGCCATTCATGGTGTTTAAGATATATATTTTCACACTGTCCTTTGAACCGAGGCAACAACTCCCCTCTTCCTGCCTTTTGTGACATTAATAACTTCAACCCCTCTCTGCCTGTTGGGACAGGCAACAACCCACCCTTTCAGGAAGCCACTGCACTAAGAATATACCTTTCTCTTTTTCCAAAATTCACACTTTCTCCTCCCCTACATGTCCATAATCCTGGCATGCCTAAAGCATGAGCAAGCACTAACACTGGACCAAAACCACCTTTTATACCTGTGAAAATGAAACGGCCATAAAACCCAAAGCATTCTTAGTTCTGTGGAGAAACCTAAAAATTTAACCTATTGGGAATGGGTGTTTCCGCAGAGACTCCCAGCAGAGTGGAGAAAGCTCCAGATTTACAGTGTAATTAAAATTACATTTTTCCGTTATATTTTCCACTGTGTGGCTTTTTTTTTCCCCTCTGCTGTAGAATTCTGCAGGCCTTAAAGAAGTGTCCCTGTATCTTAGTACACAGAGGTCTTGGGATATTACTTGAAAACAGTACACCAAGAGGAAATTGTGCAATCAATTCCATGAGAATGCCTCCCTCAGCAATAAACACTGCCTGTGCCAAATAAATGGGTGATGTGCGTCATAAATTTCCTTTTCCTGTCAGAGCAGCCACAAGAAATGGATGAAGTTATGCACATTTGTATAAAAATAAAATGTTGTATTTGCTCTACAGCATACTGCAGACAGGGCACTGCAAGCACCGAGGAGCTGCAGCGTGGCTGCTCCGGCTCCCAGCACCGAGCAGCCGAAAGCAGAGCTCCTCACACACAAAGGAAAGCACATCCAGTTTTTCTCACAGTCATATTACACCAGTTCCAGTCTAACTGGTCACAAACGATGAAGGAATGCCTTAATTTTTGCATTCAACTTAAGCCCCTATCAAAGACCTTTTGTTTTTAAAGTGGAGGTGTTTACCACTTGCTGCAAATCAGACCTTGGCTGAACAGCCCCAGTTTGACAGTCCAAAACCACCAGCTGCTGGACTGAAAAGTCAGGATCTTTTATTTTCTTTTTTTCTAGGTAGTATTTTTCCCACTGAGTGAGCCTACCGAATAAGAAACTTGCTTTGCATTTATATCAAAAGGACATAACCCACCAACCTTACGCACTGAGCTCAGCTCCTCAGCTAGCAAAAATAAGCACAGGCCACCAACTTCAATGCCACTCAGAAAGCTCACTCCAAATGGGGATTCAGGCTATGGTAAGAACAAAATTTTGGACTACTTCATGCTATTTATTCTAATATTCTTTATTCTACCCCATTCCGGTGGGGTTCCTAACTGCAGAGGAGTATCACTCACTGCGATCAATGGTGAGACCATCTGACCCCAAGGCTCTCCACGTGCCCACAGAGTGCTGCCATCCACATCCCCTCACACACCTCCAAAGACTGGTCCTGCCCAGGGTGCACACTGAGATGAAGCGGTATTACCTCTGCCTCTCCATCGCCTCTGCTCGCATCCCTCCTCAGGAAACGGCTCTTCTTTACCAGCCACTTCCATAGGATTCCTGGCTCAACTGGGGGAAAGAGAGAGCTGTCAACACTGATATATTAGAAATACAATTCAAGCAGCTGCTATTTGTGTTTTATTTTTAGACGACTTTATTTTTTCCCTTCAGACTGATCTCAATTTCTACAATATTATTCTTTCTCCTAGGTCAAACAACATCTGTTGTATAAAAAGGAGAGTAAACTCATTTGCATTATCAAGGTTACATCTTTCCATTTATGTTTTACTACAGTTGCCTCACTAGGAATTGCCCTGCTCTGCCCTCTGATACTCCATGAATTACTGGGTCCATAAGAAGATCTTGGCGTGACTGTAGCATCAACAACGGCTGCACAGGCCTTAACCCGATAAACCACGACTGCTCCACAGCAGGAATTACAGGCTGTGTCTATACCCCCTGAGACGCGGGGATCGGAGCAGCCACGGGTGCAGCACCCTCCTCCCTCCCTTGCTGCCTGCTCCCTAAGTGCAATGGGCTGCATCGACAACCCGCCAACCCTGCTGCTGCGGAGGGCTCGCTTAGGCCACGGAAGAAGTCACTGGTGACTGCCTTTAAGTCAGTGTAGGGATAATTATAATCTGTCCAAAAAATGTACGGAGACATAATGCCAGCAACTGTAACTGGCACAACTCTCTGAAGCATGCTGTCAGCTACGCCAGCTGGGCAGCTAGCCCTGGGCTGCCTGCAGGACTGGTACCAGCGAGCAAGGGCTCACAGCGAACCAAACCAATCCGGAAAGTGAAAATCAAGTTTCTACATCCGAACCTGATTTAGTCCAGAAAGAGAAAAGCTATTCAAACTCACGGAGGGCTCTGCAGCTCTGGCTCTGGCCTCTGTGCCTGAGGACCACTGGCAGCACTCAACGCCTTTGTTTCACTCTTCTACTTCTCAAAGAATAGAGACAGAGGGGAAAAAAAATAAAAGGAAAAATCCCAGCTCTTTGGAGGCATGAGATGAAATCAATTTCATTGATTTGATCCCATCTGGCATTTCATACACTGAAATGCCAATCTCTCCCCCTCCAAATCAAACAGAGCCAAGAGTTAGGGCAAGTAGGACAGAGAAGGATAATAGTGTTTGCCCAGATGTGTTCCTCACAAGCAAAGATGTTATTCTCATGTTTGGTCACATCCGAGAAGAGCAATTGGTTTAGCCATCAGGGGACAGATCCACACAAGAGCCAATGAAGAAAGGCTGCAAGGACAAGTAGGGACCTCAGGAAGCCAAAGAAAACTCTGATGAGGCCCCATCATTTTTCCTGTGGCTCACACCTGACCTTTGGTGCTTATTTTCCTTCTCTGCTGCTACCTCTGCTTTTCAAGCAATAACGAGGATCAGAGCTGTAATAGTTTCCATCATGTCTTTCATAAAAAACACTTGAGTTTTCCATAAGGCTTTGCTCTAAGAAAATGACAATTTACAAACATGAAAATCTTTGCTGGTACTTCCTAAGGTTAAGAAAAAAAAAGGCTCTCTCCATATGTTCACATTTGTTCTTTTAGGTAAGTAAGCATGTTCCCTATAATTCTACTAAACTGCTAGGACATGATGGATTTCCACAGCAGACTTTCTCCCCCTGAAGACAGTACAAAGAGCCTTCATGCACAGAAAAGAGCACGGAATGTGAATGACCGCGTGCAGAACTGATTTTCATTCTGGTCTGAACCTTCAGTATATTTCTGAGCAGCAGCAAAACCTTTGTTGCTGATCATGAGAACTGTAATTTTGCTAGCACACAGCTGGCCACAGGAACATCCCCCCAGTTATTTACACTTTCTGCTGGAATGCAATCTCAGAGGAGCACACAAACCCCCCTCCAAGCCCGCCTCCTCCCAGACACAGCTCAGGTAGGACCACGAAGCCGGTCTAACTTCACTTCCAGGGGCGACATGAAGGACGCTTTGCTGCTGAAACACAGAAGCTGGTCCTCACAGCAACATTCCCTTTGTGAGACCAGACTAAGATACGTCCTGCGGGTGAGGGTACAACCCGTGTGCCATCGCGCTGTAGCACATGTGGCTCTAAGTGGGAGGACAGAGGCAGCTGCACCATCTCTCATGCTCAAGGGCTGCTGCCCAACCCACCGAGTGGCTTATACCCAGGCAGCTGAAATCTTGCAGGCCTTCAGTCAACACACAATCCAAAGGCCAAATATCTGCAAAAATGAAATGTTTCCAACATCATCTCATTCACCTAGATTTTCTTGTTGAAACTGGACAGGGAATGGGCACTTTTGCTGCAGCCGGTAAAAATCAGAGCATCCTGCGCCCAGCACCTGCCCCTTGGCTCCACTGTCAGCTCCATCCCACGGCAAGGCATGGACCTCCAGACTCTGTCACATCCAAAGTCATCTTCTGCCAAGACACCCCAGAAATCAAGGGGGGGGTGGACTTGCATCTATAGCCTAGAATTATAGTGCTCTTGGTCTAGAAAAAAAAATGCTGGGAGTTGCGAAAGAGCAGGATTTTGTACAATGGTTTGAATAGTTGATGGTTCCAGTCTAGTCAAAAAGCCTCACAAGAAGGGCCTGATTTTGGAGCTTGAAGTATTTCTGTTCCCGAAGGGCACTAGGGTATGGAGAATCATGCCACAGTTTTTATGGTTAACTGAACATTTCTTTTCAATCTCTGAAGGGCTTGGGTTTTGTTTGAATTGTGAATGATGGCTCACGTCCCAGCTCTGTGTGTGACATACTCCTCTAGTGACAAAGTTCACATACTGAGCCTCAGTCAAAAATCCACACGTACCCTGAAAGTTGCTGGCACCCACAGTGTATAATTAAGATCATATGAGTCTCGGCATTTCTTTCCCTTGCCCAGCTACATCCAAGAAAAGGGCCAAATTACTCTCTTTGCCCTTAAGATTTGGAAGGTAAATCCTTTGGCTTTTCTTTACATGCCTTCATTTCTAGCTGTAATTTCTATTTAAATGTTTCTTTACACTCTCCACAACCATCATTATCACGATACATTATGGCATGACCATTTCCCGCAAGATATCAAGGCAGTATTTTCAAAAGCAGCTAAAAGAGTTAAAAGCACAAGTCCCCAGTCCAAATCTTTCCAGGATGAATGGTCCTATGAGCAGGGAACTTACCCGAGCAGCACAACGTGGATCCTCACCTCAGTGGTGCCAGGAAAGACCTGAGTTTAAAGGGATAAAAGGTTGGTTTGGCAAGTTGAAATAGCAAAGATAATTCCACAGATTTTATAGCATTAGCCAATTCTGCTCCAGGAGATTTAAACAGCAAGAATAATAACAAGTTTTCCTTTTCTTATTAGACACCTATTTTATAATTTTGTGCATCAGCATGTTGGTGGTTGTATCAGTTAACAAAGAGGAAAAAAAGCACTATTTTAGAGAAATATTATTTGCTGTCATTTAAGCTGCTGTCATGACTGTGAAATACAACTAACAGCTTAAGGTACATACAAACGTAAAATGCTCAGCCTTCCTCCAGTGGTCAGGGCTGGTTAAGAGAGGAGCAGAAGAAATGGGTATTATGACAGTTTGTCAAGTGCATTTCTTACCCGGCACAACTGTGCTGTATTGACTGACTCTGGGCATTGAGTGACAAGCTTACCGTAATCCAAGGGAAAGCAAAATAAGATTGTCTCTTGTACAGCTCGAATGAAATCAGCTGTCCTCTATAGCTGGGTAAATTCAGAGCAACTTGCTGAACTTGCTCTGAATGTACACTAGTGAAAACAAAGGAAAATTTTGGTACTGAATTTTTATGATTGGAAACAGCCATAGCATTGTGAACTCCTTTGAGTGAGGAAGAAAAGCCCCATCTGAGAATTTTGATGGTCAGTGTGTGTAATATTCCATGCCCTGCCTTCCGTTTAATTGCTGAGCTTCTCCTCTTCCACAGTAACGACTTTGATTTCTTTTCATCCAAATCTATGGGGAAAAAAGTATTGCTCATCCTGCTGCACAGTCTGTAAAACTTGTGCTACTTAAAGTAACAACCCCTTCACTGGAGATGGGGCTCCTGCTGGAGTCAGAAGCAGCAAGGTGACTAAACAGTCTCACTTCTCGGGCAGGGGTGGAGGAGAAACAATGTATTAGGGAAAGACAAACCAACCCCCAGACTGGGGGTAGGAGAGAAAGAGGAAAGAAAAGAGAAACTGAAAGAGAAAGAAGAGATGGAGGGATGAGAGCAAGAGAAAGACAGAGAGAAATAAATACTCTGGAGAAAAATACCACTGATTTCAAAATTCCCAACCTCTGTTAGAGCTTAAAGGGAAACTCTTTGTGCTCCTCAGGTTTCGTCTTTAGATGATGAATGGACGGGGTGGACGGAAGCCTGCAGAGGAAAACTCAGCACTCTCACCTTTGTTCACAGGCTGGGTTCTGCAGGGCTGCTCTTTGTTGCCTTATGCTACTGCACACTGGTACAGTGGCCAACACCACTGACAATATTCCAGGTGGGATCTAATGCCTTTTACAGCAACAGACATATTGCTGCTTTTGTTTTTTATCCTGTCCCTCCATTAATGCAGCCTTGTCTCTTGCTTGCCCTTTTACTACAGCTGTGATCTAGGCAGACAGTTGCAATGATTTTTCCAAAAGAAACTAACCCCCACACATCAAATCCCTCTCTTAATCCCCCTGCTGAATGCTTGCTCTGTTTAGCACGTATTCCCCAGTCTGATTCCCTGCTTGCAGATTAATTACTTTGCATTTCTCCGCATTGAACTCTTTTGCCATTTGTTAGCAGAGTCATTGAAGAGATTTTGGCCCTGGTGACTCTGATTAGGTTGTGCTCGGTGTTGGGGAGACCTTACACCAAATTATCTCTTCTCTCAGCTCACTGCAAAGCTGGAGTAACTTCTCAGATATCGGTGGCTTCACATTTGCACAGTGTTTCTGAGGAGCAGGCTTGCTGTCTGCAAAGCCCAGCAAATACACTGACTGCTCTGCGACCCGCGGCAGCACGGCAGCGCTGGCAGCCCCTCACCATGGCTCCAGAGACACCCGTGACTCCAGACCGTGCTGAAAACTGTTCCCACCCAACAAAGACATGAAAGGGCTCCTGGCTGATCAGGCTGGGAAGTCAGAAGGGGGTCTAGCTAGGATGCTTTGCTGCTGGTGGTGCCAAATCTGGGCTGCCTTAGCGACACAAGCATGGTGGGGCACCTTTGTGCTGTCTGGATTACACATTACAGAGGTCCTGAAACAGTCCCAAGAACAGCCTTCTGCCAGCTTGAAAAGTTTTCATCTGTGCTGATTGTCTCATACCTGCCCTTGAGCTGGTTTTGATCCAACAGCCTCTATTACCTCCTCTTCCTTTACCTTTTGCCTTAGCTATTAATCTCTGATGTGGAACTTTGTGAAATGCTCTTTGAAACTCTAAGCGCACTGCTGAATTCCCCTTATCTAGCCTGGCAGTAATATCTTCAAAGAACTCCAGGAGGTTAGTTAAGTATGACCTCCTCTAGCTTCAAGTTCAGTTTCCCAGCAAGCCCTTCACTTCATTGCTAGAGATGAGAGGAAGAGGACGGGGAACTCTGGGACAAAGAGGCACATCACTGTTACAATAAAGCCAGCAGCAGACACAGCACCGCTCCTGCTGCCCAGCACATTTTAAAATTACATTGGTGACACCACACTCTCCGACTGCACCTTCTGTTTTACAAGGACCCAATGCAAATCGTGTCTCACAGGCAAGCTGCCACCACTCACACAGGGGACGACTTTCAAAGGGGCACCAGGGATTTCTGAAATAAAGCTGAGGGCCCAGCTGCACATCCTGCACCTTTGGCTACCCCCTCAAGCCCCTTTAATGCCTGCCTGTCATCAGGTTCTCATCTTTCGTGCCCTCCAACCATGGAGCCATTTTAGACTTATTTAATGCTACAGGAAATGTTTTCACCATGAAGGTGCCCAGACACCAGAACAAGCCTCAAGAGAGGTATCTCCATCCTTAGAGATACCTGAAAATCAGCCAAAGTCCTAAGCAAAGTTGACCCTGATTTGGACAGGAATTGCAGGGTATATTAGAATAAGGCTTATTAGTGATTTTTATTTTCCCTTTGGGCCCAGCCCCATCTTCCAGCTCTTAATTGGTGAGTCCAGGAACCCAAGCCTAATTGCAACCTGTCCACTGCCCTTCCAGAACCTCAGCTGGGATTAGGTACAGCTTGATGAGTTCCCTCCCTTCTGCATCAGCCCAAGCAGTATTTAAAGTTTACCTCTGCAATGAAGTGAGTCCACGTTTTAATTCCACCTCCACTTGCCATGTGCAGAATTTCCCCTTGCGCTGTGCTTCCTGCTCCCTCACAGAGCACCTTGCTGTGTTTCCATTCACACATCATCTCTTGCTGGTTTCTCATTTACATCATAATACCGGAGCTGCTGTTTACACTGAGCTGCACAAAGGTATGTTTTACATCTTACTGCGGTGTGATCATTAACATCACACTGCTGGCCCCAGGGAGCTTCATGACTGGATTCAGATCCATCTGTCCTGTGTTCCCAACAGGGGTTCCCCCTGCAGGCCTGAATATTTTGGCAGGAGACAATTCAAAATGTGCAAAACACTACATGTCAGGCAGAATGTGTTACCTTAAATGATGATCTATTATATGAATGTGCTTGTTGTATTGTATCTTACCTCTTTAAAGAGCAGCCTCTTCAGAAATCATGGTGCAATCTATGCTCCATCTCAATAAAAGTGCTAGGTATACCTGCAGTGAAGGTAAGTGAGGTAAACTCCCTTAACATTCTCAATTTATAGATAAAATCTCTGCAAAAGAATAAAAAAAAGACACAAGATAGATTTCCTTATTTACAACTGACACAAGGTTAGTAGATTTTGGTGCATTCTCTTTATAGGTTTGCATCTCAAAGGTATACATAATGTTTCTACCACCCATATCTGCATAGTCTGCCTGGAAACTAAAAATAAAGACACAAATGGTGATGCTTTAAATTCAACCCACAGAGCCACAGACTGATACAGCTCTGAGCGTTAATCATGGGGGGAACCAGCTGTTTCAAATGTGCTAGCAGCCACGCTGTCCACAAGCAGTGGCATCCAGGCAGGGGGAAGGAGACATCTGCTTTGGAAGTAAACATCCACCTGGCAACCTAGATAAAAACAAGAGCTACGGAGAAAAATTAGGATGGTGAGCATGTCTTTTCCTTATAGGAAGTCCTGTAGAGGTTCTGTCACTTTGAGGGTTGGTTTCAGTAGGAGGTAGTCCTTTTTTATTTCTCCTCGGTTGTATTTACACTCAGGGCTTACTGCAGCTGCCCTTGAATTCCCTTCCACTGCGTCTACCTACCATTTGCTCAAGTACATTAGATCAGATCCCTCAAGAGTAGATGTGTGGATGGACAAAATCCAGCAATTTTTTACCTTCAAGTGTGAGAACAGAACTTAGCTCACTTTCCACCCTCTCCTCCTCTACCTCCTCGGAGGGAAGAGACACCTCCATCTGCACTGGTGGGAAATGTCTCTTCAGCTTTGAGGACAAAAAGTCATTCCTGACACTTGGCACAGAGTAGGCTCAAAACTACAGCCTGAAAGTGGCTGGGTTCTCCGAAGGAAATATGAAAAAAAAAAAAAAAAATTACTAGCAGAATAATAAATTTGACAGAACTTATCCTAAACAATAGCAATCTCTGTAGGCTTCTCAGAAGTTGCAAGGCACACACTCGCAAACAGAAGTGCCCTCAGGAGAGATCGACAACACAAACTGGGCCCCTAGGCTGGCTTTGGGCTGCATCCTTTCATCTGCAATACACAGCTCAGGCTGACCTTTAACTAGGAAAAATAAAAAAAGGGAGGTGACTGTTACTGAGTCACAGAGGGGAAAAAAATAAGGTGTGAATTACGATGGGGAAGAATGGAGAACATTTAGAAAATCCTAGGAGGCAGAATAATTTGAGAACACTTCTGGATGAGGCAGACACACTAGCAGCACTGACTTTGCAGAAGCGGTTGCTTTGGTGCAGATTTGCCACTGGGTTTCCCTAGGTTTTCTCAGGATAGATCCCTGAAGTCTGAGATTTCAAAATCCACAGGCGCTTTTGAAAATGTTGGTTCTTTATATGTTCCCACAGTGCTCCAATAGCTGTGTAGCCTTGAATTTACTTAGCATTAAGTGCTGCTACAAGGGTCAGGACGGGTACCTGTCTAGGATGTTCCTGGATTCAGATCTGGCAAATTCAGGCCCCAGGGTCTGGCAGGGAAACTCCATCTCACCCTCTACCCCCTACTGCAGGTAACAAGCTCAAAGAGAAAGTGAGATTCCTCAGCATCTGCCCAATGCTCGTAGATGAAAAAGAACACAAAAATCTCGGGATCATTCTTTTTCCTTCAGCATAGGGCTACAAAGTCAATATAATAGGGTTGCACAGATACTCAAACTGGCTTTAAACAAGATGTAGTACAGCTAGCAACACAGCAATGATGGTGGCACATTATCCAGCATAGTCCAGGTGATAATCATCACCAATTTATTCACTTTCTTGGGAGATCTTTGCAATCAATGGTGGCCACTGTCTATCCTTCACTACATTGGTCACCCTACACAAGGTAGGTGGCCTGCAGCTAGTTCAGCTACACTTGTACCTACACTCCTGCCTACAGGAGGAACAGAAAAACCCTCCCAGCAGACTTTCCTCCACACGTATCATCTGCTCAGACAGGGCTCCAGGACCCCTGCCCTCACCGACAGACCCAAACCTGCCTTTGCTGGGGGCTGCAGGGGAGAGCTCAGAGACTGCGCCTGCTGCAACGCAACTTCGTGCCAGTCAGAAGAGTCGTGTGGAGGAAGGTGGAGAAAAAAAAATCACCGAGAATTAATCAAGCCATCATCAGTGGCTCCAGGTGCAATAGCTGTACAAGAAAAACAAATAAATCAACCCATGGTTAAAAATAGCCCTTTTGATTACTGTCTTCAGTCTTCGTCTAAAGACAGCATAACGACATAACGTTCTCTCAGGAACTAACCCTTGTCCAATATTTTACTACTCCTGCCCTTAGAGCTAGTCAATACTTGCAGAAGATAGAGAGGTAGATTGATTAGAGGTAAAAGATACCTGTACCGTACATGTTTGCTCTTGCTGGGCCTGGGACACTGCCCACAGGGGTCACAGGAGGGATCCCCGGTACCCACACAGCCTGATGGCCGTGCACAAGCCTTCACAACCAAAAAACCATGTCAAGCGAGTCCAGCGCTCAACTAGCCAGTCAAAGGCAGCGAGTACTCGTTTTGGACAACTGACCTCTGAGGAAACATTTGTATTGATATCTGTGTCTCACAACAGCAACTGCAATACTGCACCTCTAGGAATTCGCACCTACCTATATCTGCAAATTAATGCTTAGGAAATAAATCTTCAACAAGCTGTATTGACTCTGAGGCAGCTAACATTCCTGGTAGTCTCTGTTAATGCTCAGGTTCTAATCGTGTTCATAAAATGGGAGAAATATAAAAGGTATAAAGCAGGAATACAAGTAATACATTAACTCCTTAAGATTAATTTTTAAATGTTACCATATCCATAAGAGAAAAATGACTCTCATTCGTGTTATCATTTCTAGCAGATTCTCAACTAGGTTCTCTAGCCTAAGTAGAAAATCTACATTTAACACTTAAAAAAAAACCCAACCAACCAAACAAAAAAAAACCCTAACCAACCAGATCTAAAAATGTTGGCAACCCCCGTTAGTCTCCTGGCGGGATCTGTTGGCGTTAGTTATCCCTACGTGCCCAGCACAAGGACGCTCCGTGGCGCGGGGAGCCCAGCTCCGCTGGCAGGGGGGAGCCGGCCGCGGCGGGGGACGCAGCCACCTCCTGCCACCGCCCCGCACTGCAGGCGCCACGCTCCCGCCCTTCCCACGCAGGAATTTACAGGGACCCGATGCCAAGCCCGCTCCCCGGGCCCGTAAAGTCCCTTCCGCCTGTGGGTAGGAACACGCGTGAAATAAACAGCCCCGATTACTCCCTAACGGTGAAATAGCACAGAAGATTGCGGGTGTTCCCATTGTCCACAGAAATGTCTAATCCTTTCTGGAACCCTGCTAAGCTCGTGGCCTCAATTAAATCTTGAGGCAGTAAATGCGACAGGTTAATCATAGGGCTTGTTTCTGAAAACCCAAGTGGCCTCAGTTAATTTTAAATGTGGCATCTTCCCATTTCAATATCTTCTTGAGAAAGGGCAAACAGGAGCAACCAGTGTCTGCTTTCATGCTATTCAATATGTTGATACAGTCTTCATTATATTTCCTGTATTAATCATCCCAGTTATTAGTTCACCCAGGCTTTTCAGTCTCTCCTCACATGAAAGTTTTCCCCTGAATCTAGCTTGTGGATAATAACACCTCACCTTATTACGTGAAGTGTCCGTCATATTTAACCTAATCTCACTGGTGCCAGGGATCAGAGTGAAGTACTTCAGCCCTACTGACCCAAGCGTTTGCACTGCCAGGCCTTATGTATCCCATATGGTCAGCTCAGATGTGCAGTCCTTCCTTTCCAGCATTTATTCAAGCAATATAATCCTCATTGCACCATTACGTAGAATCGTCTAAACTCCACTTTTAAGTGTAACACAGAGCCAGCTCCTCCTTCTATTTAAAGAGGAAAAATCACTCTGATTATGTTCCTTGTTTGCAGTTTGTGTTTGGTTGCTCCGGCATGCATCTGCAGCCCAGTGTTTACATAGGATACAGAACCTGTAAATCTAAGATTTGATTATACAGAAAGATGTTCCGTGAATGTTACACATAAATAGATGGCCTCAGTGTGGTCTGATTCATCCAGACTTATTTTTTCAGAATTCTGACCTCACATCATTTGCCCAAGAAAGTTCTTATTTGTCCAAGTACCATCAACACTGACAACAACAAGTCCCTCACCCCATAACTACGTGCCCTCCTGCTGGGAGGAGGTACCTGGTCCCTACTGGAAAACCCTGAGAACTGGGTAGCTCTTCTGAGATCATGCTGCAAAATAGATCTTCTGAGTCACTACACAGTGAGTCACTGACCTGGCTCCACAGGGGAACCAGGAACCACAATCCTGCACTGTCCAGACCTCCTTCAGTGGCTCAGTACACCACAGCCTCCCAACACCAGCAACCACATCCAGCCAGAAACTCATTGCCCAAAAGCCTCTTGATCCACGCAGTGCAGTCTCTTGCCTTATACCAGGTGAGTCATGGTTATGGATGGTGTCTTGCATCCTCCCATCCTCCATCTGTCCAGGACAACATATTCTCCTGGTCACCACCACATAATTTGGCAGAAGGGCCAAATTCAGTCCTAGGATAATGGAAGAAATTTAAGTAATATTTAGACATTTCCACAGTATAATAATCACTAGTCATAGTGTAGCACGGTGACACATCAGACTCTGAGAATGGGCTGGACCATGAGTGAGTCTGGTTGCAAAAAATCAGCTTGTAAACAAGCAGCAATAAACACGCAGTTTGACCTGAGCATGCCCACAAAGTCCTAATGTCCCTGGGTTTCTTCTTGCTTTTTCATCTATACAGGTTGATATAACCCATCTCTGCTGTACATATCTACCAGTATGGCACATCCCCTTTAACTGTTTGTGGGACTGGCATCTCTACATATTTCTACTATTGAAATAAAGATAGGAAAGGAAGGTTTTTGGAAACATGACTCAAGTCTTCAACATGACTACTGTGCAAAAGATATAGGGTGACATTTCCAGAAACATATACATGACACAGGAGTGTGTGAGTTAACCCAACAAAGGGACGTGACTCAAATCTTTTGTGTTCTCCTGGAGGGCTTTTATGTCATTTAATGGACAATGCTCTCCCCACAAACCTATTTTCACAAGCCTTCAGTAGCTTTCATCTTTTGTATATTTTAAATTAAGACAACCCATCCAGCTCATGAAGGAACCGACTGGTGCACAGACTGAGGCACTGCCATCTCCTCACTTCTGGAGACAAGTGACTCAAGGGAGTCCTGCACAAAAACAACCCCACCAGGCTTTGCCAAGTTGCATGCATTTCTTACAGCAGCCTTCCATTGCCTGGCTTATTGCTATACCTACAGCCATGTGCTGTTTCTAATGAGACTATCTTTTATCTCCCCCAAATTCACGTAACTTTGCTTCATCAGAGAAGGCTGAAGCATAGTGATCAACGATCTCGACTGGCAGTTAATTTATTCTAACAAAGGCCTGCCCACTCCACGTGGTGTCCATCTGTGGGTGGCACAGTGGCCTTCAAACGCTGGACTGTCGCTACCTAAGTGTGTGGGACACATTAAAAAGAATGGGCCAACAGTTAAGAGATGTAACCACAGCCTTGTAAAAGGCTAGCTAGTTCAAGCTCATGATCTGCTAAATATAGCTTGTGTAGTCTTGGGGGAGTCATTAAACTCCAGAATTTTCATGTAATTAATGGTGCAGCTAAGCACCACCTGGGATTTGCAAAAGTATCAAGGTAGTTGTTAGAAAAAAATATCTCGCTTCTCAGTGGCTGCATTCTCCAATGGTAAAAATGAAGGGAAAGACCCCATCCCACCTCACAGGGCTGCTGTGAAAAGAAACTCACTGAAATCTGTGATGCTATGGTAATGGAGAGTCTTTTGAATTTTGGCTATTTCCTTCACTGATGGGCTTATTAATGTAAAGAACATTCATGAAGGAAAGAAAGTACAAATATTTATCTGCATATTTCCATTAAATTTCAGAATATCACCATATTTTTAGCTATGTTAAAAACATCATGTATTTCAGAGAGGGATCACTTCTCCATCTTTATTAATAATTCCCTATTGTGAACAAGAAGAGTATCATTTTCCTTACACCTTTAGGGAACAAACAATTTTCCCATTTTCTATGACACTAATATACTTTTAATGGCTGTAAATTGTGCACACATAAGAAGTGGAAGATTCCTATCATTTCAATCTACACGAAAGTTTCAGCTGCAGCATTTACCTTATTCTGACTCACTGATTTTAAAATTACAGGAATGCCCCCACAGATCTTTTGAATTAAAATAAGATACAGCTTCTGGTTTGAAGTGTGCAGTTAGCCTCCTGAGGTAGGTAAACACTGCACAAATCCAGATTCCAGCATTTTTTTCACATTGAAACAAGCATTTCTTGAGAAAATTTGAGTGGTACCCACACCCCACAGGTATCAAATGACATCATTTGGAGCAGGACTTTTTGATTCATCATCACACCAGGAGCAAGGGTAGCTGAATCAGAAATGGAGGATGGGTTGAATGAACCCACCAACCAGCAGCAAAGGAGAAAGCAGCAGCTGTGATGAGATTCAAGGCTACGCCGGTTCCCCTGAAGACCACTCTTACGTTGCAGCGTAAAATCCACACCCTTTGGCAGAATTTATCTTGCAGTCAGACGCCAATTTAGTGTTACCCTATTTGTGACAGTAGATCTACTGCTGCAGTCTACAATCCAACAGTAGCACATTTCTGTCTCTGCTGGCTGGCTGTGACCTAATGGTGAGACACCGACGGTTACCGATCAACTTACTAATAGCTGGAATACACATACAGGAATGGCCCATCGTAGGATTTTTCTGTTAGCAAAACCTTGTTGGAGAAGAGAACACACAGCTGTGTGAACAATTACAACAGCATGGACACTGTGTCACTACTGAGTCTCAGGCGTCTGGTTTCCAAAACTTCTGCCTACACCTTCTTGCAGCCTCCACGCTGTGGACTAACACGCACCCAGAACAAAGAAAGGAGGCACAGGCTATTTGCACTCAATGCTTGAAAACCATGCTTCTGCATTGAACCTGTGTCCTTTTATTAAAGGTCATTCATCAAGTGCACTGTCAAAACACAACTCATCTTCTAACCTGGTGGCACAACATGTCCCAGATGCACCTGGGAAACCTCCCAGTGACTGGGGGAAGGAAGAACATGTTCCATTTTAGGGGGCAGGGGGAAGAAAGACAGAGACAGACGTCACCACACAGCAGATAAATTCAGAAGGTACGGCTTCTGGAGGAGAACAATACATTCATAATACAATTATGGCAGAATGGGAAAAAAACCTGATAAACTAAATAGCCTTAACTCACTCCCCAAGTTCTAAGTGGTGATGTGTTCACTGGTTTAACTTTCCACCAAGATTACAGCTGTGTGACATTGGAGCCTATGAATTTAGATAGCTCATTGGTTGTAGGAGACTAAACACGTACCGGTATCAAGTATGTTTTCAGATCCTTCAAACACGAGGAGAATTCAGGTAGAGTGTCATTTGCTACTGCCGCCTGGAGTCTCTGACACAACTCTGAATTTCTATTACAGCTTTTATACATAACTTTCAGACTTCATTAATTCTGGTGGAATTATGATTCGTCTTTCACTTTTTTTAAGGTTATGTGTGACAAAAAAATTATGCTTTCAATTTGTAAAACCAAATACCTACGTGGGACCTGTCGCCACCAACAGAAGCTCCAAACAATCACACTGATGGGGTTAATTGGCATTTTAAAATAAATCACTGCCTCCAGATTGATTTATTTTCCCCCCCCCTCTCTTTGCACAACATTACTGCATTTCTCTATAATTATTCAATGCTAAGTTCATGGTTGTGAAGCAGACGACTGCAGACTTAGGAAATGGTGTTTGATTTGTTGCCATGGAAACATCTTGCTGTAGATGTACTCTAATCCCATGACAACTCTGTCTCTTAAGAACCATTTTTTCTGACATAATAAAAATCTGATCAAGGTCAGATTTAATAACAATCTCAGTTCCCAGACTTTATTTCGTAAAGGTTTAGCAGAGTTATTTTTTTCCAAAGGGATTCTCTGGAAACTTTGTTTGTTTTCTTAGCTGGATTGGAATTTATTCCCTAAAATACATAAACCTGGTGTGGTGTCATGTTAATTTACAGTGCACCTTTTGTTATGGTATAATTGCATCATTAAAAGAAAGTTACTTATAATTGTTTATATTGTCTTGACAGATGTTAACATTTTACATAACATTGTTCCCACTAATACATACATTTGGGATATCAATAATGCTTATCGTTTCCTAACAACTGGTGTTTACATAGTAGCAAATGCCAGTGTAGCTTAACTTTCATTTCATACTATAATGTTTTTCTGAACTATTTATCACAGGCACATTCAAACCTGGAGGACTGGAGACAAGTGCCAATGCTTTATATGTTCCACCAAAAAATAAAACCAACAGATGTACAGGAGAGTCATATTAACGTAAAAAAGTGACTTGGCAATGAGGAACTTGCCAAGAACTCAGGTATGAGTTTGGGGAATTTTTTTCCCCTCCTTGGCACAACTGTATTTGTCCTTTGGCAGCGAGGTACCCACTGAGGCCTTTGGAGTAACAGCTCCACAGGAAAAGAGACTCAGCTAATGCAACTCAGCTATGCACTTAAGGTTGGGCTTTCAAAAGACAGTCAGCTCCTGACAATCTGACAGACAAACAAACGGAGTTCGGAAATACCTTTTCATCAATTATGGTCAAGCCTCTGGGCAACTGGGTCCTTAGGATTATGTGGTCCCAAAGAGTAGCAGGGAGGAACCAAACTTAAATATCTGCAGTGGGGACTTCTCCATTTTTCCTACCTGTCCAGCAAGACTTTATAGCCCCTAGAGAGAGAGATTTCACATGTTCATCTCACCTTAAGGCACATATCAAAAAGAGATCAGATAAATCACAGCCTAGAAAACACCTCCTTTCCATTGATTATGAAAGGAATCCAAACTAACTCAGAGGCAAAGGTCTCAGATCTGTCCTAGAAGTGCTGTCTGCAAACCAGGTCCGAGACAGCGAAGAGAACATCTGTGAAGAACACACCCTTCCTACAGCAAGAATTTATTTTCCCACATTAGTCTTATGCCTATCAACAGTTCTGTCAAAGAAAATACATAATTAACTCATTCTGTCAATGTGAATAGTGGTCCTGGATCTCCTTCATACATTGCATCAGTATTTTTTGCATCACAACTACCCTTATCTCTTTTTATTTCCCCAAGCACACCTTCACACAAATAGAAGATCTTTCTGTCTGTATCTTTTTAACCATCCAACACTGGACTATGTGATCTGTTCTGGAAATTGATATCACACCCCCCGTAACTGGCATTCACCAGCCTGTATTACAGTGCTGCTTGGGACCCACTCACAGGCCACAGTGGATTATGCAACTTACTCTACAATTTACAAAGCAGAAAGTTCTCACCTCAGAAGGATGGGTACTGGTCTCTGGCAATCAAATTCAACCAGTGAAGCATCATGGCAAAGACAGTTTCTGGGACCATTGTAAAAACATAAGGAGTTTGTTCAGCAGACGTTTATATTGTCATGCAATACTACCACCAAGATATACGAAGCCGCAGAAACCGTCATTTAATTTAAGGATTGTAACAAATTGTGTACATTATTAACTTGTTCAAAAACAACAGCTTTTCCATACTGATTTTCAAGTGTGACACCACAGGCAGAATATAAACCCTTCTTATAGTCCAGAAAAAAACTGAGCTACATCTGTTCTTTGACATTACAGGTGATAAAGCATCACTTTGATGGCTCAGCTGAGATCAGAGCACTTCCTAGGTACCACACAGACACACACTAAGATACAGCATCTGCCCTGCAGAGCTTTCATTTTAAGTACCATAAGACAGAGAAAAAGGAATTATTCATATTCCTGTACTACAGGTGAGGAAGCTGAACCCTGGGCTTTAAGTACAAGATTGTCCTTTTGTCATTATCAGTATAAACAAGGATTATTGACAGTATTACTGTGACCAAATAAGAAAAGCTGAGACAGCTTCAGTGAAGATTATATTGTGGCATACAAATTATTTAAAGCATACATGTTTGGCCCGTAGGCACGGGGACATAAAATACTGATGTTACTGCTGTCAAACTTTAAGATACTGATCCAAACCCTGCGCCCTTTCTGCTGGATGTTGTAAACACACATACATTTACACACACCAAAAGATGGTTTCTGCTCTGGAAAGCAAAGGGTCCCACGAGGATACAGCTGCAAGATCCATGCGTCAGTAAATACAGCATCATTGTGCTGTCAGTCTTTCAGCATTCAATCGCCAGGTGAAAATGCAATGTAACAGAAAAGGCCACCCCCGCAGGACAAGTCAGTCGGGCGCTCTACAGCAAAGGGAACAGCAAATCCCATTCACCCAGGCTGCCCTGCCAACTTCTTCAATAGAGTCAGCTAAAGGATTTGAGCTCTTCTCGTGCTTACCTTCAAGCCTAAAGAAAGAGGGGTTTAGTGACTTATCACAGTGTGTGGACGAATATTGTACAATAGCTAAGTGGTGCACAAACATAGAACAAAAGGACACTGTTGAAACTAAAGAGCTCAGAAGTTGCTTCTACATTAAAGAAGATCGATGTCTATTTTTCTTCTTTTGCACAGTCCAAGCAGACTCCCTAATCTGCCCTGTTAAACACTAGACCTTGATCACTAACTACCAAGAATAAGTTACAGACAAAAACATCAGTTCCAAATATTGGCTGATTTTCTATTATTTCTCTTGGAGGGAATGTCAATCATTGGCTATTTTTACTCATTTTCTATTGAAATATAAAAATTACCTAAAAAAAATCTGAGTGGGTTTGTTTGGGTTTTTTTGGAGGGGGGGGAGGGAAGGGATTTCAGAGCCCATATTTGGAGCACTAGTAAAAGCAAAGTTGCCTTGACAACTGTAGCCATCTTTACATAGTAATTCTCTTTGCAGAGTAGAAGGCTGTTTTAATTCCTCGTTTTTCCTCTCTGTCTACAAGAAGATCCCCTCCCACTCCCAGGTAAGGTTCTGTCATGTATACACTGTTTTTCCTTCAGTGCATACCCAGCGTACAGCCTGATCTCATTGACTAAATCTGGAGTTTTAATAGATGTTATTTGACTTGTAAAAGCATTTCATATTAAAATTTTCAGATTTAATTGACAGATATTCAATTTCAAAGTCTTACTCTCCTCTTCATAAATTGCTAATAGTATTTTATCCGAAACAGAGCTAACCTAATAAACAGATGAAACTTTGTTGTCATTTCAGCTGCTCAGAGCTCTGGGCTGTATATAATTGCTCTCTTCATTTTACAGTTCTTCTGCTTCAGATTAAACTTTTTCAGGATGTTGCAACGCCAAAACATGCATTCTAACAGGAAATCGGCATCAAAGGTAATGGGCTCACAGACATCTTTGATGCTTTGAAACCAGAGGAAGAGAAGTAACTGTTTAATTTACAACAGTTATTGCAGAGGAACAGAGGAGGGGAAGAAAAAAAAAAAAGTAAAAAAAAAAAAAGAAAGAAAAAGAAAGAAAACGTGACTAACAAAGGAGAATTTAGCAGTGCTATTCCGGTGCATTATTCAAGCCAGCAGCCCGTCCTAGTGCGCGGTCAGGACTCCCTCTAGTGCCCGCGGAGGCTGCAGCCGCCCGCTGCTGGGCGGCCCGGGGAGAGAGGGGACGGGCAGCAGGCGGCTAGCGGGCATTACCAGCTCTGCAGCTTCCTAACGGAGAATTGGCTTACTAGCGGTAGGAAACGGCTCTGGAGCTTCATTTAGTAAGCCTGGCAAGATAGGAATGAAAAAGGCGTTAGGATCAGGGCTGGGTGGAAAGCAGTGGTCCTTCTCTGCGTGATCCTCTGAATATTCTTCCTACTGAAAAAAAAAAAAAAAAAACCTAATAAGTGAGAGGAATTGTTACTTGTAACAAAATAAAGACCAGCCAAATAAAATAATCCTTTATGATAAACATTTCTTTGTGCCGGGAGTTGGAGGAGCTTCCAATAAAGGATTTGATATTTTCCAGGAGAACAAGACATTTTCCACCAATCCTTTGCTGCAATTTTCCATTCAGTAAAAATAGTTTTCATGAGTTGTCTTTAAATAGCTCTGGTTATAATAACAGCACCCACACATCTTCATGCTCACCTTTATAGAAATGAAAATACAAATTTATAACAAAAGAATTGCGGAGATGTATGTTAAATCATGAAGACTCCACCCTTCCAGCAACCCTCCTCAAGGAATAAGTAATGACCTAAGGGTAGCAAATTTTGTTACACACACGCAGTCCCTCAGCCAAAAAGCCAGGTGCATTACGATGCATGGATACACACTTGTTTCCTCCTCCACCTCAAACGCCCAGTGGCAGCGCTTTGAGAGTAAATTTGTACAAAATCTGGCCCTTACCACCTCAGTATGCAGAACCGGCAATTTTATTTTCTCAGCTTAAAGGTTTAAGGCAGACCCTTGCGAGTCAGTCAGGTGAAGCGGGTGACAAATACGGTTAGAAGGGCTCTTCCCGCCATAAGCAAGTGCACACATTGGGTGCCTGCAGTCAAATTCACCCTGCAGGGCACTGCTGGCTCCCCATAGACTGTTGGAAGAAGCTAATGCAGCGAAGGTTAGGAGTGAAGCCAAAGTAGATGTGTGCGTGTCTGTGTGCACATGCATAAACACAGACAGGAAAGCAGACACAATGATTAAGTGCATAAATATAATTTTAAAAGACTCAAGAAGAATTTTAAAATGTCTTGGTTAAATACCATTTTGGCTCAATGAAATATTTTATTGCCATCAGATTTTGAAGAAGCAGGAATTTATTTATGCCTTTTTTTCCACAGTGAAAAAATTCCCATTTTTGCACTCATAAAACTGCGAACTATTTAGTTTCATTGAAATTGTTATTTTTGGTGAATAACAAAAAGTATACTTATATTTTGCTAATCTTTTTTAACCACACTTTAAAATGTTTGAAATAAAGACTGATCCCTTCTGAACTGGATAATGATATCAAAATAATATTTTCTTTTGAAAAAACACTTTTGTTTAGGGTCAGTTGTTCGGTCAAGTGACAAGATAATCTTTAGGATGGCCTAAGATGTCGTGATCAACTGGAGCTTTGGCTCTGATATGTTGAGTAACCTACTAAAAGACACCTATCACTCTGAGCCTCAGTTTCCCTTGTGGTTAAAGGGTACAACAACTCTGTCTTTGAAAAGCACTGTAAGGTCTGCAGATGAAGTAAACCATACAAGAATTATCATCAATCAGAGCAGCATCCAAGCAACTAACAGCAAAATGTGGCTCATATCCCAGACTAGTATTTGGATAAACATACATAGAAACAAATAATCAGACAAGAGAAACCTGTTTTCATAGGAATCGCATGTAATAATAAGGATATTCATTATACTTTTCGGAGGATAAAAGAAAATAAAGATGGGTGGACACACATCTAACTTCTCTTACAGAGTTGTATCTTGTTTGTAAAGTCAACTAGCCCCTGTTCCTCCTACTCAGAGGAATCTTTGATAATTCACATGTGAAATTAAAGGCATCTTATTTATTCAGTTATTTATTATTCTCTGTAAAATGAGTTAGGAATTTGTCCCTGTGAATAATGTTAGCCATAATAGTTAATTTACTCCTATTCATTGGCAGTAATAAAAATGTACAAGGGGATGCAGAAACATTATTATTTCTTGCTTGAAGTGCAATTTCATGTGGTGAGAAAAACATGCTAATATGCTGCAAAGTGCTACAGGAATTTAGTTCTCAAAGGAATGGCGGTATTAAATGTATTCTGACAAGAAGGGGCTTTGGAAGGGAAACATTTATCTTCATAAAGTCATTAAATTTACTGAGCAGCACCGCATTCTTACTGCAATCTGCTCACTCCATTAAAGGCAGAGCCGTGGAACGGTCTCTACTGTATTAGGAGCATCTACATTTTTGAAAATTGTAATAATGGGGGGAAAGAAGACTCAAGGAGGGGGAAATAATATATCCTTCTTTAAAAGAACCCTCTGCATTAAAAAAAAAACAACACAACAAACTCAGAAATCGCCACTCAAAAAGAACAAGTTTCACTGCCTACCTCTGGAAAGAAGCATATTATAGTGGAACTTTGAAAGATAAGACTTTGAAACACTGAAATGAGGACTAATGGCTTTGAAGGCACTGGCAGCACATAACTGGCAGCACATAACTGGCAGGTGAGGGATGCTGAAGGTAGAGGGATGGGAAGAACAGCTTTGCACATTCGTTTTTGGCCTGTAACTACCTGCTCATGTTCAGGCGTATGGCAGTAAAATGGAATTAGGGAGGGTAGATAACTCCAGAAATTGGAGATGCTGTTCTCAGTGTCAGTTCCCATGCAGTTGGTTACTTTATTTCTCTTCGTCCTCGATAGCTAGGTATGTTTTAAGTAAAAAGATAAAACCTCTGTGCGGATTGCAGTGCTTCAGTAACATTTTGGGTGAAGTCTACCATGCCGGTCCAGACAACTCAATCCAAGCGCCTGGGTCAAAGTCACACCACCGGGATCTGCACGACTGAAGAAAGTCCTTCCTCCAGAGGAAGCAGGAGAATTTCTCCAGCCAGGAGTAAACTAGCAAGGGCTGTTTCTATAGAGAACTTAGCACACTAACTAACTCCAAAAAGAAAACAGTCCTGAAATAAGTCATGCCTTAGATGTGCAAACTGTTGCATGGAAGACAACAGAACCAGGACACACATGTTCTTTTCTAGTACCATCGTAACCTCTTTAATGACTTCTGATGCACCCACTGGAGAAGGAAACTACCTGTGCTTGCTTGGATTACAGCAAACATCAAGAAGAGAAAGCTAATTAAGTACCAGTCAAATATGACAGTTACAGTGTCAAACCATATTTCTGAACAACAGCCAGAGCCATCAACAACATCTTTACTGCAGGCTTTTTATATCAATATCACAGGGCGCCAAAGCTCTCCAGGAATTCATTTCAGAAACAAGGCAGCAGAAAAACATAACATTAACAACACAAACCCACCTGCCCTGCTAACCACAAAACAATACGGCACACAGAAACACCTCAGCAAGAACAACTGTGTGAGCATCAGAACCTAAACGTCACACTCAGCATCATTGAACCTATCTAAAACAAAGGAAGAGCAATACTCTTAATGCTCCTATTCACTACAATAGGGAATATCATACCTCCTTTAATTGATTTTATCCACAGACTCTCAAAAGCTCAGAAACATTTTTGCCTGGCCCATGAAAGCAAAACAAGATGTTGATAGAACTAAATAACCCCATTTCCACAGAGGTTGAGTGCATATTGTTTCAAGTGGTGCAAGTAAACTTCTCTTCAAGCTTTTCCTCCGTGAACAGACAATCACCATCAAGGCCCAGAAAACTAGGTATTCACTGATTTCTGGATCTAGTAGGTCTGAAGAATGACTTTCTAATGGCTTTACACCACAAGTGCATCAGTTCTGCAGATTAGTGTTCTCCCACACTTAACATCTGGGTTAAAGGTCTGAACCTCCTGGCTTTGTTCTGGCTCTAAATGTGCCAGATAAATATAGTGGGTAGAAGTTAGGCAGCCTGCAGAATAACTGTACAATCATACCAATTTCTAATATACTTGTAGCCAGTTGCAACCTTGTTGTAACACAGAAGGGGAAAAAAACCTTACATCAGGAAACCACAGACTTCCCTAATGGGTTACAGTGCATAATTGAGTATAAAGAATAGTTATTGCTTGAACTACAGTTGAACTGAGATTTCCAGCTTCCCTAGCAAATGTTCTGCTACTGCTGCTAAGCTATAGCAATAATTTCTAATTGTGTGGGTTTTAAGTGAAAACAGTAAGAAATGCTGTTCGATTGGTTACTGTAAACTCTTCCTTCCAACGCTTCCAGGTCACTGGAACAAGCCCTGGAAATCAGAGGTCTTTTACCTAAACAACGCTAGCAGAAGCTGGAAACTAATGAAGCAATGCTGCAGTAGCATCACGCCCATTACACGATTAGAGAGACAGCATTGGACACCGTGAGATTGTCACACACCTTGCTAATGAACCATGTTTTACACACATTTAATTAATTAATTATGGCTGAAGTCATTCACGGCTAGCCAGCAACTGCTTTATTATACACAAACCTGACCACCTTACAAATACCACACTGGAGTGCTAATGAGCTATTAAGTGGGACTGCATGTTACCAGCAATTTTGTGAGAAATCAAGTAATAAGAGATCAAATATCAAATAAAAGAGCTTTTAATCCAAGTGAGATAATTAATTGCACCTCCTGTCTCACAGCTTTCCTAGTACTTTACAAGAAAAAAGAGCTTTCTCATCAAGTTAATTTGATCCTATTGCCAAAAAACTTTTTTTAAATTATGAGTGCCATTTAGCAAGTATGACAGGAATTATTATTATTATTTACATAGCAGTTTCTCCTTGGGATTCCAACCTACCCAAGAGACATTGTTCAAACACCCAGGGAAAGACAGTCAGTAAGCCCAAAGACCTGAAGAGATGGGAGAGGGAGGAAAGACGGGAAGGTTACAGTTTCTGCATGGGAGCTAATAATACTCCAATACTTTCCCAGATCTCATTCATTTCTCACCCGTCCATCTGCTTCTCAAAACCACGGAGAATATAAGCAGGGTGCAGAGAACACACAGTGCACTTTGCCAAAGTCCAAGAACTGCAGTCCTTGCACTTAAGGCAGCTCTCAAGGGCAGGCAAGGCAGAGCAGCGGGTAAGAGCCCGCTCCTCCACCACTAGGGCTTGGTGGACTCTGCACAAAACAGTCGGCAACTGCCTCCATGTCCTGAAGTCCCCCTACACCTGCGCCACTCTGTTGACCCCCAGGACCTGTTGCTTCTGCACATTCCAACCTGGAATAAGAAGGCATTTCTGAATCCATTTCCTCATGCACCAGTTGCATTTAGAAAGAACCACCAGCAGCACCATCCAACGTAATTTTAGGTGCTCCCAGACTAATAACAAATGAACTCTGCTCTGCCTTTATTTTTCCCTTTATCATAAGGATGACAGTACAGAAGATGATGAGAACACTTGAGGAACATTAAAGCAGACTGTTTTTTTGGAGTCAGGGAAATCAATAGCCGAGAAGGCCCAAGCTCAATTTTGTAGCCTAAATAGCATTCTTCTGCATCTTCTTTAGCTTGTATATGTGTATGTGCAAATGTGTTATAAATCCCTGGGGCCTCGATAGAGCTTTTCTTCTACAGTTTCAGTTAAACATAGGTTGGCCATGACTTCCGTAACCCCCGTAAAGTGTCTAAAGTAATGTGATGAAAGCATACTTCATTTCTCTATGGATCCAGAATTAAATGTTCACTATGTTTAAAAGTCTCATTATTTTTAGTTCACTGGTTCATACCATCATCTCTGTTATCCGATTATTTCCTTTCTATATGTCTTTTTTCCCTTAAACCTTCTAGTCTTTCAGCATTCTACAGCCCATCATTAGTTAATTCCTGTTGACTTTTATAATTTATACTCTCCCTAATTGATTTGTCACATTCCTATTTTCTTTTCATTCCCTCTCCATTTTTATTTTTCTACATTCTAACTTTCTCCAATTTATTTTCCTCCTACATAAACTATGATTTTTATTGATGCCGAATGCAGCCCACAGGCCAAAAATAATAGTCAGTCCAAAACCAAGTGACCACAGTTCTTCAGTTTTTCACAGATTAATTTCAGAAAAGAGGTTCTATTTGGCTAAATTTCCTTTTCTATCTTTCTAGCTACTGAAGAAGCTGCACATACAATAAATATTTAATAGGAAATCCCCTCCAGCTGAACTCAGGCCCCACAGCATCTCATTACCATGTCTTGGAATAGCATCCTCATTGTCACTTGCTTAATTATGCTAAGAAAGAGTTGAATTGTGTGGCTGTTGGGATCAGAAAGTGATTAAATTCACTTGGCAAGACTTTGGATATCTCATTATGATCCTCATTTAGCACTTCTAATTGAGTCCATTTTTAATTTTTTTTTAGTTTTTTAGTTTTCTAGAATCATGATTTGGGAAAATCTTTCCAATAACAGCAAATATTTACACAATTTTTTCCTTCTTTAATAAAAGTTTCTGCCATGAAGGAGAATCATGTGAAGATTAAAAGCAATTTGATGTCCTAGTGCACCTCAAATCTTTTTGAATGACTGTCACCCTTACAGAAAAGGGCACTGAAACTCCCTAGAGTAGACACCTAATTTCTGATGGAGTTCTCTTTCCTATGTACTAACACTTGCTGAGTATATTGCCCCCTATAAACAATAGCTTGCTCCCAAGCAATGACCCTGACCAGTACTCTCCATCAGGCTTTTGAGAGCTTGTCTCCTCATTTCAGGTGGGAGCATCAGCACTCTGAAGGTGAAGATGAAGATGCTCTGGGAAGGAGAGGGTTTCTGCTTTAAGAGTTGATACCTTGCTTGCAGGAAATTCACTTCTGTGAAGTAAACCAGCAGAAGAGGTAGGTATCATTTCAATCACAATTAACATGTCAAAAGATGACTCAAGTGATGCACAAGTGCCAGATAACTGCACAGGGGGTTAATTTCATCCTAAGAAGTCAGATTACAAGAGAGTGCTCTATTAAAATCAACACACATAGAGTTTACCAGCATAGATATAGCTCTTATATTAGTATTGGGAAAGCATCCTAATAGCATCTCAAGATAAACTCTCATAGCAATGCCTATATACAGTCAGAAATAGACAGGTTGTTCACAGACTCTGATTTGTATGAAACTTTCCAAAAACAGCATAATGAAAATATACCTTTGTGGTAGTGTCTGTGCTAATTGAGTCCTATCTCAGTGCAGAAACACCAATGAAAGTCTCTTCCTCACAGTGAGATACAAATCACATACATATAACCTCTGAAATTAACCATCATTAAAGAATGAAAGACTTTGAAGGGCAAGAATAAGGACTGGGTATGCTAGGACTTCTCCTGCAAAAGAAACAAAAGAAACACTTCCTACAAACATCCTTAGCAGTCTTTACAACCAACAGCCATAGCTGAATGGTGGCTGCTACATCTTTGTTTTGCAGAGATGTAGGCAAATGAAAAAAGGTACTTGGAGAAACCCTGGAGCAATTCTGCTGCAAGAACAACAGAAAGAAGTAAAAAGAACTAGGAAATCATGAATCATCTCAGCATCCAATAAGGCATACACATTAAAAAAAAATTCTGTTTTATATATGCAAAAACAGAGATGGGAAAAGGTTCGTAGAGTTATAGAATATCCTGAGTTGGAAGGGACCCATAAGGATCATCGAGTCCAACCCCTGGCTCCACACAGGACCAGCCGAATCAGAGCATATGACTGAGAGAGCATCATCCAGATGCTTCTTGAACTTAGTCAACCTCGGTGCTGTGACCACTTCCCTGGGGAGCCTGTTCCAGTGCCCAGCCACCCTCTTGGTGAAGAACCTTTTCCTGATATCCAACCTCGCAGCTTCATTCGTCCCCTTGGGTTCTATCATTGTTACATGACTTATGTGACTTTGCTGAAGCTTACACAAAAAGGCCAATATGACCAGAGAAACAGACCTTTACTGAAACCCTTGTCCATGCAGAGCCTTACTGGAAGACGTGCTCTGACTCAGCATAGCACCACCACCATTAGTCTGCTCCAATACCTGGCATGCTAAAATGGCCAACTACCCCCTCCCAAGTCTCATCCGGAGAAGAACATAAAGCAAAGATACTTAATTTTCCAAAACCTAGTCCGTCCATCTGTCCGTCCGTCCTTCCTTTCTCATCCCTATAGAAGAACTTCCTTTTTGCAGAATCTCCTAAGCACATCTTCCCCTTTTCAAGAAACAAAGAAATTTTAGGGCTTCCTTCTTTGCAGGTGTGAACTTACCCCAAGAGGGTCAATGTCTGTCCACCATAGCTGGGGATTTGACCCTTTACTTTTAGCACAATGATTGCTACAGAAAAGTTTCTCTCCAAGAGTTGAATAACAATGTCTTAAAGTTATCCTTAGCTACTCCAAAACCCAGATTATGGTGACAGGTAGTCCTACTTAATTTTGTGAACTACGAAATATTTCCAGGCATAAACATCTCTTCCACCAGTTCTTTAAAGTTTATTCAGAGAAACAAAGGAAAAAAAGAAATGGCAGAGAAAAACTTAAAGCCTCAAGGCCACCATCAGCCCAAGGATTTGTGGTTCTCCTGAGTGCATTTTTTTAGTGTCTCTGTTCAAGCTGGTACAGGAGATTGACTTTTAAGTTTGATGGTATTGATCAAATTCACAGCCCTATACTCATTTATCATGATTCTTTAATCAATAGTCTAGCTACTTAAGATACTAGAAGTTTGGGTCCTTATTTATCTAGGTGACACTTTGATAGCACCTATCTCCTCAGGGTCTCTTGTCTTTTAGGTCAGCACTTCATTTCACCTCATCTTTCCTCAAGGTGTGTAAGCAGTGAGAAGACATTAAAATGTCACTGACCCCAGTGTATGTTTGGGTGTGACAACACCACGTTTTGGACTCCTCACCAGGTTTTATCATTGTAAAGGCAGACAGGTCAGGTACTGAGCTGGTGAAAGTGGACATCCTTTCAGCAGAGCCACAATGATTTTCACCAGCCTGGGCTCTCTTCTTCACAATCCACATCATAGGCCCCTTTACTTCTAACACGAAAGGAGCTGTTGAAGCTTAACCAAAATATGATCCCAAGTACAGCAGGCCTCATTGTTTCATCTCTTCACCTTTTCCACCCTTAGCATCAAAAGTAAGCATCAGGAGAGGGTTTCCTGTCAGCCTCTTCAGTAAGAGCTTCAGTTGTCCAGGATGAACCGGCTTGTCTGGAGCACTCAGTTGTCCCTGCTTTACAGTAGATGCTCTTCACCCCTGAAGTTCTAGCAAAATACATGCTGGCAATGAGATTACCACAAAAACACACTCGTGTATCTAAGCACAAGTTCTTAGGTCAGTTATTAATTTTAAAGATCTTTCCTATGTTGATGCTTTTTGTTAGGATGGTTTTTGCTTTCATTCCAGGAGAAGGCACAGGTTAGTTGATATTTGGCTTTCATTGCAAAAGCAATGCATCTACACTGCAAAAGACTACTGAACACTTCAGTAAAACCAAACTAAGAACGAATAAAGACCTGCTGGTCCTTCGTGCTGAAAAATAAACCATCTCAAGCTTTCAGGCATCAAAGAGTTGGCTGCTGCAAACCCAGTCCTGCTGTACAGCACTGCATCCTCAGCTGGTGTGAAGTCAGAGAAGCTACTTCAGTTTCACAGGTGAACATCCGGTCCCCTGCAAATGGGCTTTGCATTCCAGTAGCAGAATTTCTTTCAGCTACTGTATCATCCAAGATAAAGAATGCAAGGGATAGAAGCTTGAGCCTTGAAAGTGAATGTGGCTGCATCATGAACCCCCTCAAAATTTGTCTGTTTCAAAACTGAATTCAAGCGTTCAATGTTTTGCATGTCTCAGAGTAACTGATACACAAATAGCCTGCAAATTTTTCCACAGCTAGGCCCAACCTTACCAACTGCTACCTAAGCAATTCTCTCCAACTGATTTCATGCAGACACTTCCTGGTCTTGAATATTTTCCAAGACCAGTTGGGAACCAAACAGCCTCCCCCCCAAAAAAAAATAGGATCCACAAACTTCCAAGGCATGACAAAAATTCTGTAAGTTGCACAGCGAGGTTTCTGGAGAGAAGGTAAGAGTCCAAAGACAATGTGTTTTCATGGTTCTATGAAAATTCACTTCATAAACTTTTGCTATGTGTTACAAGAAACCATTGCTCTACAAAAAAGCCCCAAATTTCCTAAAGCTTACTTTGATTGGATAAGTGTTCAATAACTATAATTTACAAATGTAAATGCATACACAAGGATAAACACAACTTTGGTGGTGCTGCTGTCATACTGAGCACTACTTTGTTTTGGAAGTAATTCTACCTGTTTCAGTGAGACTCCTCAGGAAGCACAATGTTATTGCAATCCAGGGCTAGCTATGGGATGCCCCTCCTTTCTCCTGCTACAGACATGGCTTCTCACTAGAGTATGGTGACTCTGCAGAGTTAATATCGGCATGGCTGCTATTGAGTTTTCAGTATGTCACCATGTTGGCTGCATGCCACCACAAGGCTCACTCAGAAGTTTCCACATTGTTCCCCTGTCACTGTGAAGCCCTCCTATCCCATAAACTTGCTCATTCAACCTCAGTGTAAATTATAATATCTTCTCACAACACTAGAAGACTGGAGATTATCTCCATCGAGGTCTGTAAAGTTACGGTGGCAATGCACAGTCATGCTGCATCCAGTCTTCATGTAACTATGAACTTTAAGTCATTTGCATCTGCAAAATAAATCTCTTCTACTTTAGAAAGAAGAGCAAATATAGTCAATTCCCACCAACAGATTTTCCCTAAACCCACCGTAACATTGTGGATGAAATCTACTCCTGTACACAAGGTCTTCACATTCACTTCCACCTTGAAAATAGGTTTATCTAGGAGAGAAGTGGTGCTTGAACCTTCTGCTGAGCTTCTGTACAGAGGAGTGAATTTCACCAGACTATTTACCCAAAGTCATTGCTTCCCAAATCAGGGTAACAACTACAGCTGTTCCCTGACATGCAGAGAAGTGTCATCTTTAAGGTCTGCCGCAGCTTGTATCTCAAAGGCAGAATAAGTAATGTGGGGTGACAGATGCTTTCATAGCTGTTTTTGCATTGTAGAACTTACACAGCACATACATAAATATATCTACTACACATGCAAGAAAGACTTTATTTACACATTTCCTTCTTGTCATATTTAATTCACATACGCACACACTCAGTCTGCTATGTTCCAACTTGGCCAAATCCTTGTTCACCAAACTATCTTCCCTCAGCACTGCAGCATCCTAAGGGCACACAACTGAGAGAAGCGGGAAAGCCTATTAAGTGATGAGGATGCAGTGTTTATAAAAATTAAAATGTGTGCTGGGTGTTTGGGAAAGAATGAAAAAAATTCAAGAGCTGCATTGAAGTATGCTGAATAATTTTAAAATATTAAATCAAGGCCTTAATTACTATGTCTCTAATCTCATACAGTCACACTTCACTTTGAGGCAATTTGTGATTAAATAATAATACTTTAAGGCAAATAACAACACTTGGCACTTTTATAGTGCCTTTTGCCTAATTAGTTTGGGATTAGTTCCTTTGCATTGGGTATGGGGCTTTGAAGATATAAAGTGCTAAGTATCATTATGACCTGAGGATCTCAAAGCATTTTACCCATACGCATTAATTAAGCCTCAGAGCACTCCTGTGAGGTAGGTAAGTATTTTTGTATCCCTCTGTGTTTGGCAGGCCCAAATGCAGAGAGGATTGGCCGGTGTTTTCAAACTTGCAGATACATTCTGCAAGCACTTATGTGCACAAGCTGTCTTCCTGTACTGGGCACTGCCACCACCCCCAGCCAGAAGAGAATCCATATGACCATCCTCACATTTTACTGTATCAGAAAGCTCTGCAGTGATGGCTGCACATGCCCAGAACTGCTGGGAAATCAGATCATTACTTAGGAAAAAGCCCTAGGAGTTCATTCCCACCTGCGGGAACCCCAGTGAGAAAGCTGCCCTCATTTTCGTGGTCAAAGTCTCACAGATACAATGAGTATAACCGAAATATTCCAATGACTCAAATCCCAGGATTTATGGGGTGGAGTCAGATACAAAGTCACGGCCCCCATTTCAAGGCGTACAGCCCTCGGGCCTTCTCCAGAAACACGAGTTTCTTTTCTTTTGTTTGTTTCCTCCAAACACCAGAACGCGGAAGCAGCCTAGGGATCACGGGCTGTTACCAAAGCAAAGAAAGGAAACTTCTTTCTCTTTAGTTCTTCCATTATGAAAACATAAATCAGCAATAGGAAGCTACAGAATTTTCACTCTATTTATAATTAATATTGTACCTGAAGCAGTCACCTGCAGAAGAAAGAGGTATGAAAGGATTTAAACTTACTTTGATAATTAAGGGTATTTAGTGTCCTTTAAACACAAAGTTTAAAAAAGAGGAAATCCACAATCTGCCTGAATGTTCTTAGTTCAACAAAGTCTTTGAGTTGACAGCTAATAATTAATTAACAATGAATGGTGTCTTTCAGCCTGTCACCGTGATTGACACTATCATCTTCTGAAAAGTGAAAGATTTGTTAATGTGGCAGACTACAGTCTGGGAAACATTAAAGCTTCACAATTCCCACTGCTTTCAGTTAAACGCTTGACATGACAGGTTAGCTAGCTTGAAAAGAGGAGGAGGTGAAGAGAACAGCAGCAACCTCTGCCGGTGGAAGCACCGCTTCCCCTCCGAGCAGCGATTTCGCTACAGACAGACAGGAGAAATTAGGGATAAAAAGACTTGACTGGCTCTGAAAATCCAGATTGCTGGAGGCTGGGTCAATAGGCTGGGAAGCATTGAACGGCACACGTGTGCTGTGCTGGCAGCCATCCCTGGTCCCGCTCAGCAGCGGGGCAGGGGCTGGGATGGGCCCTGGGCAGACCCCGCTGGAAGGGCGGCTGCGATCACCCTTCCCTCCGCCTGAATTACCCCGCTTAGCAGTGCGACTCCTGGTTTATCCTGGCATATTCACCAAATAAATACAAAACAGCTGCCTGAGACAGTTGGTAATAGGGAGCTCGTTTTCAATTATACATATTCATTGATTTTTTTTAAAATCCTGTTTTTACAGACACTGCCAAAACCTATGAAATATGTGTTCTAACTTAAAATAACTGACCTAATTAAACTAATTAAGGAGCAGAGAGACACTTCATTCTAGTAAACAAGGAGCCCTGCCATCTTGCCCTCTCAGTATTGCTACTGTCTACTATGGGTCCAACTTCTCATCAACCTTCCTCTCCAAGTGACTCTTGGCTCTGCCTCAGCTTAACTCAGCTTAACAATGACGGCAACTTCTATGCCGATGAGCCACCTGTGCTCATGGCCACCCGTCTCCCTGGTCTCACACCTGCACGTCTGACTTGGCTCTTCTGCTGCAGAGTCCTCGTTCTACAACTGCCTTTATTAGCACTATCCACTTTCTCCACCTCATTCCCACTTCATGTCTGTCAGCTTTTTCACAACTCAATTGCATCAGGTGTCTAGTACACAGGAAAAACTTCTGTTTGCTTTCAGCTCCCTCTTCGCTGCCTTGCTTTCTCTCTTCCATTAATAAGATCTCTCTTGCCTTTTCACACTTAACAAGGTCTGATTTTCCAAGCTTCCATCCCAGATCACCTCCATTTACACCACTTCAGCTCAGCTCATAAAGGAAAGCAGCTCCAGTAGAATTGTGGAGACCAGAATTACTTGCTCCATCAGTTTCTCTGGCATCTGCCTAGCAAAGTTGGCTTTTCTGATAAAAATAATTCCACCTCAACAATTCATTCTGCCTCCTATTCTTTATCCACACAAGCTTTTGCCAACTTTGTACCAAGAAAAATAGGACACAAGACTTTTAGACATTTGAACGTCTTATTCTTCCCTCTGCCTTTTTCCTCTGTCTTTCCCATCAGACATAGAAATGACTTTGCTTCTGCCAGCTCCTTTAGTTCTCCAGGAATTCTTCTCATTCTCATCCCATTTCCTGGTTTCCTCTGTGTCTTCATAGGCCTAGCATTATCATATTCAGTGTCTCCGGGCTCAGAAAGTCCCCACACTGACTCTGCTTCTTCTCCACCTGTTATCCATCCTTACTTCAGTCTTCACATCCTTGTTTTGCTGATTCTGTCTGCGTAATGGTTCCCCCTCGCCCTGCGTTTTCACACTGGAACAGGTCAATCCTACAGGCACATCAACATTCTTCCTTCTGGCCTTCCTAACACAATCTTACCCCAATACCATTCCTTCCCAAATCATGTTGCAAATACCTTTCTTAGCTCATGTGTTGCTGGTTTTCCCCTTCCTCCTTGGGCTCTCCCTTCTCTATTATTTATGGATTGCTTGCCTTGAGTTTTGAGGCTGTTCATGATTTACTGACACATCCCATTTCCTCTCATCTGTTCCCAAGATGTCAGTTCTTGCCTCCAATCAGCCCTTGGCACCATTTGCTACTTTTTAAAATTAGGACTTTCTCACTTTCTTTTCTTCCTCTCGTATTGTCCCCTCAGACAAGAAACATCCTAAAAATTAATTAATTCAGTTTTTCAAAAATTCTCCTTTCCATTAATGTCTACAAAGAAACAGTCAAAAATATATAATTTTTTTTGCTCAGATCTCTTCACCTAAAATACTGTTTTCTTATACTATTTACGCTGCTGCCTACCAGATATGGTCAAAATCCCTAAGTGGATCTTCTAGTTGCTATAGAAATATAAATACTAAATAACAAAAAGAACTGGGAACCAGAGTAGGCAAAGTACACACAGTTTATACCATTTGCTCCTTGCAGAGAAAACTCCAGAGAGCACCTGCAAATAAACTAACAGCCCCACATCCCTCGCAGGCTTACATGCCAATATTGGTGATGGAGGATACTCAAGCTCTACACACTAGTTTACCAGCCTCCTTCAGGTGTTGTTTTCTTTCTTATTTCAAACAAAGAAGTGCAGGGGAGAGAAGGAGGAGAGCATTACGAGACATCCCCCCTAATATACAGTCTCGCTGAAGATGAAACTTGGGGAGCCTTGTATTAAGTATGCTAAAAACACTGCAAGCTAACAGATGCACAAGAGTACAACAACTTGACTTCTGTGGGACTCCTGCAAGCACAGTCTGCTTAGTAAAGGCCTTAATTAACAACTTTGCAAAGGACAATGAGATTATAACAATTATTCACTGCAGGCAGCCTGTTTTTTCCTCCTCCAGTCTCCAGCATTTGCTTTAGCCTGCATTCCAGATAAATATTTTATTCTGTGCAGGCAGAAGGTTCATTATGTAAGTGACAAAGAGAAAGCATCAATTGCCATATACACAGATCTGAATGCACCTGGTTAAAGTAGTTATAATATGTCACTGCAAAACATCTTGTCAGCGTTTTGTAATTAAAAAAGAAAAGCTACCGCAATAATAAAGGCAATGCATTTAACAGAGACGAATATCACATGTAAGATGATCTCTCAAAGCAAAAAGAGACATTACCAAAGTAAAGCCTTGATAACCTTGCCCTACATACTTCAGTACCCTTGAATGCTCTTTGGCCCAATAAAGTACCCTTTTCCTCTCTACAATAGCACTATTCAGATAAGTAACACTGACCAATCTACAGGGCTGCAACATTTTTCAAAGGACAAAAAGCGTTTCTTTCCCATTGAGTCAGCAGGATATTTATTTCCTTGTAACAAAGAGTTTTCTGAACTGCTGAGAGATTTGTCAAAACGGAATCACAAGTGATACATTAAACAACCAGAGGGGAGAACTTCTTATTAGGCATTAAAAGAGAAAGCTGCAAGTTTACAAATAAGAATAGGACTGTGTACTTGACTTTGTAAATTCTCAGTTAATGAGAAATCAAACATGAAAGGCAAACATTTAATCTAGAGTAAAATTAGTCATTTAAATCACAGCCACTCACAATCCTGCTGTCTTACTCTTCATAATACACAGTAAAGGGCAACTAGCAGGGCATAAACATGTGCCTGCTCAGTGCTCCGGAATATGTTGCGGTTATTTAAATACGAGTTATCAAACCACCAGAAGGAACTTTATATTAAGAAAATGCCAGCTCTCTCCATTGCAATCTAGCCCATAATAAAAGGCAGGCCACTGAACTGGCCTCAGCAGTTCCTGGAGCAAGGCAGGTCCTTTCCTTTTCCAAGGACATGCGTTGCTCACAAGGCTGGAAAGTCTCATCGCCTTCTTCTGGCGTGATGAGTTTTGCATTCCCACAGGCCAACCACCATATCAAATTTGATGTCCTACACCCCAGATTTCCCGCATGGAAAGGGAAAGGAGAGAGTAATTCTTCCTCCAACAGCCTGAGTATCAACTACTGTATTTTAGCAAGGGACAGCACGATACAGCAAAGACTTCTTAGCTGTATACGCTGGTCTGACACCGACGCTGCCTTGCTGCTACAGCTCCAGAGAAATAGGATTAAGATCAGCTCATTCTCAAGCTTTTCCCACTAGCTAAACTACCTCCCTCCCTGCTCAGCCAGCCCTCTATCCAGAGTCCACTGGGAGGCATTTAACTTTTCCTGCACATCCTAAATCGCCCGGGTGTCTGGTCACAGCGGGGGGGTGCACCCCAGGAGCCAGGCATCTCAGCATTCAGTGCTTGCTCTCCATTGATGATCCTGACGTTTCTTACATAGAGCATAGGGCTGAAAAAGACCTCCTGGGTCACCAAGCTTACAAAATCATAGTACTGTAAGACACCCCAGGAGGCCATTTAGTTCATCCTTCTCTCCATATCAACTGTATTTGCTCTTAAAAATCTCCAGTGATGCAGCCATCACAATTTCCCTGATAGACTCTCTCCAGCTTTCGCCGTCCTTTCCATCAGTAAGGCTTTATTTTTTCTTAATATCCAGCTTGAATATTTTGCTTCAATTTAAGGCCATTACTTCTTGCTCTGTCTCCATGGACAAAACATATTTAAAGAAAAACAAGTTTAAGGACAATAGTGCACTTATATAGAGGAAATAGTCTGCATAAGCAAAAATCATACAGCTGCTTTCTTCCAAATTTGACCTATTAATCTATAACATTAAGAGAGCGGTATTTTAGAATTAAAACTCTTCCTTGTTTTCAAAACAAGATTTTTAAAGAGAGGAGAAATGCAAAGGTAATTTAAACTTTGTCCTCATACTTGCTGTTCACGTAACTAATGATGTTGAAGAAATCTAAATGCCTAAAGTTGGTGAAGGGGCATGCATAGCTTAGAGATGGAGGGGAAGATTAGCAATAACAGAACTGTTATGGTTCTTGATTTGAACAGTTTCTTTTATTCAACATGCAAAAGGGACTCACCCCACCATTTCAGAATTTCGGTCTCTATGGTTAACCATGGCCTGGATTATCATGCGCTGACACAATTATCGTGCAGGCAGTCAAATATAAGCTTTCCTCTCCTTTCCTGTTCATCTCTCGTGTCCATCCATGAGCACACATGCTGTTCCTCTCTAATTTGGTATCGTCCATCACAAGCAGCTCTTCATCCGTTTCTGCAATCAAGGCTGATGCTGGAGGATAAAACAAAGAGAGAAAAAACAGTACTGGAACTCGAGGAGAATTGTTGTATGCTGTGAACACATATTGAATAACAGGAGGAATATATTGGTATTTATTGCAATCTGCCCATGGCTAGAACAGCTGAATGGTCCCTGTTATATGTATATTTTCAGTGTTTTACGACTTTAGGAAGAGTACTGATAAAAATACATAGACTATTTCAACCTATCAAAGATTCATCTAATAAAGTATTAGGATGTGGCAGCTGGAAACGTTTCCCTTCCAGGGACTCCCTCTGTCCTAGGTGCTTTACTTGCTCCATTAACATTTCCTATAAGGAAATGCTTGTTTTCTTCAATCTTTTTTTTTTTTTAAATCTGACATGTCTCCATAGCAGCAGAAAGTTAATCTTTAATTGATGAATGCAAAAGCTTAGACAAACCACAAACGCACTATTCAGCATGTCAGGCTTACAAAGGAAGTTCTGGTTCTATCAGGTTTCCACACCACATACAGCTGCAACATTGGCTTATATTACTAATCACTTGCAGTATTTGTGTCTTGGGTTGTAACAGATGGTGTTTGTGAGGCATGCAAAAGCTTCAGATAGCCAAATGGTACAGCAGTTGAGATAAGGAAAAAAAAAAATCCTCAAAACAAAATACCCATCCCTACTGCGGAGGCTGGAATGTGAGCAGTGTTTAAATTATTCCTCGTGTCTGCAAGCACAGTGGATTTACAGGCTCTTAACCCTAAATAGGACTAGATTCAATCTTTCATATTCCATTACCCCAGTAAATCCGCACAACACCAGCTAATAGACGTGAAGCACAGCAATACAAATCAAACCACAACACAGGAAAGTGATGTTCCTGATACTTTGAGAGGCCTGGGCTCCAGATTACACCAGTACAACTCAGGTGTAGCTCACGGATCTTTTGGTAACATCTCAGTTCGGATGGCAAAAGTGGTAACCCATATGCTAGGGCACTTGAAAATTCAACATGATGCACCATGAATTCAAACTGGTCACTTGTAGAGAGTGCAGTAACCTGCTCTATAGCGGCCCAACAAGCTGTAATTCTCAGTGCTGAGCTGTTGGCAGGTAATTTTTAGGAGACTTCCTTGAACCTCCACCTCTGGGGAATCATTTTCAGCCATGAGCTTTTTTGCCTACTTGCTGACCTGGCTTAACAGACATGGAATGGATGAAGGACACAACGCACATCTTCATACCAGCACTTTACTTACTGACATCTCAGGAGATCTCTCAGCAGTTTCACATGTTTAACAAAGAAAGAAAGACGCTAGAGCCCAGGGCAGCTGCCAGTCAAGACTACCTAGACTTATTCCGAGGTGAAAAAAGTAGAGACAATTGAACTATTTTCTGTCAATTCTTTGCAAGATTCAAGTCAATGGTAGGTCTTTATAATAGCATTCTCAAATAATGCAGTAACAAAATTATAACTGTTTGCCTGTTGCCTTTGGTTAAGTAGTGATCATTCAGCAACATAGCATGGGTCTTAGATGGGGAAAAAATGTACTTCATAACTACAAACTGTAGCTGAGATCATACTTTTTTGGACAACAAAATAGCCTCTCCCCAATTTCTATTGTTCGTTCTTTATCTTCCTTTTGCATTAAAAACATAGGAACAGGACAAAGATTTTAAAAGATAGTCTGACCACTGCTAGATACCATTATGCAGAGCTGACTCACATTATATTGGACACAGCTAGGCTCATTTATTTCTCTGTTTCTAGGGGTTGTTAGCACTGAAAAACTAACCTGCATTGCTTTTAAAACTCTTCCAACATACAAGCTTCAGATTCTCTCACTGCTGGCTAGTGGGATTAATTTTATGGTGATATTCATGCTGCCTTTGCTTTTAAAGCTGCCTAGTTTTGTTTAAATGATGATAATATTTAAGAACAATGCCAGTTTGAACAGCCCTTACCACAGCTTTACACAACCTTGACATGCAGCAGCACTGACATTTATTACCAGTGATGCCCAGATGATATTTTTGATGTCTCACTATCAAATTTGGAACCACTGAAGGGAAAGAGATTTTACCATTACTCTTCATTGAAGCAGGACTGGTTCTGTAGAGGGATGCCCAAGAACATCACCACAGAATCCTGTTATTGCAGAACACAAAGCACAGAGAATTAATACAGCATTCAAATACAGAAAAATGTGCTTGACTGGGCCATTTCAGATAATGCACAGGTGGAAGTGGAACACAGCATTCATCAAGGATTTATATGAGCACCCAAGAAAACACACCTGCTCACATCTTTCTGTGGTAGCAAACCTACAGTCACCTGCCCAGATAATCAGCACTTGCCTTTCTTCCTCAGCTTGTCAGGCTTACAAAGAAATCAGTAATCAATGTTCTGAGTGCTTTCAAAGGGCCTGATCCATGAAAGAAGCAAGTGTTTTCTCAGGTCTTCTCTCAGGGAGGCCAGGAGAGAGTTGAGATAAACCTCAGCACTGCACACAACAGGCACATGACATAGCTCTATTCACTTCTGCTGTACAATAAAATTATGAGGAATTCAACACAAGTGGGAAAAAATGGCTCAGCATACATAGCCCACAGAGAGGGTCTCAAGAAACCCAGCACCTCCTCCTAGTTGTACCAGAGACCTCATGGATAACCTCACAGAGGTCACCTCTTCTCTTCCTCAGGTCTTCAATGTATCTTACTATAAAATTACAGCAACAATCATCAGCACGATTGTTTTTTTTAACCTGTCACCAGTATCACAGCACCTTACAAGGATCTGCTTGCTTCCTCTCAGTGCACAATACAGCCAATTTGTGTTGAAAACGTCTCTACTTGTAGAGCTGAATGTGGAACTAACCTTCAGCCATGGGAATACACCAGACATTGAACTTGGGATTGCTGGCACTAAAAGCAGAAAGTCTGAGCTGAAGGCCTCTGAACCGGAGGCCTTCCTGCATGGCAGCCATCTTGCAGTAGATCCATCAGCATCTTAGGTATGCCAGGCACCAGAGATGTAAAATCACATGCTACAGTAACACAAGCTACATTTTTAGTATTATTAGGCAAAACCCTGGGTCACTTGATTTCTGTTAATGGTTAAAGAAGAAAACAGTTTCTCAAAGAGGCAATCAGTCTTGCTAAAGTACATGAGCATAAACTGAATCAGAGCTTCAGAAACTCACTTTACATTTTATGTAAAAATAGAAAAAGTAATATATGCAATAGAGCCATTAAAATGCATGTGCATTTGTGTGCAAGTTCTCTTTCTTCTCTTCCTTTCCTTCCCAGCTTGATAACTATATTGTTGATAGGAATAAAATATCAGCCTTTACTTGTACACATACCCGAGATCTTGTAAGTCATTACAACGTGTTTTTGAGATTTGCCACTTCACTGCTCTATAAAAAGCTTCCTGAAAAAGTATTAACAGATGGCCTCTTACTCTCTGAGACTGTTCGCAATACACCAGATGGCAACCTGAAAGAGAAAATCCAACTTACATTTTCAAAACTGAAAGAAATGTGACAATATCCTCACAATAAATATACAGCATGAAGGTAGCAATAAATGATCCATTTGAAGCAAACTGACTTTCTTTATTTAAGCAGTGAATCCAGCCCTCATTTTATAACATATTGCAGAATGCTTCATATCCAACGCTGGAAGTAATTTCTAATGCAAGCAGAAAGTTTGCTTTAAATGAGCAACAGATTTATGAAAGGCAGGGTTATTTGAAAGAGTGAAAAAAGCAGGCCAATAGCCTTGGGGCTTAAGACTTTGTATACTGGATCCCTGGTATCTGGTTTGTGTCTGAGAACTAGTCAGTAGGTTGCAGCATTTTTGCTATTAATGCTAGAAGTATTAAACCCAACTTGTCAGGCAAGCTTTTGTTAGGGCAAGGTAATAACTGCTCTGGATACTTACTGCTTTCAGGCTTTCCGATTCACCTGCTAGACAGCAGCTTAGCTCAGCCCAGCTCACAAGAACTGCTAAATACGATCAACCACTCTCAGTGTTACTAGCTGTTCTTTGGGGCTGGGACTATCACTTCGATGAATCAGGATATCCTTCAGATCGAGGGAGTAATCCCTGCCCCACAAGTAGTCCCACTAATGGGGTTAGGGATGTCTTCCAGCACACTGATGGGGTTAGAGATGTCTTCCAGCACACATCAGTAAACCTAAAAAGAGGTCTTCGCACTTGTACAGTACCAGCATGATGTGGCTTCTTTTTCGGATAAAGCTTTGAGGTGTCGCTGCAATTTCAGTAACGTTCATCCAAGTTGTGATCCTGTTCCTAACAGCAAAGCCCCAAGGGATTCTGAAAGAAAACAATTCTTAAGGGGAGGACAAGTAGCTTTCCAACTATCCACACCATGGATCAGTGCAATTGTTCCAAGCAAGTTCACCTTTCACATGCAGGACACAGCTGGAAAGCCCACTGATTTCTTCCTCCAAATCCTGCCCAAAGAAGTACCCAGAGACTGGCGGTGGAAACACAAATGCCTACACCTGCCTTCATGGAAATACGGAGTTATCTGTGGTGCCATCAGGTTCTAAACAGAATTCCCTGTTGAAGTCAATATGCCATAAGCACAAAATTGCCTGTAGGACAAATTATAAAATTACAAACTAGACAGCTGTCCTACCATCGCCCATAAAAGGAAATCATTTCTATAAAACTGCTATTTATTATTAATAATATAAAATATTTATAATGATACCAGATGTATGAAAATTGTCACAGAGAGAGTTTCCTTCTTTGCTTTCTCATTGGCAATAAGCCCATTTTCACAAGCTATAAACAATAACAAAAATAACTCTATGGAGATAAGACAATAATAGGACTAAAGCTGGGCTTTCTGAGGAAGTGTACCACCACGTAGCTAAAAGAGCTTTTTGTTAGTCCAAGGCAGTAGACTGTATCAGCAGATTAGAGAGTTTCAGGGAAGAGAGGAGAAGAAATTTGCTAAGTTCCAACCCTTTAAAGTCAACTGCAATATGCCAACAGATTTCACCTGGAGCTGGAACGACCCATTCACCCCAAACAAATATTGTTTTAATTGCCTGTTGATATTGTAGCACTTTATAATTTTCTGATTAGACTATAGATCCATAATGGTAACAAAATACACTGTACAAAAAAATAATCTTCAGAAGAACACAGGGTAAAGCAACATCCCAATGTAAATATTATTAGTGGTTTTTTCAGTCGTTATCCAAGTCACCAGTATGATGCTTAAGTAGCAGTGTTTAAATAGTCTTTTGTATCTGACAAAAAAAGTCAGTGTTTTAGGATCTTATACTATCACCTTCCAAAGTGGGCAAGCTCCTGATCGCCCTAGTTTTATTACTCAATAAACCGCTATTCATGATATGAGCTCACCTTATCCAGATCCCACCAGGTGCTCATCACCTTCTAGAATCAGGCCAGACTACCACCTTCACCTCTTGCAACACACCCCAACACACCCCTAACAGCACTGCTGCCTCCATACAACTACCGTGCTCCTTGCAAAGCCATTTGAAAAGTTCAGATACATTGCTAGGAAAGGGAACGGTAATTGCATTGCTTTCATCTGTTGTCTTCACCTAGGTGCTAAGTTCTGCAAGACAGAAGCTGTGTCTTAGGTCACACGCTCCTTCCTGCTCTGGCACTCCTCTAACTTCTTGGTGAGCTAAATCAACAGGAGAAAAAAAAAAAAAAAAAGTGTTTTCTGTCAGGTTTTCAAGCCAAAGCAGCTCCCAAGGAATCAGACACGTACCAGCAGAAGGGTGAGGGCAGAGCCAGCCAGCTGTGAACAGCAGCAGGGAGGTGGGACAGTCCCTGCTTAGGCAGTCAGCTCACCCACAGCACAAAACCTCCCCCCGCCATGGTTTGCACAGCATCTAGCGCGCCTGGGCCCTCGTCCAGTTAGAGTTTCTGGAACCGAATGGGAGATTTGAAGTACTGTACGTTTTCTAGTTAAAAAATCCAAACACACAACACCACTTAAACTAGACATCTACCTTTGCCATTTGAGTGAAACAATGCAAATCTGCTAATCCCAGTGGCTTTCATGCAGTCACACCAGCAGAGAACTTGATTTGCTTTATGAAAGAGATTAAAAAAAACCACCCCAGAGTTCCCATTACATTTCATTTCCCCTATTCAGTCAATGATCAAATGCATGAAAGTCCTCACTTCTACCCCACAGGCCTGGGTTTCCATTTCCAGGCTTGGTTTTTCATTTTCCTGATTGAATGACAGGGGTAACAGATGACGATGACCTGTCACCATCCACTTCTGGAGCTGGCAGGCTGGAGTGGAGTGCTTTGCCAACATACAAGCTCAAGAAACAGAGATGCCAGACCCTAAGAGATGACTGCACTGGGCTGTTAAAAGCAGTTTCAGTGTTCAACCTCCAATCAGTGACTGCTGTCTATGAAGATCTTTTTGGCTCGCTGGTGCTAAAGAAGGAGGTGTTGGTATCACACCAAATGGGCCAGGGTTACTAATCATGAGGTAGTAATCATGAAAGTGCAAGTTGGCCACAAGAGTTTAGCTGCCGTGCAGCCTGAAGACTGCGTGGAAAAGAGAACTGAAGAAAAGGATGCTACTTTTCAGACTGATCCCACTTCCAAATATAACTATTGTTAATAAAATCCTTACAGAACTAAATACCAACCCCCAAACTCATCCCCATTTTCCTGTTCATAACATTTCCAAGGCATAAGAATTTCTTAAAACCAGCCACTTTTAGACTAATGCATTTTGTTGCTCCAACACAAGAGGTCTGTGTTTGCAGCTCTCAGTAGGACCCCCACTGACCCGGTTTTTTATCTTTAAGTTTTCACTCCACATTACACTGAGAGTTTCCTAATGCAAACATGACTTTATATTCCCCCTATACAACAGGTTCACCGTGAACTTGCCTGTACGGATAGTAACCAACCTGCACTGAGAAACCACATCTCAGCCTTTGTTTTATTCTTTCTTATGCTTCTCCTGAATTTAAAGAGTTGGAAAAGGAAAAAAAAAAAAAAAAAAAAGAGAGCCAAAATACAGTCTCCGCATGAAATATGTAAGGTCCTGCACATGGGTCGGGGAAATCCCAAGCACAACTACAGGCTGGGTGGAGAATGGATTGAGAGCAGCCCCGAGGAGAAGGACTTGGGGGTGTTAGTGGACAAGAAGCTCAACATGACCCGGCAATGTGTGCGCTTGCAGCCCAGAAAGCCAACTGTGTCCTGGGCTGCATCAAAAGCAGCGTGACCAGCAGGTCAAGGGAGGGGATTCTCTTCTTCTGCTCTGCTCTTGTGAGACCCCACCTGGAGTACTGCATCCAGCTCTGGGGTCCCCAGTACAAGAAAGACATGGAGCTGTTGGAGAGAGTCCAGAGGAGGCCACAAAGATGATCAGAGGGCTGGAGCACCTCTCCTATGAGGACAGGCTGAGAGAGTTGGGGTTGTTCAGCCTGGAGAAGAGAAGGCTCCGGGGAGACCTTATAGCAGCCTTCCAGTACCTAAAGGGGCCTACAGGAAAGATGGAGAGGGACTGTTTACAAGGGCATGGAGTGACAGGACAAGGGGTAATGGCTTTAAGCTCAAGAAGGGTAGACTTCAGTTAGCTACTAGAAAGAAATTCTTCTCTATGAGGGTGGTGAGGCACTGGAACAGGTTGCCCAGAGAAGCTGTGGATGCCCCATCCCTGGAAGCATTCAAGGCCAGGTTGGATGGGACTTTGGGCAACCTGGTCTAGTGGAGGGTGTTGGAACTAGATGGGCAGGGGGTTGGAACTAGATGGGCTTTAAGGTCCCTTCCAACCCAAGCCATTCTATGATTCTATGAAATTAAGTCTTTGGCCCAGTTTTGAGCCAAGCTCATAAGAAACCTGTTTTAGATAGCATAACCGCCTTTACTGTTATTTCAGTAAGAGGTTTTTGGAGTGCAATGAGCTTGACGAAGTCTTGGGGGTCTGAACTGATGGTAGGCCTACCATTCTTGGTTGCCATTACTTTGAGGAAGGCTTGCATTTCTCATCTTTATATTATTCATTGGAATTCCACCATTCATTGTGTTGTAAATATTTTAGATTTTAGAAATACTAGGTCTGGTTCCACTCTTACTAACTCTGGCATAAATCACAGCGTAGCTTACAAGTGTAAAGCTGGTGTGAGGGAAGGAAATGGGACTTGTGTAAAGACTATTAAAATGCCTTGGCCTAGGTTTCTTCATGCATGGACAAAAAAAAAACCAAAAAAACAAAAACAACTTAGCTGAGACAAGAATGCTGGGAAACAGCAATTGCTCCTTCATAAAGAGTTAGAGCACAGCTCTTAGGAGTGCAGCATTCAAATAAGAATCAGCATTTTAGCTGGAGACAAATGCACTAATCACAGTCATGAACACAGCTGAACTAAATGTCTCAGCAAAACCACTCAGTAATGGCATTAGTCATGATAAAGGAAATGAGTATTTTCAGGATAGGACACACGCTAAGAATACAAACAGAATCCTTTGTGCCCGCTCCTATGGAGGAATGATTCAGAGTATGTATTTGAACAACTTGCTACTAAAATAGCAGCACAGTTCAAGACATCCTTTAAAGAAATGTGTCTGGAAGAGAAAGAGCTGCTCCATAAATTGTTTTTTAATTGTTCAGATGACCAATTCCTCCATCACCAAGCAGGAACAGTTTAGCAGGAAGAAAAAAAAAAAAAAGAATAAAAAAAGAATGATTACAGAAACAATAAGGGTTATTTTTAAAGTAAATTGAAACAAACAAAAAAATCTGTTTTTACCTTTAAGCATTCCTAAACTCACCTTTTATTAAAAAGTGACTGATCTAGTCTATACCCTGTAAATTTGTAAGGACATGACAAATAGGGCTTTGAGCCTATTTGTAAAGTAATCCAGTTCTCACCACCTCTGCTTTACACACCGATCTTTTCTTCCAAGCACATTAGCTAGCACTGTGTGAAGAAAATGCCAATGCAACTGAAGAGATTACGTATAGATTTAGCAGTAAAAATTCCTAGAAATCAGATTTTTTCTAAACTGCATATCACATGGAAATGTACAACTTACTATGTAAGAACAAATGATATTAAAAGGGTGATAATTTTTCTTATTGTTTAAAATTTGGAAGCACTACTTCCAACATGCTTCTAATAAAAAAAAAAAAAGCCAACAGAAGCATTCCACTACTCTGGTCACATATCTCAGTGACTTACAGCTGATTATGATTAGCCATATCACAAGTCTTCATTTCAAATGTTAAATAAGATGTCTAGTAGTGGCTTATATCCCACAGTTTATGATTTTCTGTCTCATGTTCTTTGATGTGTTGCTGACCCCTAGTCGAGGAGCTCTGGAATTACAGGGCAGAGCAGCTCCCACATGTGCAGATGACATCTGAAGAACTATTACAAAATCCTAAGAAAGAAGCGAAAAGCTGGAGGACTTTTGCCTCCTTTCAGCTGCAGTCATGAAGAAGAGACAATGCAAAGCACTATCTGTAAAGCAGGTGCAAGGTTTATATGAGGTTTGTGTGTGAGATTTGATGTAGGAACATCATGTGTTTGCACTTCCTAGCTTTTAGTTTTAATGTCTCGTGACTCCCTTAACCTCTCCAGGAAAGCGAAATGTTATTGATCTGCAATCAAGGATATGAGAAACTTCAAGAAATCCAGGCCTGGCTACGGTTTCAAACTAATAAATGTGAGAGAGAGAGAAGGGAGAGACGCAAGAGAGATGATGGAGCCTTATGAAGCCTAACAACCATAGAAATTCCATCCTGTGCCACTAAAACCTTGCCATGTAAACCCAAACCCAACACATTCCTGAAGAGTGAACTGACCTGAAAACACAGAGCGCCAAGATATTTTTTTCTAGCAGAAAAGAAATCTTACTAATAGGCAGTTAGCCGCGCAGGTGAGTCTCTTCAGCCCACCGGCTTCCTTTGGTAGCACCAGCACTGGGATGCAAGGGCCACTGTCTTCTGGCACCAGTTCAGCCAAGTATTTTAAGCACATAATTACCTGACACACTTAAGTGTTTTACTGAATGTAACTTAAGTGCATGGCTTAGTGCTTTACTAGGTCAGGGCCTATCTGTATTTAATAAAGGTAAATGAAGGTTAGCACTTATTTCTTTCACAAAGTGAATATTAAAAGAATCCTTAGACAAACCGTCACTTCCAAAGGCAGTGAAAAATTCTGATCTCATTTGCATGGCTTTACATCAGAAAGAACATTATCGCTTTAATAGAGTGACATGGGACAAATATAGAAAATACTCGAGGTGTTTCCACCAAGTGTTATCTTGGAAAAGAGTAATTGCAGGCAAGAGTAACAGTTACAGAAACAAATAACCCTCAAAAGAAATGAGGGTTTCCAAATTCTTAAAATATGAAGAGCCATTTAAAGCAAACCCATCACAGCTTCCCTGTCCAGAATGCTATACCTCCAAAATAAATAGCTTTAATCTGCGCTAATCTTATTTCGGCAAAGAAAAGCTAAAGCTGGTGACAAGAAAATGATTATACTATCAAGTTCAATAAGCCAATCTATTTGTTTTTAACATCCCTGACCTTGATTTTGTTTAGTAAAACAAGGTATCCAAGTTTTCCAGCAGAGTAGATAAAGGAAAAAGATGAGTATCCCACAGCTGCATGCAATGAGGGCTCCCTAAGTAATGGATCACATCCTTCTTACAGAGAAATATTCAAGAGGGCTGAAGGAAAGAGCCCTGAAAACAGGAAAACGTGAGAAGTGTTAGGCTAGGCTGTAGGTTCAATCGAGGATAGATATTTTACACTTCATACCTGCCAAGATTTGTCTTCTAGGAATTATATACTAATTCTATTATCAGGAAAGTATTTCAGAAAAGGCTTTGTTCTTTACAGCCGGAATAGCAGACGCAGAGATCAAAACAAACTTTTTCCAGACGTGTGATTAATACCTGCCCTTTTATTAGGCAATTTGCTGGGAGAGAAAGCCCTGCTTAAAATTCACTGCAGCTCCCCGGCCGAGAGAAGCATGTCTCTGGCTCTGCAGGGGCTGTGTAGTCTGGCTTTCCAGGAAGGACGAGAGGGAGGAGTGTTCTTCGGACAGCGGGATCGGGGTGAACCTGCGAGGCAGGACAACAAAGCTTGGCGGTGGGGGGTTAGAGGGGAAATGGAAGAAAAAGCTGCTGCTCCTTTTGGCAGAGAAGAATTACCACTAGACTTTCCCAGTTGGGACCTGTTCTTTAGGGCAGCGTCTCCTCGACTCAGCCTACTTTGTGTCATCTGCAGACCGCCTTCCAAAAGCCTTGGAAAAGTGGAAACAGCCTTGGGTTAAAAGCACCAGATAAGGAATCTATGTCCTTTTAGATCCACATCTGTTCACTATTTTTGTCTGACCTTGAGTAAAAATTTCAGCTCTCCAGGCTGGAGTCCCCTACCTGTACAAGAGCAGTACTCCTCCCCGACTGCCCTCTCTCGTTTAGTGTGAGCGCTGGGGCACAGACGATACCTCTCTGTTTCTAGAGCCCTGCAAAGAGAAATGGCCTAAACCCAACTCCAGCCTTCAACACTCTGCTAATGTGAATAATTATTTGTGGAGCCAGATTAGAATTGGCATTTTTAATACCATGAGAAGCTGTACAAATTGGAATTTTTCCATTACTTTCTTGTTGCCAATATTTTGAAGTTTTCCCACAAGACAAAATTTACAACAAATTCTGGTTTAAAGACGTGAATTGACACTTGTGAAATGAGCCATTTCATTTTGACAAAGGTGAACACTTCCCTTCTGAGGTCAAAATTTTTTGTTTTGACTTTATTGTTTTCACAAAGTAATTGCATTCTCATTTGTTATAATACCCTTTTATATTATGTCAAAATTATGCAATATAATAAAAATTGAAATAAAATTGAAGCGAAGGTCCCTGATCTTATCAAAGCAAAACTTTTCAATAAAACTGTCACCAAAGCAATATCTCTACAGAAGATTGTTTGATTTAATCAAATAAACATTTTCCTGACAAAAAAAGACTGCAGTCACATGATACTCAGCTCTACAAAAGGTGCATAAGCAAGACTTTGTTCCTAAGACTTGCAGCTACACTTCCAGCCCCGAAGCATGACCAGACTCTGACTTCAGCGGGCTGCCCAAGAGGAATGCAGCCCAGAGATCTGCCAAACGTTGAGCACAGGCTGGCCATGAGCATGTTCAAACAGTGAGGAACGTGTAACTTACAGGTAACTGCTCTTCGGTTACACAGTAAGGAGTAAACTGGGATTCTTCAGCACAAGCGTGCAACACTAGAAATTAAAGAGTTTGATTCTACTACGGCATCGGGACCAAAACAAAAGAGCAGGGGTTTTCAATAAATGGATAATGCCAAGTTAAATATAGTTGGAACAGAATCACAACACACTGTCCAGAGGCAGATTTTGAAAAGTGCTTCAAAGACAAATTGGAAGAACTTGTGCAGTCATCTGTACAAAGGTTACAGATTTTATATCTAAACCACAGAAATAAATAAGAGCAGAACCAGGAAGATCTGAGTACCCCCAGATATCTGCAGTGCCTAAAACAAGAGATATATTTCCCTTTCTAGTCTTGCTTTCTTTATATTTCTGTTCTTTCTGTCTTCTTGCTAGATTCTAATCTTTCAGATCGTGACTTTGTATCCGATTTCACTGTTCACTACATCTTACTGTTCCTTTCCTCTCTGCCGCTTCAGTCTATTATCCCCACTCCGTGTCCAACTGCACCTACAGCAATATCACAAACTTGGCCATTTCCTCTTGCTTACTCAAAGCTCCATTACAGTTGGGGCCTTCACACGCTGCTGAATAAAAATGTACTCAGCATTGAGGCAAATGTTAAAGATAAAGGGCAAAAGGCTTTTTTTGCTGCTTCATGTGATGGATCTTGACATTGATAGTCTATCTTCTTTCATAAGCAGAACTCCCCCAGACTTTAAAAGGAGATCTGTGCATGTAGGCAGAGAAGAATGTTGGAGTCAAGATCCACCCATGCAGATCTGAAGATAATTTTCATTAGCTCGGCAGTCAAACACAGAGGCATTAAAAGTTTTGACACAGAGTCATCTTAACTTGACTGGGAGTTTCTGATGTGAAGAGCAAGAAGGTCTATAGCTTAGAAAACTGTAAACTGCTGGAAGACCTAGTTACCAAGAGGGTAATTTCATTCTTTATGTAGCGTTTCACATTTGAATGCTAAGTAACCACAAGAGGGGAAAAAAGGAAAAAGTAAAAATAATTCCACATTCAACGAAGGGTCTCAGCTGCAATCACCAGGTACTTCCCAAACTCTCTCTGTCCTAAAGGTCTGAAACGTAAGCTGAGCACAGTGCCCGGCAAAAGCTAGGTGTTGACCATGACCTGATGCCCATTTTGCTAATGGTGATATTGCTGCCTGTTGGAGAAAATACACGTTAAACACAGGGAATTCGAAACACCCCTGATAGAAGCATCACGTCTACATCCCATCCTTCATGCTGTGGAACACTCGTTCCAGCAGGGGACTCCACTTGACCAATACTACACAGCAGCAAGTCACTAGTACATAATTAACGTGCAACAGGGATTAATTAGGTAACATCTGACCAATAGCTGGGACACTCAGCTGCCTTCGCCTGTCTCACCACACAAAAACATTTGCAACTCACACAGACAGCTATTAATTCCAAACGTACCCCATTTCCCCCAGCAAGCGCAGACCGAAGGGGGGATTCCAATCTGTTGCACAGCACAGTGTGTAGCTGCAGCATTTCCATACGCTCCAGCGTGCACAGCATGCCTGAAATTAGACCCAAATCTTGCCTTTGCAAACAGCACGCTGTAAACGTTCAAGTAGAGTGTTACAAAGTACACCCAAATACTCAGACATCTTCATTTTTTAGATTCCTATTACTACTTCTTGGTACATAGCATATTTTGTTTACTTTGTTTCTAGTGTATAGATGTAAAACATCCTAAAATCAAAGTTTTTAAAGCAATGTCATGAGTTATGATTGACTGATGTACAGCTGTTTAGGGACCAAAATTTTAATTCCATTGGTTAATCACTCCTGTACATTAGCTTATTAACAGAGACCTGTTTATTGACTCTGCTTTGTGCCAAGTGCCTACGACAGCTACTCTGGGGTCCCCAGTGGAATCTCTCCATACGTGTACCACAGGTAACAATTCCTGCTGATGCAGCATCATGCTGCTCTTCCAGCTGTTCTGGTGCCATCCTGAGAAATAGGGTCAGCACTGGCATCTCATTTATTTCCTGATGCTTGGCTTGCATCCTCTTCCCTCTAGAGAGAACGCTGTTCACAAGAGCACTTTACTTTTATTGCTCCTGTTAAGCTCTTTTGTTCTCCAGTGGAGGCTGCTCGGCCTAGCAAAGCCCACAGCCCAGGCTCTCCAGGAGCAGCAGCGTTTTGGTTTGGTTGGGGGGGGGGGGGGGGGGGGGGGGGGGGGGCGGGGGGGATAATAAAAAAAAAAATGTGCCTTCACCCTTTGTCTCTGCTGGTTTTGCATTTCGCTCAACCAATTCCATAACAAACCCAACTCACATAGCTTTGCTCTTGCAAATGTTTGGTTGGTTTTTTTACTGGTATGGCTCACTCCTCCTCAAAACCGCTACGCCTCAGCTCAGCAGTAGGCAGAAGGAAACAGCTCGGGTGGACGGCAGTCCTGCTCAGCAACCTGGGCAATTATTCAACAGTGTCCTTGCCCTGAGCACGTGGATACCAGTCTTGATTCACTGGCTGTCAGAGACAATTCTGTTTCATGTCTCCCCAAAAGATTACTGGATTTTGATTAAGGAAGGTCAAGGGCAGCTTTTCCCTTCAAATATAAAGAGAATGACTTGAGGGGGGAAAAAAAAAAAAAATACTCATCACCTAGCACCAGGACTTTTATCTCCACTTGAAAATTAAATTGCCTGAAGTGGTGGGGGGCTTAGGGAAGGGTATGCACAAGAATGTTTTCATGCAAATAAATTTCTAAATAATTTATCTACATGCTATAATTTTAAGTCCCCAAAAAGTGGATTATTGGGGGGGTTTTGTTGCCTTTTTTTTTTTTTAACAGGTGTTTTAGCAGGAGAACAAAACACAAAGCTCAGGTAGACAAGTTTAAGGTAATACCCATCAATTTACAATGTACATTGTATTACTGACCTAGCATACGAGAGACTTAGATTAATCCTTAACGCTTCAATACATCCCCTAAAATAACTTTCCCAATATTTGATTTTCCTTTGAAGGAAAGTGTGTCAAAGATATAATTAGCTCTAGCTGCAGACTCCAAATCTCTGCCTGGCACCATTCTCAATAAAACATACCTTCAATCAGTGTGAAATTGGTATAGCTACGTGGAATCTGCTACATGCAACTGCAGTATTTCACACCAGCTGAGGATCTAAGTATACGTGGATCATTAAGGGAAACTATGTTTTCATCAGGAATAATAATGCTGCAGAACACACTGCATCTTGGGCTGAGTAAAACAAATCACAAGTTCCTAAGAAATATAGTCTTCTAATTGAGTTTAAGGCGCTAAATAACCACTGTCTTTAACAGAGAATCAGATTCATGGTGGGTATCTCTACATTAATTAGGAATGTCACATAGATTTTAATGAAATAAAGTTATGTCTGTGGCTTCTCCAGGATATTAAAATCAATTTATCTGAGAAAGACAAGTAATGGCTGGCTTTTTCTTTCTGTAGGAAGAGTTCATTGAGGAATATAGCAGGAGTTAGCACTGTCCGAACAAGCTCTTATCTGTTAAGGTACCAATTCTGAGAGCCTCGATTACCAAGATGGAATTGCAGAAATCCAGCAGGCTGACAGAATACAACACAAATTACTGCCATCACACTAGAGCACAGTGTACCTCATGGCTAAGAGCATAAGGTACAGATAGGACTCAAACAAAATACTCTGCCAAAACATTTTTCTCAGATACAAGCTCCCAAACATAATTTACTTTAATGCATTTGGCCATATGGAAGCTTACTTACCAGCACAACTTGGGACAACCAATGCTCCACATCCTGTGTTGCTAAATGTCACACTAAACTTAAAATTAAACAGGAGGCTTTTAGCTATTCTAGTCCAAACCCAAGACTGCCAAGCCCCACTTAGCACCTAAGAATGCAAACATCCAAGTTTGTCACTGGACGTGACAACCCTCAAGTGCACTGAGCAGTCCAGCAACCAGCAAGGTACAACAGCAAAAGGTTTCCATCTTTCACCTGTGGGGCCTCATTGGACTAATCCTCATAAAAGATCACAGAAGAGCATACTGGTATTACCTTAATCCTTCAGTCTTATTTAGTGTTTCAGTGATGAAAGCACTCATTTTATACATAGTAATTAAAATTCAGATCCCCTCCTGTATGAAAAGCATGAATCTCCAAATTAAAGTTTTTTATTTAAAATAATTATACTTTGAAGGAAACACATGAAGTTTCATTTTGAGCTCTAGTCAGAGGTAAGGCTGACGACAGTCCTGCACCACTACCAAATGTCTCCTTGACCACTCCAGCCCCTAGTCTCCTCCTAGGTAAAGCAGACAGGACCCCAGGTCCTGTTACTGACACACATTCTCTGCACAGCCTGTCAAACACAGAAGTTTCTCTTTTTTTCCACCTTTCACACCACCTGTTTCAGCACAGATAATGAATTTTAATTCTTCAGTCACTACAGAACAGAAGACCACACAGATGTTTCACTGTATGGGCCCACATTCCCTGTGTGGCCCTTTCAGGAGTGTCGTGAGCTTGTGTTTGAAAACACACCTGCAGAAGTTCACTCTGACTACTCCAGTGTAATAAGGGCTGTAACAAGACAAAGGCAATAGCTACTGTTTTGATACAAACGGGATTTTAATTCAATCCAAGTCTTTTCCGTACAACAGAAAGGTTTTATACTTCAGTTGCAAGAACACGCACAAAGAAGTTTCTGAACCCTAGTGCTTCAGGAAGCCAAGAATTTTTTTGAAGAAACAACCATGTGAGGTATCATTATAGATGTTATAATCCTGGTTTGGATCGGTCTCCACCATGTACAACTCTCCTGCATGGACATCCTCAAAGTCAGCATGGAAGATGTTAGGATTAAATCCAACCCATACAGTATACCTGTAGTCAATTGTACGCATGGAATACCCCATGATTCTGATGTCTTTCAGCTTTGGCTTGTCAGAGTTCCACTGAGGAGTGTCTGCAGGCCGGGGATATTGGCTGAAAGCAACAGGTTCTTCATTAAAACACCTGTAAGTGTCATCACACCCATCCTTCTCTTCCTCCACCTTGTCTTCAGAGGCATTAAAGTACTGGACAATGCTTGCCCCCTCAGTGCACAGCGCAACATGAAACGAACAATCTGGGCACACAGGAGGAACTTCCAGGCCAGCAAGTTCAGCAAGTGTTGAAAACAGGGACACAAGCTCAACCGCCTTTTTGCTTTGCCCTAGAAGAAACACCAAAATACAAGTTATGGAACACGATGGTTTCACAGACACTGATAGAACATTTTAGAAACTTATTCTGATAATTAAGTTGTGTTTTATTGAAAGTGCTTTGTACTGGGTAACAAAATCAAGGCAATTCAGGTGTGGCTGTTAGCCCTGAAAATGCTATACACTTAGAATGTATTTTTTAACAAGAACATTTTTGTACTTATGTTTCTCAAATGTACAGCCTTCAAGATAATAATATTCCTTACTTTGGAATTTGCTTTGTATTTCTGAAGAGTTCTTTTTCAACGTCAATAGTTTAACACTGTAGTACCTCCATCAAAACAGTTTCCAATGCCACCATTTTAAGTACAGATGCTACACAGAGAATGTTTACTTATCACTGCTAGAACAACAGCAGCCACCACTACAAAAGATAGGTCAAGTATCCTTTTAGGCATCTACTTCACACAAAAATAAATTGCCTGCTGTGTTAACGCAGACATCTAGCTGTTTCCACTAGAGCAGATCTAACCAAAGCAAAAGTTTGTGTCCAAGGATTCCTTTCACCATCTTCTTCCTCATTAGTGCAAAAAGCACAGTCAAGGACACTAACTCAAGTTGCCTGCAGGCAAAGTATCACTACATCACCACTTCTCCTCTACATAAATCCCCTGCAAACAAAAAATAAATGCTGGAAATTTACCTTGAGGTACCAAGCCTAAAATATGGCTAAAAGGGTCAAGGTAGGGGAAAACCCTTTCTCCTTGACTAACAGAGGAAGTCGTCATTCCTGGTACATAAAACATCAGCGGCACACGGGTAGCAACGTCAAAATTGCTGTATTTTGCCCATTCACCGTGTTCTCCCAGGGACCATCCTAGGTGACAAAGAATACAATTCAGAGCAGGTACAGGGTTGTAATTTAGTAGTCATTTCTTTTTCATTCTGGCTGTTGAGGCCACTCGTCTGTTATCAAGGTTATATTAAAAGGCAAACAACAATCTGTATTCAAATATAACAAGATTTTTCTCTAATGTGGAAGCTATTTCAACAGACACCTAAATCTTGCAACTTTATACTCTTACTGAGGGAATAACTACACCTTTCCTTATTTCCCCTACTCTAGATTAGAATTAGGAAAATCGGCATTAAAACAGCAGAAAAGAGGAACTGGGGTGTGTCACATTGCCTGCAAGAGTCTCCACATCAATTCCACAAAGCACTCATTTAAGTTCTGGGCAGCTGCCAGCTCTCCAATACTCCTGTTAATGCTGTAACTGAACATCCCTTGGAGCCAAGGCTGCTATCTATGCCAGACTGCCATATCAGGATGCTACCCCTGAGGAAGCAATAGAGATCAAAACTCTTTAGCTCTCCTCTTCCTCTTGGAAGAGATGCCAACATGACTTCCTTTCAGGAAGATTTATTACTGACTTCACTTTGGGGGAAGACAAAGGAGCTCTATGACAGCTATGATAGCACATGAGCTTTTTGGATCACTTTGCTAGCCATGGAAACACCAACAGTTTAGTTAACCACAGCAAGGAAAGGAGGAAGTCAGTTTGCAACTGAAAGTCCAAGTCAAAGCAGCAAGTCAGAAGGAACATCTAGAGTAATTTTCGTACCGGAAATATTAATACTATTGCTCTACAACTCATAAGGGCTTGTTTATACACACACACTCACATAAGTCAACCCAAATTAACTAAATGTGACTTTAAATTGATTTAGTTAAGCCATGTCCTAACTGTTTCAAGTCAGCTAAGCCACCCTCCAATTAAAGGGATCATGCAAGTCCTAACTGTTTTAAGTTAGAGCATTGAAACAAGCATTAAATGTTTGTCCCATTAAATGTATTTGTCCCATGATTCAGATTTAGTTTTTTTACCACCAGGATCCAGAGTATGCAAGACCTCAATTATGAGGGGGGAGCCATATTGCTATCAGTTTAGCTGTTCTGCAAGCAGCAATGACAAGTGCAAGAAAATACACTTCAGCAGTTAATGAGAAAGCCTGTCATCCACTGTACCAGATGGCTCTCTACAAATCGTAAGGGAGGGAGGAGTGGTCACTATCCTTCCTCAGCACTGTTCCCAGCAGGAGTCAGTCCTTAGGTGGGAGGTGGGAATACAGCAAGCTCAGGCCAGTGTCCCGGCAGACAGTCTCATCACTCACTAGCAAACCCTCAACCTGATTAAAGAGAGGTGCCTGCAGGGGGACAGAACTGTGCAGCCACAGAAGCCTGTGTCAGTCCATTAATTAGAGACCCACCGGCAAGATATACAAGGTATGGTAGCTCTGCTGTACATTATACAAACTCACATTTGATCAATATGCCAGCACTGAGTTGCACAATTAAGTTATTAACAGTGAGCTGGAGAAAGATTTAAAGGTTTACCATGATCAGCAGTAAAAACTACTATTGTGCTATTTGAGAGTCCTTCATCATCCAAAGCATTCAAAAGCAGGCCAACTTGCATATCCACGTAAGAAACTGCTGCATAATAGCTCTGACGAATCTGCCGCTGCAAGTTAAGAAAACAGGTGAAAGGAAAAAGGTTAGCTTTTTCCCCAAACACACACACAGGAGAACCAGTGGGTGGCTGTGTAGGTAAAGGAACTAAAGGATTTTACTTGTAAAGGTTTATTTTTTTAAGTGTCTGTAGCCTGATTAATATCCTAGAAAAGGTAAACAGGGAGGGGGCAGTTAGAAAACTCTATCTCCCAGAAGTTCTTTTAATCAAACTGTTGCAAAGCAATCAGTTGTGCTTCTCTCAGGGTCCAGACAGCGCACCTTATTTTGGCATAAGCATTGGAAAGTCAAGGAAAATCTTGCAAAAGATACACTGAGCAGTGGCTTGAAACATAAACAGATTCAGATAATGAAACCCAACACAACATTGGTAGCTGCTACATTCCCTTATCTACAAATCAGGAGCACATACTAATATTGCTAGTTGATGGCTGATCTCTTCCTCCTCACCCCCCCCAGCCTGACTGCAGTTACAGTGAAGGTTTGCCTACAAAGCTAGAGGTGACAGTGTGCAAGGCAGGGAATTCACAGTATTTACAAACTGTCAGTTGCCGAATACCTGGGAGCATCTAAGAGCAGCCGACTGCTCCCATTGCATTTGAACAAGTTAAGGCAGTTTGACTTCAGTGCACTGTACTGACAGCTTACCTGGAAGTCATCTGGCAGTGGTCCATAAGGGAAGCTAACATTTAATGCTTTCACATCATCCCTCTGTCTGATATCTGTCCAGGGGTTGTATGCCACAGAAGGTAGTTTCGCAGGCACCCAGGGATCTGGGGCTAATGTGATGTTTTCCAAGGGGTACAACTTGAGAAATTCCTTTACAATACAAACACACATAAAGACTGCCCACACCTCTAAGGTCTACTGCAAACTTTATGTTGTAAAGCAGCAACCATTTCCGCTTGCATGACCCTTTAATATTCTCACAGTTTACAAGGCTTCACTCTCCCTCCCCCAGAGTGTAAAAGTCAGCCCCAGCCAATTCCTGAAATACAGTGAGTTAGTAAGTACCTAAAACCAGCCTCCTGTATCTCACGGCAACACTGAAATAAAAGGTCCAACATCACTTCTTCTGAAACGAGTAGGAGTTTTGCCACCAACTCAAACAGGGAATAGAGTACAAGATCTTGTAAGGCCTCATTATGTCATACTCCACCAAGCTGAACACTATCTCCATGCAATAGCAGTCACTATTATGGTGGTAGAAGCCTGGCTTTTGGCCAAGTAGTCACAACTCCTTCTCGTTAAACACTTAGAAATGCAACACAGGCAACTACTAAAGTTACACCAAACCAAGGCTGGTTTTCAGCTTGTTTTCCAGAAAAAATAACAATAAAGCATTTGTGGAAACAGCTTCAAAAACAAAAAGCAGTGCTTGCCTAAGTTCCTTTCCCTGCAGGCTCCAGTTTCCTCACCTGCGGGTACCTCAGTGGGATATGTGGTTTGTGGTAACCGACAGCCAGGAAGAATTTTTGCTTGTTGGTTTTCATAACATTCAGTAAGCGTATGGCCTCTTCCGTGCTCTGAATATCAGGCAGAGTACCACTGGGCATTTCCGTCACATCCACTGGGCACACCAAGTTCGCGTAAAGTTTTCCATCTTTTCCCTTACAAGTCTTTAAAAAAAAAAAAAAAAGAAAACAGACTTAACTAAGTTACAGCTTCTGTAAAAGCAAAGAAGAAATCCTCTGTTCCGTAACTTTCAAACCAGTTTGTTTTCACAATTTCTATGAACACTAAAGGTGCTGAGTACACTGATGACTGAGCAGACAGCTTCCGAATTTGAACAATGCAACTTCCACGTCTATGGAAAAGCAGAATCCTCTCTCAAGCTAGGCAGAAGATCAAATGTAATCCCATGAGGAAACACAGTTTCTATGAATAGAATCTCTGACCTATTGGCAAGAAGGCAGAATTTGGTTACACTACATACATACATTGATATGCCTTCTGATCCCAAGAGCTCATAGGAAGCTGCCTGGCAGCTACTGACTTATTTCCTGAGCAAACGCCAGCAGTGGCTGACGTATCATCAGTGAAGAAAAAAAAATTAAACAGTTGTGAGGAAAAGGTGGCCTCAGCAGGGTGTTTGGGAGAGTTGCCCAGTGAACATAAAGAAAAGTATGTCATGGATGCAAATACTGTTGTTGCTAAAACCAGTCTTTTTCAGCAGTAAATGGAGGAACAAAGCATCGCCAAGGTTGTCTGCAGCCTCATGGCTAGAGCTCCTAGCTCTGCAGCATATAGACTCCAGCACGTGATGCTATCGCAATGTTTGCATAAACGTAAAACAGATTCTTCTGGGCCACACTTAAGAGTAACAAACATTCTAGAAAACTGAATCAGACAATAAAATTTCAGATTAAAGATTTTAATTATAACCTCCACCCACTCAGTTCCAAGCTCTTTATTGAATTAAGTTCACCAAGCCTATTGGCACTGTTCTGTCACTCACCAAGTAGAGCAAGGTTAGTGTGGAAGTTGACAACTGCACTTTTCAGATAAAGGAATTCATGACCTAGACACAAATTAAGATCACTCTTTCTTGCAAGTACTTTTATATCTCAGTTACTTAAGTTTCCAAATACTAATTTAGAAATACTTAAAGTATCTGCAGGATGGGTGCATGAATTAACATGAGACACAACGGCAGAGGCCTTCTTTTAGAAGGCTGAAAAACCAGAGTATCAAACTGGCTAGTTGTTTCCCTGCACAAGGATGCAATCTCAAAAACCACAGAGTAAGAACTTGGTTATATCCTGAAAACCTTTTTTTGTTAAGGTCCCACAAATAACCCTTACCTTATCATTTTCATATTTCTCAGTTGAAGGATGAAAGGGTGGAATGGACCAACTGTATGGATAGTCATCACTGTGATTGGATGAAACCCCTGAAAAAGATAAAGACATTAGAAATGTTCTAATAGTTCACTGAACCAGAAAGGGCTCAAACACAAGTTTAACTTGTTTTCAGTTTGGGTTTGTTGGTTTTTTGTGGGTTTTCTGGGGGGGTTTTTTGTCCTAGTTTTTTTTGAGGTTTTTTTAATATGCTAAATGAAGAAACATGTCAAATGATCTTTGACAACTGAGGGAAAAAAAAAAAACAAGAAAAAAAGTCAAAAAGTTTAAGACAGACATTATCCCTTGAAATACACCTTTTACTGGTGAGGGCGACTCAAGCCTCTTAAAGAGCCTTACTTCAGGGAACAGCGACAAAAACCCACCAAAAGCCAGAAAGAGTAACAGTCTCCATGCACATCCTTAATTAGCTTTACTATCAACAAAGTTCATATATCCACACAAGTTTAGTTCTGGTGTAAAGAACTACCAAGAAGAGGGTCAACATTACAGTATTTTTAACTAGTGAACTAATTTCCTATTGAATTGGTAGTATTAATCATATGTTCTGTATCTCCTGATCCAGACAGACAGCCTATTTTGAAACATGAAACATGTACACATAGAACTAAGAGAATGAGGCTGTTCAATAATTTCATTTTCAGCATATACCCAACTTCCAGACATATTTTTACAATGTTAGACATTTATTCCCACATTCCCTAGACAAGATGTAAAAATATTCATTAGATAAGAGTCATCTAATATATTCATCTCTAATGCCTTAAGATTTAAAGACAACCTACAATCATTGTACAATCTGGCTCATGATTATGATTTAGGTTGTCAATATAAACAACAATCACGCAGTTGATACTTATACGTAGAGTCTGTTTGTGAGAATATACACGATAAGCATGCGTATGTTAAGCAGATGAGAATTCAAACCATACCAGGATGAAAAACTTTCCCCACAGATAGGGTCACATAGCCATTCTCCTTGAAATATTGGGGCATCGTGGAATAGTTTCCTGCATGTACTCTCCAGTAGGAGTAGAAATCATACAGTCGGGTAGTATCAGGTCTGCGGCCAGTGAGAAACGACACTCTACTGGGAGCACACACGGCTTGCTGAGGAGAGACACAGCCAAAAAGAGAATCAATTCGGAACAAGAAAAGCAAAACACACGTACGAACTGATTTAGGTGTAGCTGGGCAAAACATCTGAAGGCTCAGGAACTGCAGTGAAAGTGTTTCACATCACTTCAGGCTGGAATGAACAGTATCTATCAATTCCCAATTGCAAGCTTTTAGCAAGATATACGTTTACCTATCTATAATTCTGCCTGAAATAACCAATTCCTAAGTATTAAAAGCTTTGGTTGTGCAGCTAGTAGTGCAAAAAAAAAAAAAAAACAAACCAAAAAAACCCCCAAAAACCACCTCTCAGGTTGTGTTAAAGACAGTGCTTTTGAAATCTAGTAGCTCACACTCATGCAGAATTAAGCAGAAGTGGCAGATGGACGGTGCTGACAAAAGCCCAAAGTCTAGTTGATCTGGACTGCCTTAAGAATAACAAAAAGGATAAACATATCGAAGGTCTGGGTTATGGTCCAAAGGCCTCACCAATTCTGTTTTTAGATTGGCAAGAGCCAAGAGTTATTGCTTAAAAGTCCTAATGCCTAGTCAGAATTAGACTCAGACTTCTAATTTCTCAGCAGAGAGAAACTTGGGAACGTAGGCATCCTATGCAAAGTATTCAAGTAAAGAACAATTAGTGAGATTTTGAGTCCTGAGAATTTAAAAGTGATGCTTAGCACATAAGCTGCCCCTTCATAAAAGTCTATATATTTCATCAAAGGAAAAAAATAGTATTTTATAAACATCAGGAAAAAAAATAATTCTAATTTAGTAAAACAGCATTTACAGTGAAAATGTTTGAGTGACATGACATTCATCCAAGGGCTACACAAATAACAGAATTCAAATGCCCTTTCATTTTTCTCACCTAAGTAAAGATAGGTTCATACAGTACAGTTTCACCCAACCACTTATTATTTTTACTAGAAATACTTAAGGTTAATAAATACTTGCTTTTTCCAGTGATCTGCCTAACACCTACTGTGATAAAACCAGTAATTATTTTGCATGGAGAAAACATTTTTTATTATTTATCTCACCTGTGCATATGCATTGCTGAACACAATACTTTGAGAAGCAAGTTGATCAATATTTGGAGATTTCACAAGCTTATCGCCGTAACAGCCCAGAACAGGACGCAGATCATCCACAACTATAAACAGGATATTCATGCCATCTATGGAGAAGCAAAACTAGGAATATATTAACTTGAGCTCCAGTAAGTAGAGGCTACTTTAAGCAAATTTATCAGTTTTTAACCCTGCAGTATAGTTAAGAAAAAAATTAAATAAATAAAATCAGCAAGAACATCCAATATCTTTGTAAGGAAATGTAAATACTGGGATTAATTCCTTCAACATGCAGGAATTCTTATTTGGCCTAGACAGAAGTACAGTGGTTTTCACTTCCCTTATTTCATTGCTTCCTCCCACTGTATTTTCTTCAGCTGGCTACAGAAAGGTGGTGTGAAGTGGTGAAGCATTTTATAGTTCTCTCTACTACTGAATTCCACACCCTACCAGCTTTGCAAGGGGTGCTAAGCCAGAGGTAGAGCTCAGACACTGTTATGATCTATAATCCTACTCCAAACAGATCAAACACTTAAAAAAATTAATTACACATATTTTCTCAGGGTGGCAAGCCATACGACGGTTCAAGCAGTATACAAACTGCCGAAGGCGTTTAGAGCCAGCAGCCTCCCAAGCGGCAGGCCAGACCCCCAAGCGCCGGCGCCCGCCCGGCCGCTTCCTGCGAACCCGGGGCAGCAGCGGGACGGGGCGGCTCCGGCCCCACCACCGCCGGCCTGGCCCGGCCCGGCCCTACCCTGCTCTCCCAGGAGAACGAGCCCCACCCGGGACCCCGCCACACCTCCGGGCCCCACCGCCGCCCTGCGGGTGCGGAGCCGACGGGTCGCCGCCGCCTCCGGGGCGAACACGACTGCATCGCGCAGAAGCCCCAACAGGCAGAACCAAGCGGCCGCGCAGCACCGGGAGGCCGCGGCCATGTCCCATAGAAGCGGCGGGGCGGGCAGGCAGGCCGGCTTTGGGCCCTCCCCGGAGGCGGGACGCCGCTGCCTGTGCGGGCCCGCTGCCAGGCTTTAACCCTCCCGGTCTAACCGGCTTCGCCGCCGCCGGGAGGGCGCCGTTCCCCCGCGTCCCCACACGGCGGCGCCGTGGCGCCGCGCAGGAGCCCCGGCCGGGGCGACGGGAGCTGCGGGGCAGGGCCGGTGCGGTAGCCCAGCCGCAAAGAACGCGGGAGGGGCGCGCATCTCAGCCGGCGGGGTTCAGCCGCGGCCGTTGGCGAGGCAGCGCTCTCGGGCACGGGAGCTGCGGTAGTTTTTGGCCACAGTAGCTCCCTAGGAAAGGGAATGCTCGATGGTGTTCTGCCAACTGTTTCCTTCTCATGTGAATAACCTTGGGGAATGAGGAAATCAAGGTTTAGTATTCAGAGAAGCTGTCCCAGAGTCGTACTTCACTTTAATCCTATTTGTTAATCAGTTCTCCAGCCAGTTAACACTTACTATTCTTCTCTAAACAAACACTATTTCCAGTTACCTCAACACCTAGCACGGTCAGGTTCGCGTTGGCTGTGAGAGTGCACGTTCTGTGCAGCGTGCAAGTCTCTCATCTCGGTATTTTTGCCTATGACTTACCATTTGTGAGATGTGAGCGTCACCTGGGTGGGCTCAGCTATGCACCTGTGCCCAGGCTGTCTCCTCTGTGCCTACACGGCAGGCAGGGTCTTGCTTTCAACGCAATTGACCTTTTTTTTTTTTTTCCCCAACTTGACTGTTGTAGCGGCTAGAGGGCCAGTAGAGGACAGTGAAGTTCTGATCACCTTTTTGACCAATTCTTCAAAGGCCAGTCTTGCCTTTAGCAGACAGAAGAGCTGCATATTGTCCCCTTCCCTGTAATATTAAAAGTTTCAGGAAGAACAAGTTTTATAAAAAGCTCTGAAATTTTTCATGGTTTCTGTCTTTAATTGTAGAAGACAGAACAGATTTATCGCCAGTATTCCTGTACAACATAAATTCACTATTAACTATCCATGTTCCCCAATCTACAACTCTAAGGTTACCGAAGACCCAGATAGTATAATATGGCTGCTCACAAGATTATAAAAGAATTAAAAGACTATAACTAAGTCTGAAACATTTAACAAGCAGGTAAAGTGATGACAGGTATACCAGTATTGAAAATATACAGCCAACTTCACTCGCACATGAAAACCACTATGACAATGGTACCTGTGATGGCATATGGATTTTTTGTTTTTAGCAAGTGTTAGGTTCTGCTTTGACTACAAATGGCAGTAAAACATGCTGGCAAATATCAATGTCTTTAGGATTAAAAAAAAATAGGGGAAAAAGCCTCCATTTACAGAAAAGCAATGCATCTCTGATGGAATCTATAATTTTATTCTTTCTGTGCTTCAGGACTCTATTGGTGGCTCTTATCAAAATTAAAATGTTGGCAGCATGAGTTCTGAGACAGAAATGCCTTAATTCATGACCCTTTTTTATGCTTAGGACTAGCATTTGGAAAGAGAATCAATAGCTGAGTGTGAAAAGTTCAGATAGCAGAGCCTGCCTCATCAGAGGCAGGCAGGTAGTGGATTAGTCCTTCTGTGCTGCTGGGATTGTGCAAATTGTGGTGTTTCTGCAACTTTGAAGTTATCTGCACTAAGTGAAATCATCGTGAAAACAGTCGTACTGTCCAAACTTTTCTAGATGCTCCTCTTTTTTTCCCCACCTAGAAATCTTATTCAAAGAGAATATGAAGTTTTTGGAGGCTTGTCTGGGATTTCTGCATACCCTGCCGCTTTCTCAGAGGTAAGACAGTAGATTTACCTGACACAATTAATTCACAGCATGTCCACTGCATAAATAGCAAAAAACATACACAAAACTTGATGCCTTCTCAAGATGTTGGACATATTGTGCATGTGCATATTGACTGGAGAACGCACTTAATAAGCCAAGCTCTTCTCGGGGAGGTTGGATCTCCTGCACACTTGCTGCGTTGGTGGCTCATACAGCACCTCCAATACACACAAGGCATGTACACTTTCTCTAAACTATTACAGTGCAGTTTATTTTTACGTGGATCTTACAATTCCTTTCTACATGCACGGGAAATGCTTGAATCCAATCAAGAACCCTGTTACTACAAATTCAGTTACTACAGAGTACATGCCATGCAACCAGATCATGAATATTATTCAGTGTATTTGATGATTGCATATTTTGGAATTAATTTTGTGTATAAGCAGTGTATTTCACAGGTATCAGCAACTCTCCTAGCATAGATCAGCTGCTGGAAATCTATCGAACAGTGCATCCCCAAGTGACACTTCTCTGCTCTTCATTTGGAGATTTTTTAATGGAAAAAGCCAAGGAATTATTTCGCTATTGCACATGCATTTAATTACCATAACGCTTGCCTCTCTCAAATGCAAATATGTTAAGTGGTACTTGATATGGATTTCCTGGTTTGCCTCACATGACTACTTAGCAATCATCTTCAGTCCACTAGAAGAACAAATTACACAGAAAAATTCTTTTTCAAAAAGCACACGAGTTCTGATGCTAAAAAACAAATTGGGATGATGCCAGGTGAATGACTGTAGACGCTGAAATCACAGCCCTAATAGTATGTCTTTGAGAAACTGGTCCCACAGCTCCGATGTCCACTCCACCCCGGATGTATGGGCATCTGAGCTGCCTGTCATTCGTCTCCTGAACTAAACCACTACTGTATTGGGTGTGATGAGTCAGGAGCGTAATAGGGAAGGCTAAACCTAAACCTCGCCCAAACTGGAGATAGCTTGTACAACGCTCCTCCTTCATCATTCTGCCCGATGTCCCAGAAGCCCTTATGAATGTCAGCCTCCTCCACCTACCACCACCACCGAGTACCAAATCTGACCATTTGACATCTTAGCAATCTGCTGAGGCATATACTGAAGGTTCGGGGGTCTACAGCAGCACTTGCATAAGTGTTAGTAATGTAGATGAGGCCACCAACATCACAGCTAAATATCTTAAAATCAACTATTTTCTATGACAGACCCACATTAAAACATGGTAAAAATACAGCACAGCAAGATTTTTAGCGGGAAAAAAATCCTATAGTGCAACCCTGTAAGAAATGGCTGTGTTATCAGACCCCTAGTAGATCTTATAAGTAACATTTTCATACCTGGGGATGCTTTCCAAGGCAGTTTCCACATGTACACTTTCTGTTTAAGGGAAGATTTCATTAGTTTTGTTTGCAAATTGTACTTTTTTAGTGTTCAAACTTCTTGAGCCAAACCTCAAGAAACTAATAAGTAACAGCCTCTCAAGTCAGCATTTAAGGAATAGGTTATAAAGAAATTAATACTAGTATCAGAGAAATAATTTTATTTTGCTTTACAAAGTACGTGATCATCTTGGCTTTCTCTGTTCTTTCCCTATGCTGCAAAATGGCTTTGATCCTCTTCAGTTGGATGGAGGACAACAACATGCCAAGGAATAGCTTCCAAGATGGGAATCAAAACTAACTTTAAGATTTGCAGGTTTTCATGTCCTTCGTTTCCTCTTACAAGGAAGATAAAGTGTGTTTTTAAGACTAAGTGAACATGGTCAGGCAATATAACATAACCCAGGTGTTGAGCTCTGCCTAGGAAGGATGTCATTGCTCTCCAGGTATGTAACTTGTCCTTGCATGTGTTCCCCACTGATTTCACCAGAAGTTGCATTTGACTCAAAAAAGTAACTGCAAATACCACATTAGATTCATGAGCAAGTCTAAGGATTTTTTTCTGCATCACTCAGTAATTCTAAGAAAGCAGGTTTTCACAAACAAATGGTTGGGCACTGTGATCAGTTCACTCAAACTCTCAGAGGGCAATGTTGTTTTCAATGAACCAATATAACTAATCACAAATAGATTATATTTTATTTCTCATGTATTATAGAAAGCATTTATCACAGAATCAGAATCATTTTGGTTAGAAAACACCTTTAAGATCATAAGGTCCAATCATTTGACTAATCACTACAGGAAGCATCTGATTAGCAAATTCATTTATCCCTAAACTGATTTTTTTTTTCCCAAAAAAGCATTGGTTTTGTGTTATGGACTGATGAAATTTATATCTGTACAATTCCTATGAAGAAAATGAGAGTGGCCTGTTAAAAATATTAATACCTGCATTAATATCTGTAGCCTTCTCTGGCACATAGGGTGAGGAAGTGAAATATCTAGAGCAAACATGGAGCTGCCTGAACCACTGAGCTGTAATGTTGATAAATCATCTCCAAACAGCATTTTTATTTTTGAAAGATTCCATAGCTCTACTTTCAGAACCAAAGCAAACATACTTTTAAGTTGTCTGTCAACATTAGCACTTAAGGATAAGCTAAAAACTTTGTATCAGAGGCATCTGCATAGACTTTCAGTTTGTTAACATTCTTTTGATAAATGATAAGATACCATTGTGGTCTGTCATTGCAGTCTAATCTGCAGAGCTATGCACTAGAAAATACATTGTAGGCCTTAGCTAATACATTTCTAATGAAAAAAAATACTCATTATAAGCCTTCATTTCATATACAGTCATTTCTCCATGGCTGAAGTGAGTCATGCAGATCTGCTCACCTGCAGCATGCTCGCTCTCTCCCCCAAGTCCTAGGTTGGTGATCTCTCAGAATGAGTTTTCCCAAGCCTATGTAGTATCAGAGCTGTTTCTAAAATACTGTTTAGACTGACTTCAGAGTACTGGGCAATAGGTAAGGCAGGTGCTGTTACCACCACCAAAAGCAATGAATCAAAGGCACACCTCAGTCACTGTTTCTCCCATTTCCTGTTTGGCCTATAAATGTGGCAAATTAGATACTACCAGCTCCGTCTCTGATGTGCTGGCCAGAAAAGAGATGGGTGGATTGAGGAACTGGAGTTCTTCCTGACCCTTCCTGCCTACAATTCAGGTAATGCTGAAAGAAATCACACTGTCCCAAGTGCTTAGTGAGGGCAGGCAAGCACACTGCAGAGTAGCCCGTAAGAAGTAACTTGCATGCACATAAGCATTGACACAGGCAATTTCTCAAGTTGCATGGTGAACACAATAAAGAGATAAGGCCTGCAAACAGGAAATCATGTGTAAACGAGATGTCATGTAATACTACTGAATTCTTTAACGTGGGTATCCTGGCAAGGACTGGTCTATTATTTAAACATTTACAAACTCTGTTTTGTTTGCTATTCTGGATTAATAGTTGCTGCAGCTTTGAAAGGGTATTTTGGATGGCGTCCTCAGTGTAGTTACAAAATACAGTGGTTAAAAGAACCAAAAACAATCGGACGCCCATTTATTGTTAATAGTGAAATTTAACTGACCCTCTATTCCCCTTGTTACAACTGCCTTAGAGGGGAAGTGAATAAGCTCATCAGTATTCAAGTATTGCTAACAGGGAGGTCACCTTCTTCTGTTAAGCAACTCTCAATTTCAAACATTAAAACCTCGCAATTAGCAATTTGACAAGGACACCAAAGTACACAACTACTTTGCTCTGACTAAGGTGATGTTTTCTATAGCGTCATTCTACTTACAAAGCATGAGAAGAGTGATTCCTGTTAAGACACGGATCCTGCCTCCCATATACGTGCAAACTGTGGGATGCAAAGCAAGTGTCATGAAGGCGGAAGCCCAGGGGAGGATAAGCAGGGATCTGTAATTAGGTAGAGCAAGACAAAATTAAAAATTGCTCTAGGTTAGGATAAAGCCTTTTAGAAATTAGCAGAGGGTTGCTACTCTTTAGGATTCTTTTAATGACACTTTTTATCATGCTTGACTAAAACAGAGCAGTAGTAAGACCAAGAGACAGAACTAGCAATTGTAATAGTGAGTAACACTGTCTTTTGACAAGCTCAAAGTCTTTACTACCTCCTTTCTTCACAGTTCACCTTAGGGAACAGATCTGTGAGGTAGAAGATTCAGAACTGCAAAAAAAATTTTGCTTATTGCCACTGTAGACATTTATTGCACTGCTCCGAGTTTACTGTGTACACAGTAGGAGACTGGTTCTGTTACTATGCCAGTAGTTGCCAAATTCTGATTTGCAAGACCATACAAGCTGATGTACAGCTACCCGTAAGTAACAGTTTCATGTGCTGAAAGTGGCCCGTACCTCCAGAAGCATCCCATCAGTGTGCCAGATATGACTCCAGTACACAACAAGCTCTGCTGCAGGCTATCTGGTTGACCAGAAGAAAAATTCTTGAGAACCACATTTCCACAACAGTCACTTTCCCAATTCGATACGTAACACATTAAGATACAATCCACAATGTATTCAGAAATTGGTACTACCCTGAGAGTGACGGCAGGATGGAATAGCTTGTGTCTGGTTACCAAAATAATGATTCTACATTTCATTCTTTTGTTAGTATAAAAGCAGAAAAACCTCAAAGATTTTTTCTGTCTAACCTGCATCCTTGATCTCTAACTACAATAGCTGTCAGTGTACTGGATCCCAAAGGCCCCATGCTGAGTTTACTCAGTGCTTTTAAGCATGACACTTCAGCAAGGTAACTAGTCCTTTCTGGATACCATCATCTTCCCTTGAGTCAATGAGACTCAAAGGTGTTTTGCAGGAGCTGTTTGATGAACAGCTCAAACTAGTATGCCCTTTCCAAACACTCTTTTTCCCATAATTTGTCAATAGTATCCAAAAAGTTCAGGTAACCACAAAGAGACAAGTGTGTTCCAGTATGTGTTTGTTCAAGTGAAATAATATCTCTGATCATTTTTTACATAAAGGACTTTCACATGTTAATTCACAAAATGAAACTCATGAGTCACCTTTGCTTTGAAATGCTCCAGCAGCAATGAGCTTCGGAAAACAGATTTGCTGGGAGGAGGTAGCCATAGTGATAGCGGGGAGCAGCAGGATATGAAAACTCCAAAATCCATCAGAAATTAACAGGAAAACGAGGGGAATAAAATAAAGACAAAGCCCCTACAGGTCTTAAAAGGTGAAACTGAACATAAATTGTAACTTTATAAGCATCAGCAACCAAAAATAAGTATTGATCTAGCTGTCAACTTTCATGAACATGATAATGTTACAATCCTTCTCTTAAAAATAAATAGAAACCACCTTGCACATGCTCAGCAGAAACTCCAGCCTCAGCTGAGCAAAATTTTCTGCTGCTCCAGGGCAGCACAAGGGAGGCACAGAACCAAGCTGCTAAGGAGGGAGCAGTTGCAATCTGGTTACCCCTTCCGCAGTGCTGCCTCATGCGCAATGCTCCTGTCTGCCTTTGGAAGCTAGCAGGCCAGGGAGTGTGGAGGCAACTGGAGGCTAAGCTTTCATCCTATTTCAATACTCTGAGCACAGATGTGTTTGTTTCTTCACTAAGAAGATTTCATCCCTTTGATAAAAGGGTGGGATTTAAGAACAGGGAGAAATGGGAGACAAACAGATTATGGCCCTAATTGTGATGACTTATTATGCCCATTTAGAACCTAAAATTGTGGTTACTTATTTTGTCCACCTGTAACCTGATTTTCCAAACTTCTTGTTGTTACATAACCCTGTAGTACAGGTTTGACTGAGGATAGCTCCTCATCACTACTACTGCAGGTGTGAGTGGACTAGGTCCCAGGATCAAAACCACAGATACCCGGTGTGTAAGGAATACAAGGTGGGGAGAAAAATGACCAGCAAAGCCTGATTTGTTCTCACGCTGAGAGTAAGATTCAATTGTCTTAAAGGAGAATATTCTTTCTCTTCCTGAAATTCCTTGACTCCTCCACAGGACACCTTTCACCTTCAGCAACAAAAGCGTACACAAGGTGATGCTTCACTAGACAACTCCAACTTACTGAAGGAATCCTGTAGGGAAAACCAGCATGTGATCATGTCATTGAAGATTGCTTTGCAACAGCTTGGCTGTGTGAGAATACCAATGCTTTAAAATACTTACATTTTTTTCTTGTAAGATATAAACATGTTCACAACAATACAAGTTAAAAAACAAATGCCTCATAGACTTATGTAAAGCTAAAAGCCCAGGGAAGATAAATCACCTCATCCTGTCCTCTTACTTAGGCATCCTTTGGGAGCTTGGACTTGGTAATCCAGCACTCCTCTTTGGACCATTGAGCCAGAGCTTTCTGATGTTTCTCTTGTATTTAATCTGGGCAGCTCCTAGATGATTCTGAAATGTCATCTTGCAAGATCTCAGACCTAAAACTAAGGTAAAAAAAAAAAAAAAAAGCTCATCTCTTTGTTCTTGTTCACTTTCATTCCCTGTCTCCCATCCAATTTTGTTAACAATTGGTTTCTTGCTTCATGGCTGAAACCTCAGAGACTTAAGTGAGTTGTATTATTTTTAGATATCTTTGTGTGTCTTTTCAATGTGGTGAGATATAAGTAGGTCCTTGTCAAAGAATAAAATACAGCAAGTAGCTGGTTAGTGGTTTATCTCTGTAAAAGCCATGTAAATTTGCCACAATCATATTGACATTTAACCTGATCCTCTTCCTTGAATACATTGCAGAAGGAGCCATTACATCCAATTACTGATAAGATGAAGCCTGATTTATCATTGTCCTGTATCACTGGCCAAAGTATATGTTGTACAATGTTTCTACATCAGGGTGCCAGTATTTTAACCCACGTGCTATATTACTGCAAATTACTACACTGCTGCAAGGCACACTGAACTGAACTCACTTCTTGTATACAAAATCCAAAACCTGTTATTTGATTTGGTGGCATTTAAGCATTTATCTTGTGCTATCTGGCTTGACTTCTGAAAGAAGCCCAGAGAAGTCATGGACAGAAATCTCATTTGAAGTCAGTGTTATCTGGACATGCAGATCCTTGAGATTCTTGGAACACCTGACCTTTGTCAATTCTAAAGTTCTTAATCTGAATGCTTTAGGTAAAATTACTAGGTGCCTTTACTTAAAAAAGGAGCAGCGTAAGTAGTTAGAAGCATTGTGTTGCATGCAAAACTCCCCTCAATTTCCCTAGGCATAATACGATAGGCACGAACAGTTCTTTTACCTCACAGACTCTGTCCTTCTTCGGAAAGGTTCCATTCCTAGTGCAATTTCCTTAGTTAAGATACAAATGTTTAGTGAGGACAAGAGCTCCTCATTTTCCAAACAGTTGGCAAGTCAGTCTTTTCACATGAATTATCAGGTCAAGGTGAAGCTCAAATTGCCTTCCCTTCATAACATGCAGGACTGATCAAGTAGAGGTGGAGTGGAAGTTAACAAAAATCATAGCAAATTTAGAGACAAGACAAGCAGAATTGTACTGCAATTTTTTAATTACTTAGAAACCTCATATTAAACACCTCTATTTTTCAATGATAAGAACACAAATTACAGAATTAAATTACTTTGTTTTGGACTAAGGTGATGATATTAGTCAACCACATAATGAATTTTATACCAAATCCATGGGAATTTTATATCAAATATTCTACCTGTAAATCAGTCTTAGTTTACTGTATTACAATTAAATGCAACATTTAAAGGTAAAAAAAAGAGATGCTGTATTTCTATTATATAAACTACTTCATGCATTTTTGCTCAACTGAAAATTTATACAATTTCTTATTCAAAAATACTGCAAAGTAAATATTCTCTTTTCTATTTATATAAGGACATTTCTGCTGCAGATACATTTTTTGGTAATGATAGACGTGAAAAAAATTTACAATAGCAAAGAAATGTGATGCTTTGCTATTTAAAAAACTATTTGCTAAATTCTAGTCATAGAATAAACTACTGCAGGGCAGAAAATCTGCACTTTCGTTAGTTGTGTTTAGAATTTGGACGACTTTTGGCAATTAAACAACAACAAAGTGTGAGCTGAAAGAAAATATGAAAATCAGCACTGTGCTAACTTGAATAGACAAAGTTCAACAGCGATTAAAAAACCCAAACTGTCCAAGGGAGGTGACAAGAATATCAATGAAGAAGTCACATAGTGACTGTTTGAAAAAGCCATGAAAGGAAGCAAAAATCAAATCTCACTAGTTCCTGTATCTGTTTACTTTTAAATAATGAAGAAAATATCGCCTAAAATACTTGATGAATATAGCATACTGGTCAAACTAAAGAAATCTAAACCCAGGTCAGGTTGACCTGTGACCTCCAGTTAATAGAAAACAGACCTCACTTTGACTTCCTTTGAGTCAATATGGATAGCACCACCATGGATTTTTATAAGAGCCATACTGGGCTCCCACTTCAATCACCATAAAGCACAAAGCTACTGTGGGGTTAGTTTGTTGGTCACTATGTACTGAAATCTCCAATGCTGTAGAGACCTGACAAATTATCTGGCAGAGGATTTATGCCAAAAGTTTGAAACACAAGAAGAGAAAACCATGCTGCTTCAATGACAATTGGCATGTCACTGTAAGTATCCATAATTCTAAACACTCATGGCACTGGCAGATGTATTGGCTATGGCACTCATAGCACTGATGTGGTATGAGAGGAGGGCCTAGGAAACTTGCAGGTTGTTCAGATTGTTTTAAGGTTGATAGCATCTCTTAACATCTCCCTGTGCATATGACAGCAAAAATCTAGTTTATTCAGTTTTCTGTTTGGCTGGAGCTCTCTTAAACAGCCTTTGTCTCTTAGAGCTAAATGTATCTGTTGGTGTCTTCCTGAAGAGGTCACTTCCTTCTTTTCTCAGAATCATATCTCCTCTGAGAAATTCATGGAACTTCCTCAAATCGTTATGGGTTCAGCTGGTCCAAGTAGCCTGACAGCACAATAGGGTTGAAAGTTAAACAACTACAAATAGGAGTCATGTTTTGTGTTGGATACTATGCATGGGTTTTAAGAATAGAACATTATATTAATTTTTGTATGATCTGATCCACCATCAAAGCCTAATGGAATTAAGGAAAGCATCGACTCCGACAAATCACCATTATTAGGAGACTGATAGGATTTATTTATAGAGCAATGATCCAATGCCTTCTTTTCCAGTTTTATTTCAACAGCTCCTAAACACTGAAGGGAAAGGAGTGGCAGAAAGCTCAGGCATAGAGCATCATAAAAAATGAGTAACTTTGAAGCTGTGGCGAGCCAGGAAAAGGACAGATTGCATAAGAAAAGGGGCACGGAACATGACTTGTTTAAATGAGCTTCCTCTCAACAGGAAGGCAAGTAATGAGTGAAACTAGCTGAACAGTTGGAAAGATGGAAAAGTAGAATATATATCATTAAACCAGACACATCTTTTGCAGGTGATGTCAAAACATTGTGTCAAATCCTGCTTTGGCCAAATAGCTGCACAACAATGCATTTTCTAGCATCCCACTGGCAGGACAGCTTATGAAACCCATAGTGTTTTAGTAGTATAATTTGCTTCACATCACAATCCTAGTTGGCATTAATAGAAACAGCAACTTGGTGACTCAACTACAACTCTACAAATAGGTTTCAGGCTGGAGGATATTAGTTTAGGGGCACAACACTCACTAGGCAGATGCAAATAGAATTATTTAAAGCCTTTGCACTTAAACTAACTTCCCAAATAGGACACAAAACAGTATTCTTACAGAAATTATTGAAATCTAGATTGAAACTGAAGGCCGTACTTTCAAAACTAAGCAGCTGCGTGTAATGTCAATGACAATAACCTCTTTGTAGATATTATTTAACTGGTTTTAACTGTGCAAAATTACAGGCTGGTCTAAAGATTTTATAATAGATTGAGCAATCTCTTCTTAGTCAATTACCAGTCAATCTCTTCATTCTGTTAATAAACATTAAGGCCTACAGTAAAATCAACAGAAATTCAAATGGGGATTTTCAAACCTGGAGATTTGTCTTTGTAAACAATTTGATGTTCTGTCACAGACCATGAAAGATGATCCTAGAAACAGTTCATGGCTATGCTGTCAGTCACCTAAGTCCATTATTACTGAACTGCTGTCGTCCCTTTAAATGGTACTGTATTCCAGTCATCTACCATTGACACTTTGAGGAGTCTGTAAAGCAAACAGGACACATGAATTATAAGGTATGTCAAAAAGGAGTCAAGGCTGACTGTCAACAGAAAAGCAAGCTTGACAAATTAGAAAGCTGATTCAGTTTTTTTTCCCGTCACTTAATTTTGGCCAGGCAAGCATAGGGAACCTCCTGGTTTATATTTTTTAAGCAGAATAAGAATACAAAAGCAGTCATGGCACTTACTATAAAATAGACACTATATATGACTTTTTGAACTCATTTGAAGAACTAGATAAATAGAATGAAAACAAAACGTCTTTTGGTTTCCAACATAAACTATCTCAGGGGATTCAGTTCAATTCCTAGTGTTCAAGTCCAAAAAAGCAGTAGACAGGAAGTCTTAACAGAAAGCAGATGACTTGCTGCTTCTTTAGCCCTTTCCTGTCTTTTTCTTCCCACCCTTAAATCACCATAGAACTGATGAACTCAAGAGAAATCTTAAAATTCTTTAAGTTCAGACAACTCCTTGGTTTTAATTTGCTGCCCAACTCTCATCAACATCACCCTCACAAGTGTTGTATCTAGCCATAGCAATCAAGAAACCTGAGACCACCAAAAGATACAACAAAGCCCCTAAAATCCCCATTACCAGTTACTTGACTTAAAGCCAAAAATTTAGCCCTAGCTTTCCTGAGGTAACAGTACAAAAGTATGTCATCTGAGTTTAACCATGAATTTAACAGGAATTTAATCATGGCTAATGATGGGGTAACGGTTTCAGGTTATTTGAAAGTCACAGCTTCAACATCCAATTTAAGGGGTAAAAAAATAGGATATAATAATTAATACAAAAATATATCTTTTAATATCAGATCTCCTATGAGCCAGAAAAAGGGCAAACAGATCATCCTAAATCTCAAAGGAATCAAGTTAGAATTAAAAGGCAGATTGTTTGACTTATCTAGGGGTCGAAGGTATTGCTGTTGTTTTCTCATTACCTACTCTAATACAGAGCTTTTACTATAAAGTATCAGCTGTTTTCTTGCAGCACTATAAACTTTTGGATCACATTGTGAAGGAATGGGTGGATTAATTGCTGAGATCAGGAAAATAAATAATTTTCACTTCTATGCTGTTAAATTTACCTGAAGGTGAACTGCTGGATGGAGCTGAACATCAGAGTCTTCTGTCTGCATACCATGTCATTTTGGTTTTTATTTCACAAGGCACAAACAAAATGAACACACATCCTGCACTATCCACATCTCAAACTACTTTGCACTGTCTCTCTTGGGTCTGAAATCCCACAGCAGTCCTGCAAATGGAAGTCACCATACTGTATAAAACTTCCCAGATGCAAATAAAATAAAATAAAATAAAAAAGACCATTTGAGCAAGTTAAAAGCCACTTAAAGAAACGTACCAGCCAGGCAGAAGAAAACAAAACCATTTAATTTGGCTCTGAGTAGAAACACCACTCACTACGAGTTGTTAGCTGTGAGACCAGGCAGTGTGAGACAGTGATTTCTTTGGGTACGTACACATACGTGCGCACACACACCCCCCCCAGCACCCAGTACCTGTCAGCCCTGGGCTTGGCGCTGGCTCCAGCCTCCCAGCACAGCCAGCTCACGCTCAGATGTAGTCTTTGTCCTTATCCCTACAAACATAACAGAGGATGACATACAGGGTGAGCAGCACGGTGAAAAGGATGAGTGCAAGGAAGACAGCCTTTGCCACCACGGGCTGTATGTCCCCAGGTGAGGGTGGGAAGCTGGGACGCAGCGGGAGGCACTGGTCTATGTGTGGATGTGTGTATCTGTGCCACACGTGCACGGTCACACCCCAGGGAGACCTCTGGGGCCCCTATTCAATCCCAGCCCTGCCTCCAAAGTCCTTCTTTGCACCATCTTTTCTGTGCTCGCTGCGTCCCCCCTGCACAGCACGGCTTTGTTGCTTGCAGAGAGAACAAGGTATTTTACAGGCAGAAAAATGCCACCCAGTGTGTTTGTCAGATCCGACAGCAGCTGCTAAGCAGCTGGATCTTAACTTTTCCTCTGGAGGAGTGAAGGGAGAAAACTCTACTGTCTTACAGGGGGCTAAATCTGCTATGTATTTCTTTGGGGGAAAAAGCAGACAAAGTGAGTGGGAGGTTCTCTCAGCTGTGGCACCTATAGTTTGGGTCCAACAGCAAAGAGCTGGTTTCTTTCTGTCTAGTTATTCCTTTTATTTTTTTTTTAGCTTTGTCTCTATCATGTTTCCTGTAACTAGGGATTTCTTTCCTAGTTCTTTGTCCCTTGTAGGAACTATTTTGCTGCCTGGGCAGTCAGCCAAACATTGTAACTGCAGAAGAAATCTTTCTTGATTTACTCCTACAGACCTTCATGAATATTCTTAGAAATGGCATGCTGCTTTATTAGACTTCTGAATTATTAATAGTTCTCAAGTTAAGATAATTCCTTGTTAATATTATTTTGACTTTGTTTTATGATTTCATCTGGCTGAGGATAATGCTTACAGGTAGTATCTTGTCTAGTAGCTTCTTTATGCATTGCAGTAGATGTATTTTATCTTGGATAAATACTTTATGCATAATTGTTCTCTTTTCCAAACTAGTAAGGCTCAACTTTTGAAAAAGCAAAATGAAAAACAAGATTCTAGTTTCCCATTTATTAACCCTGGTAATTCTCTGGTTCCTTAGAAGCTTGTGTACTGCCCTGCCACAGGTCCTATCATATGGGCACATTTCATCCTGCCAGTCTCTGGAGATTGCCAATCCCTCTCCCTTCCGTTCCCTTCCCTCTCCCTCCCCATGTTTTCATGCTTCTCTCTCATCCTGATGTCTTACCAATCTCCTCACACACCCTCCCCACTGCTGTTACTTGCACTGGCACGTCCTTGCTTTCTTGTGGCCTTTGACATATCCTCGCCTTATCGGTTGAATATATTGTGCAGAAAGCTCCCGGTGTGGAAGTCTGTCAGCTATTTGTGCTGTTGCCAAAAGAGTTAAAATTCTATCTACGATTTGCCAGTGGATATCTCCAGATGAATCACGTCTTTGAGTAGATCGTATTAGCTAATGAATACTGTCAAGGGCTACAAGTAGCTATGGCATTTAATAAATCACATTGCATGTAAGCCTAGCTTCTTAGCTGGTATAAATTACCAGTCCTGTTAGCACTGGATGAAGGCTTAGACCATTTACTTTTCAGTCCTTTTTTAATCTTTCTGCAGAAGCCAGAGCTTAAGATATGATTGAATTTTTCTTTTATTAGCATTTCACTTGCAATGTTATCTTGATTAGTGAGGACCTATGGGGATTTTCAGTTCAGAAAGAGTCATCAGATAATCTATCCTGATATACAGTCATCAGATAATCTCTCCTGATCTGCTATATAATTTCATAACCCTTGTTACAGTAAAGCTCATTGACTGGAGTTTGATTAGCATGTATCTTCCAGAAAGGCACCCAGACTTCATTTAAAAATGAAAAATTTCCTGTTTCTCAGGGTCATTTGTTCCAACAGCTAATTACTTTCACTTAAAAAAACCCACCAACAACAAAAAGACAAAAGAAACCCCAGCTCTCTCCTCTCTAACCAATATTTGTTTAGCTGAAGTCTTCAGCCCTGATTCTTGTTACGCCTTTCCTGGCTTGGCTAAAGAGTCTTTTAGTACCTAATATTTTGTCTCCAAGAGGGTACCTACATAACATAATTAAGTCATCTCAGTGTCTCTGAAATACACTCAATTCCTTATGACAATTTTTTTCTGCGTATTTTATCACTCTTGCAGCATTTAATCACTATGTGCACAATTTTCAACATTTGTCCTGATGCAAGGACATTTAGAAGGCTGATGTGATCAATTCCAGAATATGCAATGAAAGTAGTTCTCAGCCTTTTTACAATGGACTTTTGTCCCGTACATTTTTCCTTTTTTCTTACTGTACACATCGATTCATATCTAGAGTAATAAGGAAATGTAGTGTACAGATAGTTTCCACAATAATAAACCGGAACTAAACTCTTGAAATCATGTCCACAGAAGAGGGATTACTGATAATAATGTAGTTTAAAAGAACGCTGGCAGAAAAACTGCCTCCTTCTCCATGTTACTTTTGTATTCCTTTGGGCATGTGTACAGTCCAAGGACAAAGCTAAATAACACATGAAGTCTGCTTTTAGTTCTTCAGGCAACTTGCTGGGTAATGCTGAATAAACAAGTTAACCTGTTTTTTTTCCACCTTTAAAACAGAGATTTCCTAGTAATTTTCTGGAGATAAATTTTAACAAGCATTACATATCAGTGCCCTAAAAATCAGCTGGACATTTAAACAAATATAGTGAGGTGAATGTTTCCAATACGAGTATACAAAGGAAAACCAGCCATAAAAGGGGTGGCTTGAGAGGGACATATCCCTAGCTGTTATTCCGATGTGATAGTAAAGAATAATATTTGTCCAAGACTTGTCCATTGCTACCTCAGCTTCTACCACCTAGAAGGAGCTAAACCTACAGTGGGTAGCATACCTAAGTCCAAAGCCACTTCTTCTGTCTCCCTGTGTTAATTCTTACTTTCCCTAGTATCTTCCAGTAGCACTTGTTAATTTTTCATTTTCACGTTAAGATTAGCCTGTTCAATCCAATGATGGCCAGATATCACTGTCTGTTAACAGGAACGTTCCTGAAGACAACCAGACACTCATGATGTGTCCAAACAACGTGTGATTTAATGCTATAATATAACAAAAGCCATATCACAAATTGCGGCAGAAACTAAGTGGCAGAATCACAAACAAAATCTGTCTTCAGATCCTCTGGCCTTGGCTTCACTAATAGTTCGAAGAATGTCTGGTGAGGATTTCTATTAACACATACAAGACAGTATAAGCTTACTCAAGTGTGAGATAAAACACAGACGAACAGGTAAGAAATATGACATCTTGAACAGATTCAGAACAGGTTATCTAAGCCCATGTTTTTACAATAACCAAGCGCAGTGCTTAACTTCTGAAATGCAGTCATAAATTTAAAAGGAAATAACACAACCCGAGATAAACATTGCTGCCATGACTCAGGGGCTGCAAGAAGGGGATGTTCCTTTACGTCTCTGCAGCAACCCTCTTCACAGCCTGAACGTGAGCAGCCAGTTAGCACAGGCTTTCTGAGGCAAACTAAACACAAATTTAAGTCTACAAAGGAACTGGATAGAAAAACCATTCTTTACCACACAATCTGATACTCTATGGTGGGGTTTTTCCCCAGTAAAGGCTGCAGACTTGTGCTAGTCCATCAAAAATGTTTTTCAATAGAAATGGCCAGAAAAGGCCATACTGATTCCCTAAACCACAGTTAACTGTTTTGGGTTTTGTCGGGTTTTTTTAATACATACTTGAAACGCTTCTCAGTGAGCACTGGATTATGACAACTTTTAGCAGAGCTGTCCCTAAATACCAAACATACATCGCCCCACGCCCCAAAGGCCTCCGCACCCCCGACCACTGCGGGGAGCTCCCCGCTTGCGACCCGGCTCCCCTCAGGCGCCGCTCCCAAAAGGCGTCTTCAGCGGGGAGAAGCCCGAGCCACCCCCTGCCTTCTCCCGGTGGGGCGCGGCGCAACGGCCTACCAGCCACTGCCCCAAACAAGGCCCGCCCCCGCCGGGAGGGCTGACGAGGGAGCAACGCGGTGAGACCCGGACCGCTACCTCCCCGCCCGAGTCAGAGCCCGGCCCGGCTGCCGACAGAGCTTCCGTCTTGGTTAGAGCGCATGCGCCCTCCGATGACTCGCGCATGCGCAGTGCTCACCCATGAACCCCGTAGAGTCTCACTCCCGTTTCCCGGCAGAGGAACGCCGCCGTGGGGGGGGGGGGGGGGGGGCCTGGCGGGGGACGCGCATGCGCGGTGCGGCCTGCCCGGTTCCGGCGGGGGCGGGGCTGCCAGGCCAGGCCAGGCTCCGGTGGCGGCGGCGGCCGCGCCATGCGTGCCTGGTAGAGTGCGGCGGGGGCGGAGGGTCGAGCCGCAATGAACCTGCGCGGCTTGTTCCAGGATTTCAACCCCAGGTGAGGGAGGCCTGGTGCTTAACGGGCGGCCTCGGGCCGCGCCGCCTCGTTAGGGCCTGTTCGGCGGGCCACTGCCGGTCCGCATGCTGGTGGAGCGGCACCTCGCCCGGTCCCGGCGGCTCCCCGCCCCGGTGTAGCGCTGCTGTTGGGCGGAGGCTCCCCTCCTCCGCGCCGGTAGCGGGACGCGTCCGGAAGCGGCGGCGCGGCGGGGCCTGAGCTGAACTGGCGGCGAGGAGGGAAGCGCGGCCGGTCCCGGCTCCGCTGCCCATCGCCGCTCGGGGTCTCGGCACGGCCGTGCAGCGCGGGGGGGGGGGGGGGGGGTCGAGTCGGCTACCGGCTTCGGCAGCGTTATCCCGGGAGCGCGCTGGGGAGCGGCGCCGGGCCGGTCTGGAGCAGCGCCGGTGTGCGCTCCGCGAGCGTTTCAGCGGAGCTCGGAGCGGGTGGCCCTTCCGCAGGGCGGCGGCAGCGCTCCGGTGCGGGCGGCTCGGGGGACGCTTGGAACACGCTGTTGGAGCGGTTCCGTGCCGCCGCCCGCGGGTGTGGGTCCCTGGGGTCAGGGTGGCTGTAAGCGCGGGTGTCCCGCGTCCGGTTTCCAGGCCGGATTGCAGTCATCTTCTCGTTTTATTACGTGACTTTCTCAGGTTATTCCAAGTCTCCTTCTGATTCGTGAATTTTTCAATTTGATGATTGGAGGTATAAAGACTTACACTGGAAAGCAAAGCGGCTTTAGGTTCTAACACCGGCACGTAGCTAAATGTATGGCGGAGGCTCGGGTTTTGCAGGTGTGAAGGCATCGCGCTTAACCATCCGATTGGGCTCGACTGCTGATGGCGATGCTTTGTTCCGGGCTCTCTTAAAACTAACAAGGTGATAGTCACTACAACTTGGGGTTCTGCTGTCTTGCAAGCAAGTACAGATTACAGGTAGCTTTTAAAGAAGCTGAGAAAATGAATTTTACTGCATTTGCTGTTACCAGGTATTTTAAGACCCCAGAATGAAGGCCTGCAAGTAATTTGTGCAGGGTGGCATGAAATACTGCGAGTCCTGGAAAAATCTTGCTTGTGAAAGAGGCCCTGCATGATTGAATCACAAAAAGCTGTGTTCAATCGGTTGTTTAGACAATCAGAAGGGTGACCAATGCTTCGGGAAATGCATTGTTGCAGAGATGGAGAAATAAACAACTTAAATGTATGTGGTTGGACGTAATGCGAAAGTAGGAACAGAAGTTCCAGAACCTGATAAAGTTTTCTTACTGCGAAGCGATGCTTGCAGCTTGTTTGGATGCCATCTAAATGATGAGCGAGCAAGCTGAATGTTGCACTTGTGCAGATAATCTTGAATATTTTGATGTTTACTGGAACACTAAGGGAGCACTGGTATTTCACCACATGGCATTTTACTTCTGTAGTTATTGAGGAGCCAGGGAAAGTACAAATTACACAAATATTGGATATTGGAAAAGTATGAATAGCCTAGGAATTTGGGGGATTTCTGTGCTGCTGTGAAGAGTGACCGTTGATTTATACCATCCTACCCTGTGGTAGTTTGATCAAGCATGTGAGGAGATGCTGGCACAATAAAACTACTTTTTCTTATTAAGGAGCGGCCCAGACACTTGTCCTGAATAGAGACAAAGCAGCTTGGGATCCCAACGAGGCAATGCTGATCTAACAAATGTTTTACTCTTTAACGAGAGTGAAAGTAGGTAGTTTGAGTTGTGCTGTTGGAGTAAGGGTAGTATTCCTGACTAATGCTCCTTTGTGTTAAGTATTTACTCTGTTCCTTAAGTTATCTGTGTCTTGAAATACATATAATTACTTCACTGAAGTGGTCTTGAAGCCTAATTACGTGTTTTATAAAGCAGCCTGTGATCCTCTGGTGAATGGGTGGGTGACTTTTTCCCTTCCTGTAGTGTGAGGAAATCATGCACTACATAATTATTTTGTCTGATTTTTGGTGGCGCAAGCAATTTCTGTGCCACTCCTCTCAAGTATTCCGGACACATTTATTGATTGTTAGGCTGACTAGTTTATAAAATATATCAACATAACTATTTTAAACTTGTAAGCACCAGCCTCAGTGTTCCAGTTAGAAACTTCACTCTATAATCACTAACTTTGTTAAAAGTTTAACCTATTTTTTTTCTATAATGTTGCTTTCTTTAACTGAATGTAAAAAAATTAAGAAAAAATAAAATCTCTGGAGTCTGCCTTATTACAATATGTAATAGTTAAAAATGGTGTGGATAAAATTACATAAATTATGTAACCTAGTTTTTGACACTCGAAAGTCTCATCTGATTTGTACAAGAGAAGACATTTTCTAAAACCATGTACAAGTGGTGTATTTCTGAGCCTCTAATAATACAGCTCCTGACTGGATCCTTGTGGGAGGGAACTATTTATAGATGTCCATTCATTAAGTTTGTCATGCAAGAATCCTTTTGATGTGTTCCATTGAAACAAAGGTTTTATAAGTGAAAGAAAGCTCTATTTATGATGTCTTCAGAACTGATTTGATTCTTTGCAAAAAGCTTGACACATGTTTTCAGTTTGGAAGTATCCTGATTAAATTTCAGCTATGATTGATTTTCTTGTTCTCTACAAAGTTCACGTTAAGTTGCCTGCCTTCATTTCTGACTCTGTTTTTTTGTTTGTTTAATAGCAAATTTCTTATTTATGCCTGCCTGCTGCTTTTTTCTGTGTTGCTCTCCCTACGCCTGGATGACAAAATTCAGTGGAGTTACTGGGCTGTATTTGCTCCAATATGGCTATGGAAGTTAATGGTGATTGTTGGTGCCTCAGTGGGAACAGGAGTATGGGCTCGAAACCCGCAGTATCGGTAAGTTGAAGATACTTCTTTTGCAAAACAGAGGGAACATAATGTGCTTTCTCTACTGAATTAAATTCATAAATATGTTTTTTTAACAAATGAAGATACAGCATTCGGGAGGTTTGTTTTTACCATATTTAAAATAATTATCATAACACATAGTGTATGCAAACGGTTTTATGCACCTATGGATGTCTTAGTCATAGTTGCAACAGTTTATCACAGGCTTCAACAGTATTGTCTTTGGAAACGAAAACTTCTCATGGAGTGACTTTTTGCTGTTAGAACATTGGGAATTATTTGATTTAGTATAAGCCATATAGAAATATGTGTCTTCATATGTGCTAGGAATATACTGTATTTAATTGGATTATTTTCAAAATCAGTTTCTTGAAATGTGCGGATCAGCCTGAAGAATGTGGATTCCACACTCCACACCCCCCTTGGTCTGTGTATAACCTCAGTGAACGTACGGATGAATATTCAGCAATTCTTGAATATGCAGTGAACATAGAGAATTTTTTTCCAGACTTTAGTGGCAGTTTTATAAGAAATATTCGAGTAGTTTAATACACTAATATAGGCAAATGTGTAACATTTGCAAAGTAAGATGTTTGTGGGAAGAAATTCTGTAAATTCCTTTTCATTTTTGTCAAAGTTGTTTAATGTTGATATTTTAATTGTAAGTCTATGGTAAAATAATTTTCAGACCTTTAGATACATCAGTGTTTACTTTTTTGGTAATCCAAGTAGAATGTGAATTTGGACATGCTAGGGGAAAAGGAAAAACTACCCTAAATGAAGTGAAATAAATTCAATCCTCTTTTCAAACTATGGTGAATAGTAAATGAAAAAATGTGCATAGGTCTCATTCCGATACACTGTATTGTATGGTTCAGGTCTTGCTTGCCCCTTCTAGTAATGGTTTTACTTGTGTAGGAAGAAGTGTGGTTTATCTGTCTGTGCTGTTGTTTTACAGGCATTTTACTTTTGCAACAGAATATTATCTATTACTAAATACACTGATTTTGGTGAATAAAGACATTCTGGGGAAAGATGTGGATTCAATGACAGCTGGTGCAGGAACCAAACATGGTTTTAGACTTCACTTACTTCCTAACAGCCTGCATGATACCTGAGTCTTTACATAGTAGCAAAGAAATCCTGTTTTGTCTGTGCAGCTATGGAATCCTTAGAAAATTTTCAAGTTGTAAAAATCCCACTGCCCACTTTGAGGGAAAGTACTTTAAATGTGCAGCATTATGGGCAAGAAATCCTGTTATGTCATTAGGAGTGTAGTTTAATAGTGGCTGGGCGTAATGTCTTATGTTTGTTAGGAACAAGATTTAATACCTGAGACTTATCAATGGTAAACAGAGTGTGCTTTCTCATTGACAAGTGAACTGAATGCTTCCCTATTCTCTCTTTAGAGCAGAAGGAGAAACCTGTGTGGAGTTCAAAGCTATGCTGATTGCAGTAGGCATCCACCTGCTGCTGCTGATGTTTGAAGTTCTGGTGTGTGACAGGATCGAAAGAGGAACCCATTTCTGGCTCCTGGTCTTCATGCCATTATTCTTTGTATCTCCAGTGTCGGTGGCAGCTTGTGTGTGGGGATTCCGACATGACAGGTCCCTGGAGGTAACGCTTCGTTTGTTGTGTGTGAAATTTGTGGTGATGCAAGACTCTATATCGATTCGGTTCCAGTTCATCTCCCAGTAAAGCATGATATGAATGACTGCATCACTTGAATTAACTTTTTGCACTGACCTGCTAGAGTGAAAAATCAGGATCAGGAATAATGCAATTTTTTCTGATCTCTTCTGGTTTGGTTGTTTGTTTTTTTTTTTCCAACTACCAAACTGCAGCATGTTTTAAACTTGCCTTTTTCTTATTGTGTGTTAAAAGAACTCACCACAAACTCTGCAATGTGGACTAACACCAGACACTTAAACGGAAATTACTGAAGAAAATTCCACTGATAGTAAGCACTGTCCCTAGGCAGAATTGAACTTTCAGAGCCCTAGATAATCAGGGCTGGAAATTTCTTACTATCCCAGTCTGTGTACTTAATCTTTAATTTGGGAATGCAGATGGTAGGTGTAAAACAGTAGTGTTTTATTTTCTGCTGCTATCTTTTTTCCTCTCTAACTCGCTCCTTTTGGTTTTGGAAGGACTTCACAAGGATTCTCAAGATCCTCCCACAGTTGTGGCATTTTGCAATAAACTTAGGATTCTTACTGAATTGATTTTTTTTTTAAGGATTTTTTTTTTGCTATGTCCTCAAACTACCCCATGACAATTAAAAATCTGATTTTTTTAGATGAGGTTCAGCTTTTTCAGGTTTTTTAATTTCAAGGGCATATTTCTCTAACATTTAGCATAAGCTGAGTTTCTTTCTAGAGAGAGAAACATTTTTGCTAAGTGATTGCTAGGATGGCTGGTAAACTTAAATACCTTAAATTGTTGATTGAAAACTATTGCAAATAGAATTTCATTTTGCGGAGTTCTATTCAGTTAACCATTCCTAAAAGTAAAATGTGTAGAAGTACTTGCCTTCTACTGGATGGTGCTTGATTACCCACTGATTTACAGGTGACTGCACAGCTGCTAAGTTCTGGCAAAAAAAAGTGGAATCCACTCACCCCTAAAAGACAACACCTCTCTCAAAGAAAATAAGTTACGCAGTTGAACTGTCAACTCATTTTTTACTAGTTTGTCATCTTTGCTTACTGCTGTTCTACTTTCTTTTCTTTTTACTCTGGGAAGATTTATTTCCCTTTCATTTGCTAGAATCATAAGAGAGGCCTGTCTTTAATCCAGGATATTAATTTTTTGTATGAGTAATCAAAGTAGTTGTTAATCTATTACTATTTTCATAATTATTCAACCTGAAAATATATTGTCTGCTTGTTCCTATTCTGTAACTGGTTAGGTGATCAGTAAATACATAGTGGGGTTTTGTCTGTGTATTACAGTGGGCTCAGAAAAAGCTCTCTTTTGTGTTACACTGTTTTTACAGTCAAAGCACCATTTATTTAAGGCATATTGAATTCATTAAGTTGTGAGCCTAGCCACTCCAAATATACATGCGCTTGTCATATATAGCTCAAATGTTTACTTGATTCTAAAAATTACTTAAAACAATTGATCCTCTGATCTCCTTATTTTTCTGCCTATTTGTTCTTGGACATTCCAGGTTGCTTGGTCTTATGCTTGTGCGGGGGATTTTATGCTGGTTTATTCTTTTGAAAAAGCCAGTGGTACAAAATTATTTTAAATCTAGTTTTCCAGTCTCTTTAAAGTAACCTGTACTTCGAAGACTTCAGTGCAGTCTCTGAAGTAGGCAAGTGCCTGGGGCCTGTTAGATTTTTGACTCCCTGTACTATGAATTTCAGAGGCATTTATCCACGACATCATAGTACACAATCTGATGTTAGTGAAAAGTAGAGTGTAGTGTCTGCCTTCTGAGAAATAGTACATTTCAAAGATGCCTTACATACCTACATGAGTTTTTTTAAATGGAAAATGTTTCTTACACTCAAGAGCTTCAGTTAGTCTTTTCAAATAATAATTTTCTGTTTTATCTTTGATATTCCTACCCACGTAGGGTTGCCCATAACTTTAGAAACAGAATCTTGCCAAGTCTGCTGGTTTTTCATTTTTTCATTTTGTTCAAGCTAGTCAGAAACTTGGTTTTAAAAGTATAATATAGGGTTAGTTCTCATAGTGGAAAGCGGCACATGCAAAAAGCTTTCATTGACATTTTTAATGAGAAGTATTGCTTTTCTGTATTGCCTCAAAACCCAAGTGTCTTCAGCGTCATTTAAAATATCTCTCAATTATACAGTAAATGATTGAATTTGAATGTCATTTTCCACTATTCTATGTATTTCTTTTCCTCCCCAGATAGAGCTGGGACTTTTAAACTGGCCAGTTGGTAGTTAAACCCATGCAACTTTCATCTGTATATTACTGCAACTGCTAAAGGATATCTTTAAAGATAAATTTTCCTAATTTTAAATTGAAGGACTCTTTACTACTTGTTAGTTTAATTCTAGCAGTATTCCTTTCCTGAAGAAAAGTGATAAGCATGGAGTCAGAAAAGTCCTTTGACAGATTCTTTGGTTATCCTGGAAGTAGCTTTATCATGCTAAGAGTTAACTAATGTATTTTCTTTTTCTAGTTGGAAATCCTGTGTTCAGTCAACATTCTACAGTTCATATTTATTGCACTCAGACTAGACGAGATCATCAGATGGCCGTGGCTTGTATGTAACAAGTGTTTTCTTCTTATCCTTGTTCAAATGCTGAATTTCATAAAGCTATTTACTATAGGGAACAGTTAATGTATGATTAGAGTCCATGATCACGTTTTTGCTCATTCAGTGGTCATGGGAAACAGGCTGTTCTTTGGGCATTTCATCCTTTGGGGGAGAGGGACATGCTATCAACTGCACTTAATCTCTGACTGGTTGTTGAAAGAGAAATCCTAACCACAAGTTTCCAGTGGGAACACTAAACTAGCCATGAAAATGACTGGTGAGTTGGGGAATGTGTTGGTAAATATGGTGTGGCAAATAACTAGTTTTATTTTTGTGTTACCATGCACGTAAATCCACTTGCTGTGCAAGTGGTCACTGTCAAAACTGCTGAGATCATCTGTCCCAAATGCCTTTAGAATACAAACCCACTGTTTCTGTCTGGCTTTTTGTAAACTACTATAAAACTGATAATCTAGCATGATTATGACTGTCTTATGTATTTCCCAAGAAACTAGGAAAAGGATCTAATTTAGAAACTGTTTCGAGTAAGGTGTCCAGTGTAGAAAATAATTGCTAAAATCAATTTCAAGTACTGTTTGAGCGCATGCAAAAAAAATCACAGAAGTCCTAATAAAGTTGAACTATATTGACTTAATTTTAAATTGTTTCAGCTTGATGGACTTCACAGAGCTAACTGAGGAACCCCAAAGAGCTGCTATGGCTTGTAACAGTGCACGCGATTTGTGAAGCTTTTCTGTTAGAGATTATATTAGTTAAAGAGCATTACACTTAAATTTCTTGTTTAGGCTTAATATGTAGACTTGCTTTATTTAAAAAGTGCACACCTGAAACAAATCAAACTGATAAAAATGTATGACTGTTGGAGGGGGGAAAGCAGTTAATTTCTTTTTCTTTCAGGTTGTTTGTGTTCCACTGTGGATCTTGATGTCCTTCCTCTGTCTAGTAGTGCTCTATTACATCGTATGGTCTGTTCTGTTCTTGCGCTCTATGGATGTGATTGCTGAGCAAAGGAGGACACACATAACAATGGCTGTCAGCTGGATGACAATTGTAGTTCCACTGCTCACATTTGAGGTAGGAAAAAGCATAACGAGTTTTATGTATCTTGTTCTTTTTTCAGTGAGTGATGAATGTCGCTCTCTTTTTTTAACTTACTAAAATGAGAGCACCACTTTTTGTTTTGGAATAAAATACTAACAGCAAACATGAAAGAAAAACAAGAATTCTACAGGGGGTTTTTTTAAAGTTTTTTGAGTAAAACATGCATCACATTGGAACTGTAACTACATGTTTCTGTGGAGGCCATTTTTCTTCACAGACGGGTGAAGTTAAAGATCTGAGATAAGCATATGTTTTAAGAAGCTTGAAAGTGAGTATTGCAATTAAACTGACGTTGCATATTTTTTATTTTTTTTCCATTTAGATCTTACTAGTACACAGATTGGATGGGCATAATTCTTTTTCTTTTATACCCATATTTGTTCCTCTCTGGCTTTCACTGATAACTTTAATGGCAACAACATTTGGACAAAAAGGAGGAAATCACTGTAAGTATCTAAAAATCATGGAAACGGCTTGAAACTCAAGGCTTAAATGTGCTTCATTAAGATTTGTATTTTCAAAAAGGGCTTTTTTGTGTTTATTCTCTCACGAAAGAATTCAGATGTTTGTTACTATTGTTTTCACATTATTTTAGTAAGTTTTCAGTGTTTATAGTGTCTCTTGATTTTTTTTCATATTCCTCTAAGAGCATAACTTCTGCTTGGACTCAACTTGAAATTTTAGCTTTTTATCCTTCCTTATTTCCATGGATTTCATTCTCATGGGACATGACTGGATCTTTCTACTCTGGGTTCTGAAAATAGTGTAGCACCTACCACTTTTAATTAGCATTTGTCCTAGTAGCCTGAACTAGTATTCTTTTCTCTTTGGCCAAACAGCGCTCTGCGCTGCTTAGTTGTAACTTCAGTTGCCTGAGTGGCCAGTGTAGAGTTACGAAGCTTTTATCCCCACCACAGCTAGCACTGCCAAAAGGAGCCTTTGCACTTTCAGCCATCTAATGTTACTGAACCAGTGCAGATGAGTAGCTCTTCACATTGACATTGCAGTTCATGTTCCATGTTGAAAAGGCAATAAAATTTGTTGGGGTTTTTCAGAGTTGAAAGGAACCGGCTGTGATGGATGTTATACAAACTCCAGTTCTGGTCTGACTGTGAAGTATATTTGAGAATTTCTTTATTTGGTCATGACTAAGCTTATCTCCATACATTTAGTTTACTTTTATATTGTTGTTATTGCATGGAAAATTGTTACTGGTGATATTTATTTTTTTGATGCATGTCTTTGATAATTTATGGCCACATTAGTCTTTTGGAAAGCCACATGTCCATTTTGTATTGTCAGGTTAATGAATATTTATGTAAATTTTCTAAAAAGACTGTTCATCTGAAGTACGCCTTGGAAGACTTGCTTAAAAATCTACCTTTAAAGTGCTAAGCGAAATGCACCGGTTGTCCAGGAAGTATAATCTCTGCAGAAAGATGGGTTGCGTGGGGTCTTCCCTGGCAAACACTTGAAACTTTGGTTTTGTTCAAAGATTTGACTAGGGCAGGCTGTTCCTTTTAACACTGACCTTTGGTGTTGATTAATAGAGGAGTGCGATCTGCTGAATTACAAGTGCCACTCACTTAAATGCTCTCTTTTCAAGTCTTTGCATATAGCAAAATAGGTGACAAACATAGAATGTGTACTGTTTTCTTATCTAGCACAGGTAATACCAAGGATAAGATGCTCCTGGCATCGCATATTTAGCCAACAACAAAAGTTTTGGGGGAATACTGAATACATACATTACTAATCTATGTCTGCCTATGCCATCACATTCCCTCTGGTATTGTAACCTATAAGTACCAAACAAAAGTTGCCATGAATGTCTTCCCACATGACACCGATTTGCTTTGATTGAGATGCAAAGTCCTTTTTGTGTTCTTTCCCCGTGTACTGATGTGACCTGACACTGCTTAACATGTGAAATGAAATAGAGTCTTGCTGTAGTATATAGCTGTAACTTATACATGTGAATATACGCACACAGACATTGCATGTACAGACAAGCAGATGCATGCAAATGCGTGTATATATTCTGTATGTATGTCTGTGTATATTTAATCTCAACTGCAATGTTACTATGTGATAGGTGTAACACACTGAGAAGCAGCGATAACCAATTTTATATTGTTCATATGCAAACAATCATGAGAACTTAAACGAGGTTGCATAGTCTGCAAATTAAATTTTCATCCTGTTCTAAATAACGTGAAATGATTTTTTTTTTAGGGTGGTTTGGAATTCGCAAAGACTTTTGCCAGTTCCTGCTTGAAATTTTCCCATTCTTACGAGAATATGGAAATATTTCTTATGATCTTCATCATGAAGATAATGAGGAAACAGAAGAAACACCACTGCCTGAACCACCAAAAATTGCACCAATGTTTCGAAAAAAGACTGGAGTGGTCATTACACAGAGTCCTGGAAAATACGTGATTCCACCTCCCAAGTTAAACATTGATATGCCAGATTAAGATGACAGCAGAATATTAAACTTGAACTGGGAATCAACGGACAAATGTATTTCATCTCATGCCTTGTCCTAGTTACTTTAAAATAGGTATTGCTGAATCAGTGGCTTGGATTACACAAATCGGAGATCTTCAAGATAATCTGAGAGTTTTTCCAGAGATACATGGTGGTCTAATTTGTGAACCTTCCTAATGGGTCGGTTACACACTTGCCTGTATAGTATTTATATGAACATTTTAGCAGTGTAATATATTGTTTAAAAGTCTCGTTGTGTACAGTATAAGTATTATCTAAAAGTATTTTTTTAAAAACCCTGTATGAAATGCCTATGCTATTCCAGGTGGCTTTTAGGTCCTAAATATACGCTTGATTTCCATGTCTGTTTTAAATGCTTTGGGGGTGTCTTAGTACAGTACCTCTTCTACAGTACCACAATCATTGTCTTAACCACAGAGGCACAGGAGTGTTGTACTTAGGCAAGACTGGAAAGCTTTTTTTGGGGGAAATGGAATGTATAGCAACTTACGTGATGGTTTTGAGTTACCTATGTAAATTTTCATGTAAGTATTTCAACTTTTGCACTGGCTTGGGAGTTAAGTGTTGCTTTTCCAGTTTCATGTTTTAATTCTTCTTGAGCAGCGTGTACACCATTCTCCCATTAGACTGGCTGTTTAATAAGCTGTTCCCTTTTGCACTGCGCATGCAGTTTATGCTAGAAACATTAGCTGTGGTTTTACAGCTGTGGGTTAGCTGGTGTAAGTATCATAGCTTGGTCTTCATTACCAACTTCATGTTGGTGTAAATGATTAAACTTCTCAAGATAGGAACTCATTGGAGTTGGTATAGCATTTTATTGTTTGAAGACAGACCTCCTTTGACTGATTGTCTTGGATTTCCAGGGGTTTTAGAGAACTTTAGTCTTTGAAACCTATGCTCCAGTAGTTTATAACAACAGATGTCAGATACTCCCACATCCTTAGAGCTGCTTTTTGTGTTTAGGGGAACCTACAGTTTAGGTAACTGTGTATCACAGGTCATGTTTCCTTAGTGTTAGCAAGGCAATGAGATAAGAGCAAAGAGTCTATGGACACTTCTGCATGTATAAAAGGTGCACACCTGAAAAACTTCAGAGGTGTGGTGCTTTCATTTGTAACGTTGCAATCCTCCCTCTTCCCTGTGGACCAGGTACTGGCTGAAACCCAACACAGCACTGTCCTACCACTACACTTAAAATTTCATTGCGGTTTTATTTACTTTTAGGCTCTTGAGACATAAAATACGTAAATGAAAAGAAATGGCTTGCTGCTGCTGCTGCTTCATGTTGCTAGGAAACAGACACTGCTCTGTGATGTCATGGAAGCGCAGCATGAGTGTCATAGTGATGCTTGAGAATCTTCCCTTGGGATTCTCAGTCACTCAGTCACTTCCTTTCAGCTGGCTGGCTGTCAGGACAGCCTGGCTGCTAAGGTAGATGGATTCAACTGAAAAAATTACTCAAACTGAGAAAAAAGAATTTAAAATGGAGCTTTCCTCATCGGAAACTTCATGTGATTCTGTTCTGGCCAATGGAGTTGAGCCATCAGGCTTGACTTCTCTCTGTCCACCATGTGACAAAATTGCAGCTAGTGATGCTGCCTTTGGACCTCCAATAGAAGAAGGGTCTTCACAGTCTTCAACTAAGCAACCCTCGTCAAAAAGAGAGCATCTGAATTCATCTGAGGAGGGCTCTTGCAAAGGCCATGCCTCTATATGCCTTAGTTTTCTGAAGAAGCTCTGGGACGTTGTTGACAACGACCTGTTTGAGTCCATTTGGTGGGGTGACAACGGAAAGTCTATAGTGATTCATGAAGAATTGTTTGAAGAGGAAGTACTGGCAAGGAAAGGACGTCTGAAAATTTTTGAAAGTGAGAGCATGAGAAGCTTCGCTCATGAACTCCATCTGCACGGATTCACCCGAAAGCTGTGTGATTTTCCGAAATCGGGTTCGCGCAAGGACTTGCTAGTAGAAGAAAGACTTAGGGAGGTATGTTGGATCCTCTATGTGCAAACTCTCAGAATATTCTAGTGGGACAGATTTCTGTTCCAACGAAACAAGCCTTTACCACGTAGGAGATGAGGATGGTAATAAATGTCCTGATTGTCATTTGTCTCCTTGGCTCATGTTTGGGAGTTTTTGAGGTAGCATTTCTGAGTAGTAGAAATGCTGACAAAAAATATATGTTGGTTACTTCCAATTACTTTGAACGCATAAAATGAAAAGATACTCTCATTGTATCGGGATTTTTTTGTTGTTGTTGTTTGCTGTGTGTCTTGCTGTACCAAATGTGCAGTTTTCTTGTGGCATTTGCTGAAGGCTGAGAAGGTACATGTCAGCATCGTATCATTACCTGCATGTTCATTCCATGCCAAAGTTGCTGAAAAGTAATGGTATTTGGGTTTCTAAGTAAGTTTGTATGCTTTTGAAAATCCTTTGCTTCTCTGCTACCAGCAGCAAACACACGAGGCTGGTGACTGCTTAACAGGACTGATGGCACCTTTTTATTCAGCTGACACTTCAGGTTTAGAATGCCCCGACAGTCCTTTTTTAGCATCCACATTTCTCTTTTGCAATTAAAGTTCTTAGTTATCGTGTCTTTGTGGTTTCTAGTCACAAGGTGGTGGCAACTAACTCTTTTCCTTTGCATTTTTTAGTTTCACTTCTACTACAACCCGAACTTTAGAAGACATTTTCCCTATCAGCTAATGAAGTACAAGCAAAGCTTTAATCTAAAAAATCAAATACCAGCAAGATTTGCGCGGGACATGGCTTTGTACGCACGCCTACAGAAAAGAAAAGCAGATGCTGAGCTTGTGTGGGAAGACACACCCGAGGAGAAGAGCGGTCCATTCCCAGCAGGTCCAAGGGAGAACAGGCGCACCTCTGCACCCAGGAAGACTGCGCGTGGCAAGGCAGCTGCCCGAGTCAGACGCGCCCGTACATCTGTGCGCACCACCCCTTTGACAAATTCAGGCCCTGCGGCAGCAGTAGACGGGGAGAAGCTCCATCCTCTGCCCCCCTCCCTTTTGCCACAGCACAGCAGCCCCGGCCCGGCTGGCGCCCAGGGTGCTGCTTCTGCTGCCGCTGCCCCAGGTCCGGCCGTGCCCAGCAGCCCCTTCCTACCAGGGCTGGCAGCAGCTGCTGCTCTGTCTGTGCTAAGGCCGCCTCAGGGCCAATCCCCACCATACCAACAGTGCCCGACTTGCACAGGCCCGGATGGCGACCCTGCAGGTAATGGCCTTGGACCCCAGCCCGGGGCGTCCTAGGTACCTTCCGCAGCCCTTTTAGTCTATGTCCTAGCAGAGTCCAAGGGAACAGGGTCTCCTAAGTGTTCCAATAAACTATCTGCATACGAAGCCTCTGCCAGTTGTGCTGTCCTGTTTTTACAGTGGAATCCTACTGCAGGCGTTAACATGAGAACACAGCAACAGGCCAAAATCAAGGGAGACTAATTCCTTTTCCTTGAAGAGAAGGTGTGGGCTTGCTGACTGGCAAACAGAAATGTAAAAGGATTTAGAATTTACTGTGTCGTGTCAAGTGTCCGGAAAAAGTCAGTGCAGTTCCAGAGTCCTTTGCTGACAAGCAGTCCTTGAAATAAAATATTGAGCACTGAAACAATTTCCTTCATTTTCCTAATGAATTCAGGAGTGAAACTACTGAGGTTAGTAATGGGATTAGGTTCCAATTGATCTGAGAGAGGAATCAAACTCTTAGGTTTTGTTCTTTGGACATATTGGGAAAAGATACCCTTTTGGAAGTAGGAGGTGACACAGAGTTTCGCTGAGAAATAAATAGCATTATTGCTCTGTTTCATGTGGGAAATGGGTTCAAGATGATTGTGTGAGTTGTATATGCTGTGATCGCTCATCAATTCTGCTTCACAGCGGTGGTCTGTAATGCCAAATTTGAAGACATCACTTCCCCAAAATATCTTTTTGCATCTGTTGGCTTTAGGATGGCCTGACCTCACCCTTGCATCTAGCTTCTTCCTAGAAACACCTCATTAATGTAAGCTGAGGACCAAAATTTATTCAGTCCTCTTTCAGACAGAAATCTTGCTGACCTCCAGGAGAGCCAGGCATCAGGTGTGCAGCACTGCTCCCTTGTTGTGTGATAAAGAGCCATGCTTTTGATTCATAGTAAAATGCAATAAAATAAAAAGTCTTAAATCCAGAAGTGTTTTGAAAATTGGAGGAGAGTGGGATTAAATTTTGTGCTATGAACAGTGTGTCGGTATCCAGCTGCATGCTTTGCAGGTGTAGGTAGACAGGAGACTACTCCAGACAACTTCAATCTGAACCTTTGGTATGAAATTACGTGATTGCCTGATTACGGGTCAGGCTCAAAGAGTTGGAGTAAATGAGGTTACATCAGGCTGGTGGCCAGTCACCAGTGGGGTTCCCCAGGCTCAGTTTTAGGGCCAGTGCTCTTTAATGTTTTTATCAATAATCTGGATGCAGGAGACAGAGGTACATTAAGTAAGTTTGCCAATGATACTAAACTAGGAGGAGCTGTGGAGTTCCTTGAAGGTAGAAAGGCCTTACAGAGAGATCTGGGCAATCACTAACTGTATGAAATTTAACAAGAGCAAGTGCCGGATTCTGCACCTGGGATGGAGTAATCCTGGTTTACACACAAATTGGGGGACAAAAGGTTTGAGAGCAACCCTGCAGAAAGATATCTGGGGGTCTGGGTTGATGGCAAGTTGAATATGAGTCAACAGTATAGCCTGGCAGCCAAAAGGGTCAAGAGTGCCCTGTGGTGCATCAAGGACAGCATAGCTACCTGGTCAAGGGAGGTGATTATCCCACTCTACACTGCACTGTGTGCAGTTTTGGGTGCCTCAGTAACAAAGGACATCAAACTATTAGAGTGTGCCCAGAGGAGGGTGACAAAGATGGTAAAAGGTCTCAAGGGCCAGACTTTTGAGGAGCAGCTGAGGTCACTTTGTTTGTTCAGCTTGGAGAAGAGAAGGCTGAGGTGTGACCTCATCCCAGTTTACAGCTTCCTCAGGGGGGCAGTGGAGGTGGAACTGCTGATCTCTCTTTGGTGACCAGCGATAGGACATGAGGAAATGGAAGGGGAAGTTCAGACTGGGCATCAGGAAAAGGTTCTTCACTGAGAGGGTGGTCAATCACTGGAACAGGCTCCCCAAGGAAGTGGTCACAGCACCAAGCCTGCCAGAGTTCAAGGAGCATCTAGACAATGCTTTCAGTCATATGGTTTACTTTTAGGTAGTCCTGCAAGGAGCAGGGAGTTGGACTCAATGATTCTTACAGATTCCTTCCAACTCGAGATATTCTATGATTCTGTGACATGACCTTGAATCAAGAAGTGTGACATATGTCTCAGTTTTACAGACAATTTAAAGACCAGAGGGTAAATGCAGAATTGTTCATTAAGTCCACAGTGATGCAGACTCCAACCACAGTGTGGTAGTGCCTGTGCCACAGCCATGGGGGCACTAAAATACCTTAATGGCTGTGCCCAGCCTCACCTGTGGCTTCCAACCACACCCTGCCCATGGCCCAGGAACCCTGTTTAAGCTCAGTTCTGGGCCTGCAGTCCCAGCTGGAGCTCTGCTGGAAGAGGGCTGGTCTCCAGCATAGCTGGGTCTAGCTCCCCCAGCTTCAGACCTACTCCTGACCTGCAGGCTGACTTTGTAGTGTGACCTCAGACCTGCTTGACCATCAGGGACTTGTCTGATGACCTGGACTCTGGTCTGACCCTGGCTGTGCTCTCGGGTACTGTGGGGTGGGTGCTCGTGAGGTCCCTGCCTTGCCAGCCCTGTTCTCCCCCAGCTCACCATCCTGCATGAGCAGCCAGCCCTTGCTGGCCCATCTCCTGGATGTGGGAGCTGCCACTGCATAAACCCTTAACCCGAGGAATACCTGATATAGAGGCCTCCCACTGAATGAATATGTATTCAAATGAAAGGAGGACAAAATCATTGTCTATACATAAAGTTCAGCCTTTGAGCTCCGCTGCAGCTCTAAATAGACATGGAAGCTAAATACAGGCTTTTCCATACATCTCTCCCTCTGACACTTCAATCGCCTGAGATCTGCTCCATCTGCTGTGAAACCCTGTGGAGAACAACCCCCACGCCCAGGTCTCTATTTAGCTAAATTAGCACTGTGAACTCCCTGGTGGAGCACAGCATCGAACGCGGGAAGGGCAGTGCTAAAAGGCATAAATACCGAAGTTTGAAGATCCAGTACACAGGGAAATACCACAGGCCCAGTAGTCAAATGTGGCAGAAGCCAGGCTGGAATCTGGTTGGTCCTCTTAGACTTCCTTCCAGATCCTTTTCAAGTACTCCAGGCAACCACCTTCACTGTATGTGTTTATTTCATAGCCATTTATCATTTGGGTTTTCCATTTTTCATCCAATCACAAATACTTCCTAAATAAGATAGAAAATGTTCAGATTGCACTTAGATGGGGGGAAAAAAAAAAAAAAAAAGAAGCTGGAAGTAAAACTTCGCTGGATTGTCCCCAGACTCACAGCAGAGAGATAGCATAAAGTCCTCAGTGATTCAGTATCCCTCCTGTCAGCAGTCTGGGGAATCACTCAAGAGCAGCTCCTCTTATAGTAGTTATAATAGTTTCAAGCTTATCTTTGGACAGAAGCCTTCTTTATAATTTTTGCCTTCTCTTTTTATTTGTACTTGCCAAAATGCCTGTGATATTGTTACCAAGACTTTACAGTGCTCCCTAAGGGCAGGAGCTAATACAGCCGTGGTCATTTTATGCTGGGTGAACGGCCAATTGTTCACACTAGAGGGTTTTTTAACCCTCACTAATAACAGCCAAAAGCATTTAAAAGAGAAAAAAGCACTTGAAAGCTTGTCATTTTCTGCCAAACACTTTACACAGAAAAATAGGTTTTGTTAATACCAGTTTTCCCAAGTGTCTCAATTACCTGAAAACACTGCTTAGTTTAAATGCTACAAGCAAATGTAGGAGAGAAACAAACAGTGAAAGCTGCCAAATCTAAAATTGAGAAATCTTATTATAACTTATGGATAGCTCACCCAGTCCCTAATGCTTGAGCCTAGGGAAGGAACATCTGGACGCCATGAACACTTGTGCTGCACTCGTTGGTGACAGTTACCTGTTCCCAGCTTGATCACAGCCCTGAAAGCACTCGCTGCAGGGGGACTGTTCAGATAAGTAATGTTGGGCATCATATTATGTAAGTGTTTGTGTAAACAAACAGAAGCTGGTGCTTAACAAGTACTTTAATTTGGCAAGTCAGATACTGGGAAAAGGGAAACCTTCATTTCCCTTTCAGCATGGGTGATTCTCATCACACCAGATTACCTGTGGGGACTATCCACCAATTCGGACCCGGTTCCTCTAGCACTATTTTTTGCAAAGGTTCAGATCAAGGCTTGGACTCTATTCTCTGCCCCGTCAATCTGTAACAGAGCCATCATTGACCCCCGTGATGACGGCACACGCTGCCACAACGAATCACTACCTCCTTGACGAATTCTTTAACAGCTACGCACAGCAGCAAGGACAAAGCTTGTCGAGGGTTAACGTGTTAAGCCGTGGCAGCAGCACACTCACACACACACACACGTGCACACACACCCCCCCACAGGTTTAACAGCATGGGGGGCCATGGTGGCTACTTTGGCAGGAAGCATGTGCGCTGCCAGGCACGTACACAGAGAGCCCCCAGCAACGTCCCCAGGTACTGGAGCCCACCAGAGACCACCTCAGCCAGTAAGTCCACCCAGGACACCCCTCAACCAAAGGGAGCTATATGCGACCACGACCAATAGATGACCACAGTTCAGATCCAACCCAGGGTGTAAATGGACACCCCCTTCAAGTGGTTCTCCTCGGAGCAGCGCGTCTCTGGCTGGCAGCCCTCCCTTTGCATCGGGACGCCTTCCAAAGTAATTTCCTGGGACTGGGTGTCCTCACCTTATAGGTGAGTGGAACGCACATTTTGTGTCATCGTTCTAAGCTTAGATTAACTCACACACTGTGTAGTATCAGTTCCCAATTGATATCCTGAACCTGTAAATACACTGTGTCTGCCAAAGTGTTTGTAAGATAATTTCCCTGTTCAGTTTGACCATTCCACCTATTTCCTGACCCGACCCCATTAAACATTTTTTAGAAAATATTTTGTCAGTCATACACTTCCATGACATCAGTTTACTGTGGTTTTACTTCATGTATGAGGTCCAAGACATAGGATCAGTAATCAGAGATGAGACTTGCCTCCAGCATGGGAAAGTACTTTAGCTACAGGCATACTTCTGTAATAGAAGTCAGTCTGATACCATAAGTATAATGAAAGCATAATATGCCTCCCAGAGGAAGTTCTTGTGTAGGCAACAAGAATAACTTCCTGCAACAGCCAAATCTTGCTTACTTTTTGACTTGTGTAATTCCATTTAATTAATAAAGCAAATAGGATTAGTGCCTTGGTATTACAAAACAGACCTTGTATTACGTTGACATAAGCCTGTAACAGCAGCCACAAATCATCCGCCAGTTATCAGGTATTCTCGTGGATCTCTTATCACAAAACTGGCATACCTCAGAGAAGGATGAAGCTAATGATCAGCATAGTATGCATTTATGAGAAACAAAACCTACTGCTTTTCTTTTTAACTAAGAAGGTATTTTCATTATTCATTTTAAATATTAGAGTCTGAATCAGTTCATTTCTAGTTAAAAATTCAATCTAACTCACAGTCTAAGCAGAGTGATTTTCTCAGACTGAAAAAAACAACAGAGCTCTGGAGCCTTCTGTGGGGAGGATTCCACAGCCTTTGAAGATCCAAAGTTTGTCGCTTAGATACAGGTTGTTAATCTAAGCCTTCAGGCTATAGAATGAAACAGCCTGGCAAACTAATTTGCTGTGGTTCTGTGATGGGCTTGTTTTAACCACACTGGTGCCCAGCCATTGCAGTTCTAAGCAGTAAGACAAGGCCAACCTGCTTTCCAGATCTGAAGATCAAGTGCCTGTTCACAGGTTAGGGGGTGGGGTGTCAACTGTAAATACCCCCACTTGGATTTACTCTTTGGGATTCATAGCAATTCTGCATTTTCATTCATTCAGCTGAGTTAATTTAATCTTAATGTCCCTCATTATTAGCTTTTATTACAGTGGAGGTATGAAAGCATGGGATAGAAAAGCTCACGTTTTAGGCAAGTACAGTTTGTCCAACATGCTGAAATTTGCTTTCCCTTTCCTGGTTTTGACAAATGTATGTCATGTCTAGTCTCTGGATGGCATTTGGCCCTTGCACAGAGGTTGCTGTACTAGTTACATACTAATACAGAACATGTAGTACATGCAGTACTGTGTTTATGCTGTTATGAAATATAAAGCAAAAACACCTACATATGTTACATGTAAAACTATCAATCATGGGCAGGTCTCCTGATGAGTATTTATAGAGACCAATTTGGCTTTCTAAAGTTTTTTACATTAGTAATAATAGGGTCAATAACATTTCTATGTATATTCAGTATAAGAAAAACACTCTCCTAAGAAGAGGACCAACAAAACCTTGTGTGGGCTGCTGAAAGCCTGTGTAAAACCTAGTTTCAGGAATTAAGAATTAGGAGGAGTGGGTGGTATATTGAGCCTCTGTGAAGGGTGAGTGTAGCTGTAGGGATGTCTGTGCAACACTGAGAGCATTTGTTGCAGCCTGTGCAGGCATACTTGAGCATCATGTCATCTCCCTCGATGCGTACCTATGACAATGAAGTCATGGAAACAGTGGCTTCAGTGCCAGCTAGATGAGGCAGATGGGCACTGTCTACTTATTCTGGCAGCTATATCACATGAAAAAAGCTGTGCTGCTGGGTCTTGGCTGCTTGGTTCTCACCAGACTAGCTGGATTGATACACACATGGGAGGCAATCACCTCTTTGGTTGCAGTATAAGTTTGGGTGACATGCCATGCCTTTGTCCTGGACATGGGATATTCTATGGCTCTACCCAGCCACAGGCAGGGGAATCAGCTCCTTTTCAGTGCCATGACAAGAAAGCAAGAACTGAGGCACTGGCCTGTATCCCCCTCACTCTTGAATCAGATCACCTACTCATGAGGGGAGCTTCTGTCACATGGTCCAACATAGTCTGCATAATATTAAACAATTTTTGTAATCTAGATACCCTCTTGCAGCTGTATTCTCAGAGAAGACAAAGAATGTACAAAGAATATAGTCACTCTGAGTTCTCACTAGCTCTTATAACGCAAAGGGCCAAGTGTTCTGCTTGTTCTGCTTGTTCAGCATCCTTGGATGTAAGGAAAAATGCAGAATGCTGGCATTTCAGTCTCATGCAACTGAAGATCCTCATGCAGCTCAAAGCCTGGTGATTTGCTCCAGAAGAAGTACATCTTGTATTCTTCTACCCAGTATAGGGGAGAAATGGGAGAACCAGGGTAATTAATACACTATTTCATAGGGACCTATCATTATTCTTCAGGTTCTTAGAGTCTACACTGCTGACCAATAGCCTCTTACTTCATGCACGCTTATTGTGGAGGAAGCAATAGTGGTGGTCATCACTCTCTCTTGCATCCTTCATGCCAAGTGCTAAAGTCATACAGAAAATTAGCACAGGTTAATCCTCCCCCCATCCTCTTTTACACAACAAAATTGTTGTTGTGAATCATACATCAGTATACGATGGGATCATACATCAATTTATGAATTGATGAATTATAGGATAGAATTGCCCACAATAACAAGGGACTGGATTTGGTAACTGAATAAGCCTTTTCCACTCTGCTTACTTTCCTGCTCAATGATTTAGCCCATGCACTGTCTGGTCTGAATTCCATGGGATTTCTCCACATACTCAGTTTACGTGAGAAGCTGTATATACTGAATGAAAGGTTCATTAAACATTGGAACTTCCTGGCCTTTTCTTTGCCTTCACCCTTTCCCTTTGATAGCTGAATGTACTGCTTTACTTAAGAAAACCAGAGTGCCCTGGCAGGAGGGAGGCATAACACAAGCACGTGCCCTGAATACGGAGAGTAGTGAGTGCAGCTCTGGCAGCACATCTCATTCCCGACCCTCAGCACCTCTGCCACAGGCACGTCTGCAGGGCTCATCAGGGCAGACTTAGCATGCATAGCAAACACCCTGTACAATGGTGTAACTATGCAAAAAATATCTATTGAGGGGAAAATCGTAGAGCAGTAAGCTCCTTCTCTGCTTAATAGGAATGTGAGGACATGGGTCTTACAAAAGAAAATGCTAATAGTCTGTGTCACTCTGGTCTTTCCCTCTTCAGACTCTTCCTCTCTCTTAAACCTGATGATACCTGTTTATACGTGTTCAGTGAACCCAGCAGTCTTGCACATTCTGGTTTAGACTTATTTCTTGGCTGAGGTGAGCAATGTGAATAAAGCTCTGTATGTAGATCTAGGGGAATCTGAAGGTTGGTTTAAACTTGAAGCTAGGTTACATGGATAAAATAACAATGTAAAAATCTTGTGTTCTGTCTGGTTTAGAATGGAGCGCTCTCGTATCCATTGAAGCATTTTGCTTTAGTGCTTTCAAATAAAGAAATTCTGCATCATACACTGGGAATTTATGACTATGCACACACATATGCACACACAAAGAGTATTTCAACCAATAATAAAAGCTGCTTATTACTAAAAGTGCTATCAAAAGTCAGAAAGCTAAATGGGATATTCAGATCAGCATCAACTAAAGCTGTTTCCCCACTTCCCCAGCACCTCCTTCACATTGTGCTTAACAATGTGATATTATCATGCAAGTTTTACTATAGTTGTAACAGGGCCGAAAATAACTAAAAAACCCTTGGATCCTCATCATTTACTGTGATATCATAACAGTGTTTTTTTACATGTAATTCTTAATCTATTGTATTTTAGGAATGGTTCCTTGATACTGTTAAAGCACCTTTGTAAATTTAATGGATTCACTGTGAATTATTAAGCTTGAACATTATAAGTACTTTTTATAAAAGATTACTTCTCATTGGTGCTTTAATAATTTTAAAATACAGTGACAAATATAAAGCTGAACTTAATATCTCATGTCATCTCTTCATAAAGTAGTGCTTTTGCCTAACAGCATTACCGCTGTCCGAGATGAGTTTGTTCCGCCACGCCACCTGTTAAGAGCTAAGCTGATCTAATTGTTCTGGTGTGTCAGAACGTTTTACATTAATGTTCAGGAGTTTTGCTACCCATGTATTTTGTTCTGTTGCAACTTTTTGGCACATCCTCTCACTTTAAGTGGGGTAATAAGCTTTTAACACTAACACCGAAGGAATATAAACTGTGTTTTTCAAAGCTGTTGTTCTGGGCCATATCTACAAGCTGGGGTGCAGCACAACACAATTTGCATTTCTCAGCACATCAGGGGCTGCTGCACAGGAGAAAGGATTTAGTCCCAGATAGGAGGAGACTTGGAGATGCTGCTCAGATCCTGCAGGCATTGTCACCAGCAGAATGGTGACACCATTCCGTGGTTTCATCCTGCTGAGCAGTCTTGCATTGGCTGGTCCTGACATTTCCAAGAGACAGGAGCTTGCCATCCTCTTCCTGCACTAGGAATCCAGCTGCACAATATCTTCTGTGCAAATTAAATAGTATTGCTGCTGGAACCACCACAAAAAGGGAATTAGTGAAACTTCTATTCCGAGTTTCCTTTAAAAGGCTCATAACATGTAGGTTTTTTAGTGAAATTACAGAAAGACATAACATGTCTTTTCACCCATTCTCAACCACTGTCAAAATCACTAGAGTGCAGGAGATGTTTTCTGATTTGGTGCACGTGTGTGTGAACTCTCTCAGTGTGGGTTACAGGTTATCATGTTAAGCAGTAACACATCCATGTCCACTTAGAGGGCTGTCATCACCACATCTGGTTAGACAGCAGAACCTTTATCTTTTCTGCCTCGTTTTTTAAACCTCTGGCTCTGTTTTCTTGTATTATGAGTACTGAACACCAAGATTTTTTTCATGTGAATCAAAAAAATTATTTTGATTAGACAAAAGGAACGCATTTCATTTTGGGCCAGTTCACTGATCGGAAAATTACTTCTAATTTTTCAGTTAAATCACCAAACCAAAATGAAGTATTCACACAGTTCTTGTAAGTACTTCAATGATGTGCTAGAAGGCTTACTTAAACAGTATTTGTGAAGCACCTAAAGAACTACAGAAATGATGACTAAGATGCATTTATAGCCACTTCTTTTTCTACATCCCACTTCATTGATAGAGGTATGTCTGCCTTCTCACTTCCCTGGCGCTAAACTATGCACCAAAGAACACTAAGGCAACTGTCTCCTTGGGCTTCCTTATATCCAGCTCTGGTTAAGGCTGATGTAATGCAAAAAAAGTGCAACACAAACCGAATAAAAAATCATATTATAAACCAGCTTAAATGTCACAAATTCAGCATCCATTTGTGCCTTTGCCTGTTCATCTCAAAAGCCTGAGCCCCAGACCTTTGGATATGAAAACTTTGTCTACATAGGTTCAGTTTTTAACCTGAACTATCAAACTTGCAAACCTTCCCACTTTCAGTAAAGCTGAAGGTCCCTGGGCATTGGCCAGTGTTTCAGTAAGGTTCACAGGTGGAAATAAACTTCCTACAAAAATGTGTTGGATAAAATCAACAATTTTTAAAATGCTAATCCAGAAGTGGGAATGCATTTGTACTGGACCAGGTGTTGAAGACTTCCGTGTTTGTAAGAGGGTCTCCAGCAGAGGACACTCAGATAGTTCCCGGTTGAATTTCTGTCCGTATTGTGCCACTTCTTGTCCTCAAAGATACGTGGTGGTCTCATGTGTGAACCTTCCTAATGGTTTGGTTGCATAGTTGTACTTATATGAACTTTTTAGCAGTGTTTAAAAGTCTTGCCCTATGCAGTGTAAGTGACATGGTTTAGGCCCAGCCAGCAGCTGAGCGCCATGCGGCTGCTCGCTCACTCCTTCCCCAACATGATGGGGAGGAGAAGTTAACAAAAGGCTTGGGTCGAGATAAGGACAGAGAGAGCTCACTAATTATCATCACGAGCAAAACAAACTGAACTTAGAAAAAGGGATTCGTCTGATTTATTACTAAACAGAATAGAGCAATGAAGAAAAAAAAAAAATCAAGCCTTAAAACACCTGCCCCCACTCCTCCCACCTTCCCGGGCTCAACTTCACTCCCGGCTTCAACCTCCTCCCCCCTCAGCGGCGAGGGGGGGGGGGGGGAGGGGGATGGGGGTTGCGGTCAGTGCGGCGCACGTTGTTTCTGCCGCTTCATTGTCCTCGGGGGGAGGACTCCTCTCATCGCTCCCCTGCTCCAAAATGGAGTCTCTCCCACGGGCTACAGTCCTTCCCGAACTGCCCTGGCGTGGGCTCCCCTCTCCAAGGGTCTACCGGTCTGGACAGGGACTTGCTTCAGCCCGGGCTTCCCACAGGCCACAGCCTCCTTCAGGTGTCTCTACCTGCTCCAGCATGGGGTCCTCCACGGGCTGCAGGTGGAATCTCTACACCCCCTCATCCTCCCTCCATGGGCTGCAGGGGGACAGCCTGCTTCACCATGGTCTTCACCACGGGCTGCAGGGGGATCTCTGCTCCGGTGTCCGGAGCTCCACCTCCCTCCTCCCGCACTAACCTTGCTGTCACACCTCCGCACTTCCCCCTCCAGCAGCAAAAAAAACACCCTTCCCCCCTTCTTAAATATGTTATCACAGAGGCGCTGATTGGCTTGGCCTCGGCCAGGGGCGGGCCCATCTTGGAGCTGGCTGGCATTGGCTCTGTCAGACACTGTGGAAGCTTCTAGAAGCTTCTCACAGGGGCCATCCCTATAGCCCATGCCCCCACCCGCTACCAAAACCTTGCTGCACAAACCCAACACAGTAAGTATTATCTTAAACTAGTTTTTTAAAGCTTGATTGAATCTCCTTGTCCCTTCCTGTGGACAGGGTACTGGCTGAAACCCAACACAGCACTGTCCTACCACTACACTTAAAATTTCATTGCGGTTTTATTTACTTTTAGGCTCTTGAGACATAAAATACGTAAATGAAAAGAAATGGCTTGCTGCTGCTGCTGCTTCATGTTGCTAGGAAACAGACACTGCTCTGTGATGTCATGGAAGCGCAGCATGAGTGTCATAGTGATGCTTGAGAATCTTCCCTTGGGATTCCCAGTCACTCAGTCACTTCCTTTCAGCTGGCTGGCTGTCAGGACAGCCTGGCTGCTAAGGTAGATGGATTCAACTGAAAAAATTACTCAAACTGAGAAAAAAGAATTTAAAATGGAGCTTTCCTCATCGGAAACTTCATGTGATTCTGTTCTGGCCAATGGAGTTGAGCCATCAGGCTTGACTTCTCTCTGTCCACCATGTGACAAAATGGCAGCTAGTGATGCTGCCTTTGGACCTCCAATAGAAGAAGGGTCTTCACAGTCTTCAACTAAGCAACCCTCGTCAAAAAGAGAGCATCTGAATTCATCTGAGGAGGGCTCTTGCAAAGGCCATGCCTCTATATGCCTTAGTTTTCTGAAGAAGCTCTGGGACGTTGTTGACAACGACCTGTTTGAGTCCATTTGGTGGGGTGACAACGGAAAGTCTATAGTGATTCATGAAGAATTGTTTGAAGAGGAAGTACTGGCAAGGAAAGGACGTCTGAAAATTTTTGAAAGTGAGAGCATGAGAAGCTTCGCTCATGAACTCCATCTGCACGGATTCACCCGAAAGCTGTGTGATTTTCCGAAATCGGGTTCGCGCAAGGACTTGCTAGTAGAAGAAAGACTTAGGGAGGTATGTTGGATCCTCTATGTGCAAACTCTCAGAATATTCTAGTGGGACAGATTTCTGTTCCAACGAAACAAGCCTTTACCACGTAGGAGATGAGGATGGTAATAAATGTCCTGATTGTCATTTGTCTCCTTGGCTCATGTTTGGGAGTTTTTGAGGTAGCATTTCTGAGTAGTAGAAATGCTGACAAAAAATATATGTTGGTTACTTCCAATTACTTTGAACGCATAAAATGAAAAGATACTCTCATTGTATCGGGATTTTTTTGTTGTTGTTGTTTGCTGTGTGTCTTGCTGTACCAAATGTGCAGTTTTCTTGTGGCATTTGCTGAAGGCTGAGAAGGTACATGTCAGCATCGTATCATTACCTGCATGTTCATTCCATGCCAAAGTTGCTGAAAAGTAATGGTATTTGGGTTTCTAAGTAAGTTTGTATGCTTTTGAAAATCCTTTGCTTCTCTGCTACCAGCAGCAAACACACGAGGCTGGTGACTGCTTAACAGGACTGATGGCACCTTTTTATTCAGCTGACACTTCAGGTTTAGAATGCCCCGACAGTCCTTTTTTAGCATCCACATTTCTCTTTTGCAATTAAAGTTCTTAGTTATCGTGTCTTTGTGGTTTCTAGTCACAAGGTGGTGGCAACTAACTCTTTTCCTTTGCATTTTTTAGTTTCACTTCTACTACAACCCGAACTTTAGAAGACATTTTCCCTATCAGCTAATGAAGTACAAGCAAAGCTTTAATCTAAAAAATCAAATACCAGCAAGATTTGCGCGGGACATGGCTTTGTACGCACGCCTACAGAAAAGAAAAGCAGATGCTGAGCTTGTGTGGGAAGACACTCCCGAGGAGAAGAGCGGTCCATTCCCAGCAGGTCCAAGGGAGAACAGGCGCACCTCTGCACCCAGGAAGACTGCGCGTGGCAAGGCAGCTGCCCGAGTCAGACGCGCCCGTACATCTGTGCGCACCACCCCTTTGACAAATTCAGGCCCTGCAGCAGCAGTAGACGGGGAGAAGCTCCATCCTCTGCCCCCCTCCCTTTTGCCACAGCACAGCAGCCCCGGCCCGGCTGGCGCCCAGGGTGCTGCTTCTGCTGCCGCTGCCCCAGGTCCGGCCGTGCCCAGCAGCCCCTTCCTACCAGGGCTGGCAGCAGCTGCTGCTCTGTCTGTGCTAAGGCCGCCTCAGGGCCAATCCCCACCATACCAACAGTGCCCGACTTGCACAGGCCCGGATGGCGACCCTGCAGGTAATGGCCTTGGACCCCAGCCCGGGGCGTCCTAGGTACCTTCCGCAGCCCTTTTAGTCTATGTCCTAGCAGAGTCCAAGGGAACAGGGTCTCCTAAGTGTTCCAATAAACTATCTGCATATGAAGCCTCTGCCAGTTGTGCTGTTTTTATAGCCATGCCTGGCCTTGGGCCTTACTCCAGAGTCAGAAGGATTTTCATTGTAATGCAGGGTGTGAATTTTGAAAACCTCTAAAAGTGCCAAAATTAGTGCCTTCCATTTGTTACTCTTCACGCTTGTCTTTAATTCCATATTAGACTTCCAACACTTACTAGTATTTTTCATCTTAAATGAGAGAAAGAAATACTGTAATACTTCATTCAATTTTGTACAAGCACCTTCTATTAAAGGCCTTTCTCTAAAGGCTGCCAGGTCACAGAGCTGTATACTGCAGGCTGCTCCCCCCATCATATGCACATCTAATGTACCTGACCTGTGAATGAGGAAAATCTGGTCCTTTCTGGAAGTTTCAGATTTACGGCACATTACACGCTCTGTGTGCAGACACCTTGTCCAGCAACTCTGCGCCTCTGTCTGAGAAGCCCCTAGGACTGGCCTTATCTCAGATGATTTCTTTGTCAGTGATCCCAACAAATGAAAGGTTAAGAGTGGGCTGTGAGACAGTTGTATTACTGATTGCAGCCTGCTTTCAAGAACCATTTTTCTGAAGGGTCCTACAAACTCTGTCTTCCTCATATAATCAGAGATGTGTGCATCATGTAATATGGTTGTATTTACTCATGGCTTAAATTGACACACACTATATCAACCATGTCTTAAAAAATTGCATTTACTTAGAGTTATTTATATAGGAAAAGTCTAGTAAACATTAATAATTTCCAGTAATAGTCATAAAAATTACATCTTGTTTATTTTGCCTCAAAAGAGCAGTTCTTCAAATGTATTTGCTATTTCAAACAATTAGTTTTGGAAGGGAATCCTAAACAACTCACTGGTATTCAAGATGCTGACTTGTAAACTGCAAGTTTGCATTTAGGCAGGAAAAATAATAGCGAGGGGCAACACCTATGCTTCTGAAGGGATCAGTTCTTCAGGGATGTCCACCTGCCACACATCTTTTCCCCCTCTGGCAGGAATTGGTTCCAGGAGCCATCTTGGATTTGAAACAACAGTCAAGTATTTCTGTTCTAGATTACTGAGGACAGCTTTGTTTTCCAGGTCCAGAATCTTTTCAGGAGGCAAGTTTTCTGGATACAGTGATGTCTCTCCAATGTCAATTAATCCTGTATTATAAAATTAAAATATAAAATTAGTTGGCTGTTTGATCTTGAGAAAAGTTTTCTGAAATTAAACCTCCCAGAGGACATACTAACCAGCTAATTTGTTACCAGAAGAACACAATATGAAGCATGCACACCTCAAACCACCGTCATTCACTGCAGAAGATGGCCTATGTGACCGAACTTAGGTAGGTGAAGAACAGGTGAAGCATGCAGTTATAATATTCACAACTCAGTGATACAGTTAAAAGAAGCCTGCATCTAAGGAGATACTGCTGCTACCTGAACTCTTGCACTACGTTTGGCCTTGAAACAGCTTCATTAAAAATAAAACTATTAACATTTTAAAATCATTAAACTATATGGAAGTTCCTGCTCCCTGGAACCCTTTTAATGTTATGACATGGAATTTCTGTATAGCTTAATGGTTAAAAACATTAAAAGAAAGATCAAAGAAGCTTTGATACCTACTCCACAATTTAGTGTGCAATTTATGTCAAGGTTACAAATTTGCATATTCCTTTGTACCTAACAATTTTCACTACTGTAGAACCACAACAATTTTTTGGTGTATGTGATAGAAGTAATTTGTTGTGCAGGAATAGCTAAAAACAATCAAATGAGAATGCAAGACAGATGGTGTAACAAAAGATACCTACAAGAAAAGGGTGCAAAATGAGTGCTGGATAAAACCTTTGTAAGTATACAGTGCAGCAACATACATTGTATTTCAGCACAATATATGCAAAGAAACACTACTCCATCCTAACTTGGTGTTACAGAAACAAACTTCTTCGCTTTTCAAATAACAAGAGGGATAGAGCATTTGTAGAACTGAAATAGGATTTATTTATGTGATACTCTAACATGACATGCAAAGCACTGCAATGTCATGACTTAACTTGACTACGAGTACTGTAAAATGGTTTCAGCAAGAGTTCCTAAGCTCAAAATGCAAAAAGTGTGGAATTGACATTGATTATCATGAAACAAAATAATATGCAACCCACTTTAAACTATCTTACCGTATGACAAGTTAGCACAAATCAATTTTATTTCTTGTACAGACTAGAGTTGTAGGCTAAAGTGAGTGTACATTTCCAACACAATGAAAAATAATAAATTTCATTCACGACTTCCCTCACTGACTTCAGCTTACACTTCTAAGGATTGAAATAACCCCCCAGTCACAACTCAGGCACCACTCCTTCAAAGTTAAAGCAATGTTATAACGAGCGTAACTGTGTAAAGCAGATGTGTATTGACTGAAGCAATTAATGGATTGAAAGCTTGCTTGGAAAATATAATCCAACATTGCTTACCCGCAATAACTCCTCTGCCAAATTTTTCCCCTTCATCCAACAAATCTTGCACTTGTTTTGGTGTCATACCAAACCTATTCAAAAGAATTGCTCTCCATGTTTCATCTTGCCAGTCCTTAACAGCTATATGAACGGCAATGGTGCAGTTCTTGTAGTCTGCTAGCAAAGGATGCCAGCGAGTCTCTACTGTTTTGACTTTGTTTAAAACTAATCCTGCATAGGGTTGTCGGAAGGAAAGGCAACCGAATTTCATCGTTTTCCTTGCATCAGAACCCGTTTATTTCCTATAAACAAGCAGACACTCTGAGATTAGTCTTTACAAACGCGCCCGTGCCCACGACAAACTAACAGATCTGCTTGAGCAACTGCCCCGAAGACCAGGACGCTGCGCGCTGCCTCCCGGGGGCGGGTTTTCCACTCCGCGGGGCCCGGGTTTGCACAGGCCGCCCTGGGCTGGCGCTGCTGGAACAGCGCGCCAGAAACCACCCCGGCCTCGGAGGGGGACCCGCGGCACCGCCGGGCTGGTACCCACGACCGGAGTCACTGCCTCCGCGGGCGGGAGTTAACGGGGCACCACGGCGCTGCCCGGCCCGGCCCGGCCCCGCAGGCCGCGCTCGGGAGCCGGTTGCTCCCGCGGCCGGAAGGGGTTTAAAAGCCCGCTCCTCAGCGGGTAGCCCGGGGTTGGCTTTGGAGGAATGCACTCCTCTGCGGTCATCGCCACCAGGGCCTGCGTCCCGCTCCCTCCCACGGCGAGCGCTCCGTCGCCTCTCAGCCATGGAGGCCCGGGGCCGCCTCCTACCTGGTTCCGCCAGCTCCGCACCCTTCCCTCCGCTCGCGCGGGGCCGGCAGGCCGCGCTGCCGCCCCGCTTGGTGCCGCGGGGGGAAGGTGGGTGACGGGGGCGGAGGGCGGCCCCTGCTGCTGCCGCTGCTTGTGGGCGGTGTCGCCTGCGCCCCGCGGTGACACGGGGCGGGGGGCGGGTTCCCGCGCTGCGCCTCTGCTGCGGCGTATGCCTTCCGCTGGTGCCTGTCCGGGGCCGGGGGGGGGCATGGCCTCACGCGTGGGGGCCGCCGGCGGCCTCGTCCAGCGTCCTGCTGCGCTGCTGAGGGGGGAGAGGCAGGCACCTAGCCCCGCGTGTTTTCTCTTCGTTTTTTGTTGCTTATGCCGCGAAAAGGGCAGCTGTCCGGCACCCCGCTTCCCGCTGGGAAGTGAGGGTGGCAGTTAAGGCCTGGCGAAGGCTTTCCAGGGGAGCGTGGCGCTCGGGGTGTGTTTTGGTGGCTGCTGAGGGGAGAAGGGAGCTGCAGTGTCTGCTGCTGGGACTGCCTGTGGGGCCTTGGCTCTGGCCATGAGCTCTGCCCGTGCTCACCGCCACAGCCCCCTGGCAGTAAAATGGCAGCAGAACCTCTCCGGAGTGCCCTTCCCTGCTGTGGTGTGGCCCCGGTGCCCACAGCGGGAGGGCTGTGCGGGGGGGGCCCGTGCTTCCAGAAGTAACTAAAAGCCATTTGGCACATTAAAAACTTGGTGGTCTCTTACCCTGCTGTGTTCTTTGGCCAATAGCTCATTTTGTATGAAATTCCCCAAAGTGTTTTCATTCAACCATATTCCTCAAGGAGAATCTTGTATACTGTCGCAGCTTGAAATGTGTGTTTTGCATCAATGTGTTGCCTTTCTAATACAAATATTCTGAACAACACAGTTACTGTTTGACAACAGAGGTTTTATCTGTGGTAGTCTGTTGTGACCCTGGTAGGCCACCATCGGCAGTCGGTGAAGGCCTAGGGAACACAATAAAAATCAGACAGCAAAGGATAACGTGGAAAAAAAAAAAGTGTTAAAATAGGTGTATATTTGTTCAGTTTTAATGAGTAACCAACACGTATTATGTTGGTGAACGTGTGTTTTAACAGAGTTAATTTCCAACATGGACAAATAAAGTGACCTTATTAAGGCAAACCCTGATGCTGAATAGCAAGAGGCTGTGAAAATGGCTACTAATGCAGCAAGCTGAGATCCTGCCTGAATTTTTGCAGGTACGGAAGATAAAAAATGCATCTGTAATCCAAATAGAAATCACAGGAGAGTCATCTTTCCTGTGGAGCCGCATCTATCAGTTGAGGGTTGTAAATATGAGAAGCATTTGGGGAGTTTTTCCATGCATGCAGCGTTGTAGAGAAAGAAGGGAGGACAGAAAGGAGGAAAGAACATTAACGAAAAGTAACGAGTTTGCAGTGGAAGTAAAGAGAGACAAGAGAACAAAGGAGGAAAACTGGGAGAGATGGAAAAGAAAAATTAGTAATATTTACAAAGGAGAAAGAAAGCGATCACCAAAATAAAATCCTGATTTTGAATATTGTTTTCAGTAACTTAGAATTTTTCCTATGCTCTATTGAAACACATTTTTTTAAACCATGAGAAATCTCAGAATTATTTTAATAATTGCAGGAACTCAGAGATGGAAAGAGAAAAGTGACCTGTCAGAGTTCCACTGAAAGAGAAATGGGCTGTTCCTTTACTTAAGAAAGGCAGAGGAACTTCATACAGCAAAAGGTAAGATTAAAGAGGTTTCTTTGGTTTTGTTTTGTGGTTTGTTTTTTTTTTCGGTTAATCATGCAGGTCTATGACTTTGTGAATAGCAGGTATTTATCAGTAAAACTTTGCCTGTAACCTTAGTATTCTGTAACTGCACTGGACAGCATGGTTAGATGATTCTTTTCTGATGGTAAGCACTTCAGATAGCTTTTATGATAGCTGGTTTTGGTGTACACTTCAAATATACCTTCAGTGAATGCCATGTATTCTAAAGTATTTTACAGCTGATAAACTTTAACTGTTGAGACCTATTTTTTCTTATTACCATTTTCTGAAATTTCTGCTGTTCTCATTATCCTTGTTTTCCCTGAATATTTCCAATATCATGTTCAAGAAGTTCCAGATGAAGTCATTCCGGTCCTTTATATGATGCCATAATAACAAGAGAAAGTAATAGATGATGTGAATTTAGGGTCATTGTAGTGTTTACAGGGTTATTATTTTAAATGTTCTTTGGCTTTAAGCTATTTCCATCATACTAGGTGTGCATGGTTAGTTGAAGAACCTGTTGAATCTGTTTAGAGTCGCAAGTATGTAATGAGCTTTCATGCTTTTTTGGGGGGATTTGCTTCTGGCATTTTTCCACTGTATAACTGCAGTTTATGTGATAGTTATTTTGGGGAAAATACAGGCCAAAATTTTTTTGTGTTGTGTGTTAGCTTTTGTTTTATGCTGATGTAACTTATAGCAGGATTTGTATCATGTGTTTCCTTGCATAAATAAAATACATTTTTCCTGATTTAAGCAAAAATCTCCGAGGTACTTAAAATCTCAAGTCTAACAGTTCTAAATAAAATGTGAATAGCACAAGGCTTGTGTGCTACTACCATGCTGAAAATACTGTATCAGAAAACTAGCTTTCTTGATTTGTAGAAACCTTGTTCAATACATTGTGACACTCACTGGAAGACTTCAAAACTATTTATAGCAGCACCTAAATAAGGCCCTGAAAATAGCAAATTTTGTGTATGTGTTCAGCCTTTTGTGTGATGAGTGGTAAACTGTTTGTAGTAGGTTTCCTCAGGATATAAGATAATGATTTGAAGTATACAGCAGTGAATATGAAAAAGAAAATTCATTCTGATCTTAGCAGATGATCAGCTTCTGTTTGACATCTCAGATGCACGTAATTGTTTTTTGGTCACTGCAGCTTTCACGTGCTAACACCAATCCAAAATAATCTAATCTTGGCCTAGTACCTCACATGATCTCAACAAGAGGAAATTCTACAAGTGTGGTCCATACTCCTCTAAAGTATGCTTTATTTCAGTGTCTCTAAAATAGTTTTCCTTAGGGTGTTCCTAATTTTACTTTTGATAGAATAAAAACTGCCTAATTCCAATTACAGAATGTGTTACTGTTTTCTGTGGAGCTAAAACCATGCCTAGTACATCATTTATAAGGACTCGGTTCTGATCTCATCTAGATAGGCAAGCATTGCTGTATTTCTTGTTAAATTTGCTTAGTAGCTGATTTTACATGATTCAGTACACAGCAATATGTGCTGGGGATATCTTGGGTCAAAATCAGGTCAAAGTACTTGATCAGATACAGTTCATTTCAGAAGTGGGTAAAGATATGGTGCAGTATGTTCCAGGATATTGGCGGTCAAAACTGAAGTTTCAGGTGTTAATACAATACAATTATTTGTAATTCCCAGGTTATTAAGTGGTCACTACTTAATAATTGACATTCACAGGAAGCTGGGATATGTTGACATATGAACATCCATTGCATTTTCCTGCACTTTAGAACATCAAACAATGCGAAGTGTGATGCTGTGTCTCCATATTCTTTTGGCAGCAATTCCATCTTTAGGACTTCTGCCAACCTTCTACGTTTTGCCCTTAATTTTACTCTGTCTCTCATTCTAACATTGTAGTTTACAAAGCCTCAGTACCTGCTGGAAAACCAGCTTCATATTATTCTTATACCCAAATAAAGAGTTTATAATTTTTAGATGAACTAAAATACTTACATTTTACCATGCTGATGTATATTTCTTTGTGTATATTGTGAGAAATGATGACTGTCTTAAGTGTTTTAGTAAACATATCTCCAGCTTCTTTAGATGATTCTCGTATTTCCAGATTTGTTGCAACACCGTGTTTTCTGAACAATTCTCTGAAAATGTGAATCTGTGGTTCCCTCTTCTTTTGAACACATCCCCCACGAGTAGAGTACATTTCTGGTTTGTAACATATCACTGACATTACTACCCTTGTCAAAAGTTTTGGCATTACAAAAATCAGTAGTCATACTTTTGTTGGTTACTTATAGTAGAGTTTTCCTGTGTCTGAGAAATATTTTAATGAGGTTTCTCAGCGTGGTGGTAAAAAATGCAGCTGTATTTGAGTGCTATTCAAGAATATAAGGCATACATACTAAACTTTCTCTTATGCAAGTTGCAGTATGTTTTTGTAACAGATGATGTGTATATTGCAGATCTTATAAGAACATACACACTGTTCTTTTTTGAAATACCCAACATGAAAGCATAAGGTAGAGTGAGCATTAGCCTCTACATTTGTTTGCAGTCAAAAATACTGCCTTTCATAATGGTATGTTGTAGTAACTGTATAGCGGTGTGTAGTAGCTAATATACTAGAAGTTTTCTCTGATTTAATGAATGTAACTTCTTGTCCATATCATGGTTCCTGTATAGAAAAAAACCACTGGAAAACTTTTCCTTTGTTTATCGATATTAACGGAGGTAGTGTCATTTGAAAATCAAGTGTGTTGCTGTGATGTGAGAAAGCCTTGCTTTCTTGATTTTGAATTAGCTCCATAAATCAAATTAAAAAGCATTATTTCTTTTGTACAGAACAAATACACTTACTGGACAAAGACTGCAAGGAAACTTTCTGGCACATTGCCAGAAATTAAAAATAAATCTAATGTGCTTTGACTGTGCTAGGTGTTCTTTTCTGTTTGCTTTCTTCTGTTCAAGCAGTTGAGTGCCTTCTAACTTCAAACGCTTGAATACAGACAGAATAAATGGCTTGAGAAAAATACCTGCATGCACATCTTTTTAGAAAGTGCTTTGGTTGATAGGGAAACATGCAAGCTGGACAAAGATGAATTGTGAGAGAGAGATTTAAGAGGGATCCATTTTCTGGGGTCAAACAAATTAACATTTAAAACAGCTTCTAGTCACATAGTTGCAGCCTAGGTGGAAACTTCAGAAACTCTTTTCAAATCCTCCTTTGGCTATGGGAGACGTTAACTTTTTTGAGCTTATACATAGGGATTTTTGGTGAAGGGACACGTGTTTAGTCACATTCCTACTGAGGATGCACCTGAAGCTGCACACATTGTTTCTGTAGCTTTGCAGGGTATTCGGTGGAAGAAAGAGCCAGCAGTTCACATGTACTGAGACAGACTAGATGTGATGCAAAGTAGCACCAGGGATCTTTATTAACATGGGATTTGAACTGCTAAGCTTCCATTGTAGATGAGTTTTTTTCAGCCATTTCATTGCAAATAACTGGGCTATTCGACTGGGTGATAATTTATCTCAGAAAAAAATAGAACATACATAATACCTAGGTGAGTCTCTGTGTACTTTGAACATTATTTCAGGGCTATTCACGTTGCATTCCAGTCTCTGACTTTATGGCACCCTTAGTCCTCAAAAGTTGCCACAAGTGCCTGATTTTTATACTCATCTGGGACAAGGAGTCTAAATTGTTATTTCTCTCCAGAATATTACAATCTGATTAAAAAGTTTTCCAAACACTGATGTTATGATTTGGAGCTTTTGGAGTAAGTGAGGTCCAAAGATTTCTGATAGGCCTATGTCTTTGCTTCCTGCAGCTATGCTTATTTTTTGGTGTTATTTAAAGCAGCTAAATATGTATATAAGGTACCACTCTGCGCTTTTTTTGAATGAAAGGTTCTTCTCAGTACTATACAACGTGCTAGACACCCCTGAACCACCACTTCTTCCCAACATATGCAATGTCCTGCCTTGTCCCTTTTGCATCAGGTCTTGCTGCTGAATTTTCCATGTATTTGAATTCGGAGTCATTTGTGAGCATGAGACAGGCCAGGTCTGCTGGTGAATTTTATCTGCCTAGTGATTTATTTCTAAACTCTGTTACTAATATTCAGATACCATCCTGGTCCTTCTGCTTTTCTGAAGGTTAAAAGAAGGTTGTAACTGTAGGCTGAACACCAAGCTAGCTGATCGAGAAACATCTTGTGTAGCTTTCTGTAGCAATATTTTGTTTTGTGTTTTTTTTTTTTGTTTTTTGTTGAGATATGTGGCTTCATGCTGAGGTAATCTGCAAGGGAAGGAGAGCTTGTAGTAATGAGCTCTCCTTCCCCTGCTGATAATTATGTCCAATCCACAGGCAATTCGTATGCAGCCACATACTGCATTCAAATATTTTTAAAGATAAGACTGATCAACACCTTTGTATGGCCATGGGTCTATGACCAGGGTTCATGCCCTCTAAAATGCTGAAACCTTTTTTGTGTTGAATCTGCACTCCTGCTATAAAGGGGGTAGGTATCCTTACTTTTTCTGATTGATGCTGTCCATCCAGCTTTGTAATTCTTTCAGTTTTTAATCTACTTTCAGATGTAAGGTGTTACTAGAAGTTTTGAAAGGTCGTTTAGAGCTATTTCTAATAGATGGAAAGTTCGCACTACCTGTCGCAGCTAAAATAGGAATGACTTCCTTTGTTTCCTTAGTAACATCTACCTTATATGACACTTACAATGCTTAGGAATTCTTCAACAATTTCTACTGTGTTGGCTAAGTCCCTTTGGTTCTGTCTCATCAGGAGACACTTAAGAAAGAGGAGAAAACGAATTGCCTCACCATTCTGAATTAATCACAAAAGATATTCCTGGCAAGAACTACAAGTAAAAGAATTCATGTGCAGAAGCAAATGCATTTTCAAACTGGTCCTGTGTGTTCTTTTGTAACTAAAACATTACTTTTTGGCTATTGATAAAACACTAATAAGAATGGAAAAATGCAGTTTTCATCTCTGAATTCAAATTGCTAGCAAACTGACTAGCAAACACTATCTTTCCTGAGAGAAGTCCTTCCACAGCAGAAGTCAATCTAGTTCTGTTTCTTCTTGGGTTTTTTGGTTGGAGTGTTTTGGTGGGATGTTTTTTTGTTTGGGTGGGTTTTGTTTGGTTTTGTTTTGAAATACTGTTGTTAATACAGGCTGTGTTAGAGAAGGCACTAATAGATGGGTTGTTATATTACTGGAAAGGATGTTATTAAAGAATTCAGGAAAGATATTGCTTCTAGGTGATACAGCTTTTTTCTCTGTTCTTACTGTCTAAAAATATTTGAGATAAAATGGAAACTTGTAAGATATGCATATAAATGCCTGTATAGACTTGATATGCGTGTTTATGATCATGATGATTAGAAAAATGTATAAAAGCCAAATTTAGAACTGATTGGTTTGCTGTGCGATATTTAAAACTGTTTTTAGCATTCTACATAAGATTTAAAAATAGTTAACTTCTGACTTGCTCTTTCTAATAAGCACATGTGTGTATGTTACTTTAGTGAGTTTTATGGGTTTGACTCCACTAATAACCATTTTATCTGTTTGTGGTTGTTGGTTTTATATATGTTTTTTCATATATGTATGTACTGAAATTTTAGGTCATATTTTAAAGTACACCATCTCATAGTTTCTCTGAATTTTCTTTTGTTTTCAGGAATTTTTCATATATGTTTGACTTAAAAGCTCTCTTAATTGTCAGGTGTCTTGATTTCCAATTCCCTATTGTCCCCATTAGCAAATACAGTATATTTTCATCATGGATGTCTACTTGGATGAAGTGTTACCTTTCCTTAGACATACTTTTGAAGATAAAGCAGTATACTATCAGTTATTTTTACAGAGTTAATCTAAATATACACTGGAGTACTCCATATTTTATTTTAATCACTAATCAAGATGTCAGATGAACTTCACTTCTAATGCATCAAAAAGCAGAAATTAAAATAAAATGTAGGCTGGTTTTGCCCAAAATCTGAACATATCTTAATTATCAAAGTAGTTTTGAATTGAAGGCTTATATACCCTTCATTGTAAATAAACTCTGTAAAATACCTTGCATCTTATCACAAAACCAAAGCTCGCCATACAGCTGAGCTCTTACATAAGACATTTTTTTTTCCTCTTCAAAGTTTAATATGCATTCATTTCTTTATAGTTAGGTGAGCTGGACCAAATGTTAAGAGTTTTGTTCATTTAATGTTGTCATCTTCTCAATATCTATGTTTTTTTAGTCTTTTTCAGCTTTCCCCTAGGTGGCACCGCGACCCACAGAACAGCTCTTGTAGACTTCAGAGCAAGTTAACTTACAACTACAGAAGTGTCTGCTGAGTGGTGCAAACACATTTTCAAACACTACTTGGTTGTTCTTCTTTTAACAACTTCTACTGTTTCTCGGAGACAACTTTGTTTCCATACTAGGTCAGAAATATTAATTATTAGAACAAGGACAACAAATTAGTTTAGTAGTATGAACTATTCTTTACTTGAAAAATCAACTTGGAAGTAGCTCATGTAGATAATTTAATTCCTTTGCATTAGAGGCAGGGAGGACACTGACACTTTGTGCAATACAATAGACTGGCACGCTTGTCCCTGTTTGGGTAACAAAGAACTACTGTTGTCTGTATAGAGCTTCATGTTACTATGTGCTTCATTTAGATGTAACTCAGTTTCCTACCCCTAGGTCCAGTCCTAGTCCTGCTTTACTGCCAGTATTACCAATTCTTCTGCACCTCATGCATTGTTTCTCTAGCCCCTAAGTACAAATACCTGTGGGGTAAATGAAAGTCCTGCTTCTCAAGCATGCTAAGATTAAGCAAAAAGAATTTAATTGGATGATCTGAAAAGCCACATATTAACTTTTATGGGAGGACTACACTGTATGATCATTAGGTACGTGTCTTGTCTTCATAGTCAACATCGAGGAAGCACAGCAGTTCTTTTTTGGAATAGAGGGCAACAGAGATTTAATGCTGAGGAAAAAGAGAAGAAGCTAGTCCTAGCCCATAGTTTTGTTACAGGTGGAAGAAGCCTTATATCTTGAGATATCTGACAGCATATTAGGAGCAGATGTTTTGAATAAAGAGGAGTTGTGAATCTTTAGCAGTTAGTGTGTTACTGACAGCAGAGCTTAAGTTGAAAGGCAGCATGATATCCACTGCCCAGTCCTGCAGGTTATTTAAGAATTTTCACAGAATAAAAAGGGTGATGGGATTATTATTGTCTCTGTATGTGACGGTATCTAATGAAAAGTTGATATTATGAAACATTTTTGCAGTCTTATTTGGAGCATGATTCTGTTTTTTAATGCTTTTTAGAATAAATAAAACTCTTTTTTTTTGAGTTAATGCAGTTATCATAGGAGATCAGACCTGTGTCCTAGAACCCATCTTGGAGACTTATCACAGCCTAACTGAACATAAAAGAAGGTTCATCATGCAGGCATATTATTTTTGCCATATAAAAATATGATTTAGAAATTCCAGTAAGCAACAAATAATGAAATAATTATGAATTGTACTGTTCCTAAGTCTGTCATTGTTGGTGAAAAGATTGTTCTTGATTTTAATACCTGCACAGTTGTAGCTGTCATCTATTTGTTACCAGTTGCAGATTTGAAGTGCTATTAACGAAACTCTAGAACACTATTTTCCCACATATTTTTTTCCTGGTTTTCTTTATTTGTTAGACTAATTCTTTGTGTCTGTGTCTACATGAGAGTTTATCAGGGTGCAGAGCTGGTGCTGAGAACCTGGTATTCCCAGGATTTGTATTTCAGGGGATCAGACTAGCTCTGATCTGATCTCTTGGGGTTTGTTTCACATCTTAGTCCTTCAGAAGTTCCTGATTGGAACTAAAACACCAGTATAAAAACAACTTGTATCTGAGTACCAAACTGGTGATGTCCCGTAAGTAATATGTGATTTAAGGTCTATTGACACACATGTGCATGCACACTTTTAATAGATCATTTTTAATAGATCCTTATTGTCTAGTTACACTTTTGAAAAAGTAACACACAACGGTGAAATAGTGCTGGTTCTTTGTACCTAAGCATTTTGGTAAGAGAGAGAGAGAATGCTTGTTTAGTAGCAAATTCTTGTTACTTTTCTAAAAGCATATTGCTTTACTGCTCATCTAAGGGGCCTTCTCAAACAGATCTGATTTATATGATTGCTTAGCAAAGCAAAGTCTTACCAAGTTACTTTCTTCCACTTTAATACAGCATTGATCTTGCAAATTGAAATTCATATCTGGAAAGACAGTATTCTTCTGGAGCTAAATTGTGTCACTTGCTGCAATGGATCAGTATTCTGTTGATCAGAAATGCATTACTATGAGACATCATTTCTTTCCAAATATTTACTGTGGTTCCAGTTCATGGATTTGGAGAAAGTCCTAAAACCAGAGCATTCTCTTTTAAATTGACCACTCTAGTACAAATATTCTATGTTTAATATATGCTTGTATAGAGTCATTCCAATGGCCTGCCAACTTTTTTGTCTAGTTGCTGGTCAAATAATGACAGAAGTAACAGTATGCATGATTAGGAGTACATTTATTTGTAATGAAAGAAGTAGTCAGAGCTGTGTGGCAGAAATTATAAATCTGGAACGGGCTGGTCAAGGAGTTCTTTTCTGATACAGAGTTCAAGCTTTGGTACTAACTTGAGGGTGTCCAGAACCCTACTGCCTGTACTGCCCTGTGATGTTAGTTCATAGGGTTTCTATAAAATGTAAACTCAAGTGCTGCAGCGGTAGTAAGTTCAGTATCTCTGCTTCCTTTATTTAGTTTCTTATTTTTTCTTTTTGTTACATTATCCTGTCATTTCCTAAGGTTCATGCTTCTTTTGAGTGTTAGTTTGGGGTTTTTTTCAACCTAGGTTTAAGTTTGATGTTTAATAGGACTAACTTCATGTTTATACTGAAACTTGGTGATTACTCTGCATGTGTTCCCTTTTTGATGTGTATGAGTAATGGTTTTTGCTATCACTTTCTTGTTTAATCACCTTATTTGGGGGATTTTGCTAATAGTTCTGTGTTCTTACCTTTATATAACAACCATCATTTTACAGTATATTTTCCCTTAAATATTTTGATTCCTTTTACAAACATTAGTTAGAAGGAAGGCAAATATTTTACAACATGGTTACATAAGTTTAGCCTGTGAAAATCTGAACATTTTTAATTTATATGTTTACTGCTGAGAATGCAGACAGGTGCTTGCGAAATGAGTCTGTCAGCATCATATCTAGAACCCGGAATTGGCAAGTCTCTCACTATGACTCTCAACAGAAGGTGTTACCCTCTCTGGAAGATGTCTTTTCTCTACTTCCTAGTTAGGCATCTGCATACATGAGGAATGGATCTATATAACTAAATAAGTAATAATAATCCTCTGTGGCATTTAAACATCTGGCGTACTTGAGTTTAAGTGTGCATGGAAATTACCAGACTTAAAACTAAATGCAGTTAAGTCTGTGCAGGGCCTGAAAATAGTGGTTCTAGATATAAATATTTAAACCTACTTGAAGTCTGATATATCAATTTTGGCAGTGTTGAACACAGTAGAGCCTCCAGTGTTGTTTGTGCCTGTGAAAATGGCACAGGGCAAATGTGATATAACAAAGCTTTGCAGCTTTAGATTCCCACATGTAAATTATTCCTATGCCCAATACTTAAAATCTAAAGCTATAGCAGTTTTTAACCTCAGGAGCTATGGAACCATGTTGATGTGAAAGAGCAGGACTGTGAAGTCACTACGGTATTTACTTATATATCATCTGTTACGTGTTCTATTACTGTTTAAAATGGTTGTACCATACATCACAAGCTACCAGAAACGTTGTCACCTGTACTGTATTTCTGCTTAAAGAAACTGAACATCCTTAGTAACTTGCGTGCTGTAGTTGTGTTCTATTTGTTTTGTTAAATGCCTACTTCCATTTTAGTAAGGTAATGTTTACTTTAGTTAATTTTTTTGCTTGTAATTGCCATTTACCACAGACAGGTAGTAATTTCCTATGCAGCTTCAGGAACAAGAGAATAAACAAATAGCTTTTAAGTACTGGTGTGTTTTCACACAGCGGATGCTTCCCCACTCCAAACTGTAATTCTGCAACACCACAATTTTTAGCCGATTTGTAAGAACAACAAACTGTTGATTTATTAGTATACTTTTTAATTGTACTACTTATGACTGTAGCTCTATGTTTTAAAACATTTTTCTTTGCAAGGAAAATTAAGTAATCTTCAGATTTGTTAATAAGCCCTTTTGCTTTTTTTTCGTTTCTTTTTTTTTTATAATAATTGGGAAAATTCTTTTACTTCATTGTTGTAGGATCATATACATGTCTTTTTCTTTAGGCTAAGGTGATTCTTCAGTTCTTCATCTGAGTGTGTCTTAACATTTTTATCAAAATGTCTTACTCTCTAGTTGTTTTTCAAACTCTACCATAGTTGTGTTTATCTGAAAATAATACTTAGAGTTAGAAATGCTAACAGCTGAATCCTTTGTAGTTTATTCACATAAGTGGTTCCATTTATTTCTACTGATGCATCAAGTCAAAAGAACCTGAAACTGAGGATCAGAAGATGAACTTCCTGGTAAAAATGCAATATATAGAGAGCTAGCCTTAATTTTATGTATTGGCATTTTCAAAATTATCTACATAGAGGAACCACTGAAATATAGCTTTATATTCACTAGGATTAGACTTTATCTGTCCAGACCTAACTATGCAAAGTGTTATTAAAACTCAGTGGTATATTACTTATAAACAGATTGATCCATAACGACCTATTTATTTGGCATGCAGAGAGTCCAGTTTGTATATCTAGTGGATACTGTTTGGTTCTTCTGCGTCACAATACATGAGGTAAGATGGGGTACTGTGTTTGTGGCCTTCACAAGCTGTGCAGGCTTCCTTAATGAGGTTTTTTTACCCCTGTCTTCTGCAGTATCAAGAGTGTCTCTAGTCAAGTTCTTGTACGCTCCTGAAAGAACAAGCTGTGCATAAGGAAATTTCCTGGAGAAACATAAGAAAGAATTGATCCTCTGCAGTCAAGGGAACACTAACTTCCATGTGATACACTGCTGTACTTGGTGATGTGTGCTATTACATGCCATGAGTCTGATTTCAGTCAACAGAACAAAATATTCAGGGTTGTACTTTGGCACAGTATGTATATGTGTGTGACCGGTTGCCTTTAACAAGAGATGCATGTTCCCCTTGTGTGTTTATCTATGTATATAGGTACATTCATAAAACCAGATATAGTCTGAAATGGTATCTTATGTAAAAAAGTGTCTGCATGTTCCGAAAAGGTATTATAGTATAATTCACAACCTGCATAACTCAAAAAGTAGTTTCCAGATATGTCATGGTATTGTCTTCCTAAAGTGTTCTCTCTTTTAGTTACAAGTTCAGCTAAATGATCCATAAAGAGTAAAACTAAAATAGATTGAGTTTAGCAACTAAATAAGCCTGGAACAATAAAAGGAATTGTCATTTTCTGTCTCTTTCTCCCTTCTATTTCTTTCTGCATTTTATCTTCTTGCCTTGCATCTTCCATCCTTGTTGGATAAGGTGATAATGAATCCTCATGAAATGTTAAAAATTGAATGCTTAACTAAATTATTAATAATTGAAGCATCATTATGGTCCCCTTCTATAGCATGTGACCTATCCTGATCCTTATTGGCTTTCCTGCTCTGGTTATCTATTTTTGGGGAATATGTATTACTAACTTCCAGAGCAGGCTCAGAAAAGATGGTTGCTCATAAAAGAGGAGAGGTAATGATATATTTAAGCACATGTAAGTGAGTATTAAGAAATATTTCTTTTCTTCTACTTCCTGTTTTCTTTTTTTTCATTACTGTATATTGGGATAGTTGGAGAGTATTTATTTCCCATTTTAACTGAGAGCAGCTACTTTATATATATTTTTCTTTGTTTCATCATATTCATTTTTACATTTTGCTGTTACTTTTACATTTTAAGCTTTGTCCACAGCCTCTCTTAACCACAAGAGCTCTGAGAAGCTGTTGTTTGTTTACTTTAAGACTTAGAGAATCATAGAATCATTCGGGTTGGAAGTGATCTCAAAGATCATCTAGTTCCAACCCCCCGGCCATGGGCAGGGACACCCTCCACTAGACCAGGTTGCCCAAAGCCTCATCCAACCTGGCCTTCAACACTTCCAGGGATGAGGGCCTCTACAGCTTCTCTAGGCAACCTGTGCCAGTGCCTCACCACCCCTACAGTAAAGAATTTCTTCCTAATATCTTAGCTAAATCTACGCTCTTGTAGTTTAAACACACTACCCCTTGTCCTGTCACTCCATGCCCTTGTAAACAGTCCCTCTCCAGATTTCTTGTAGGCCCCTTTTAGGTACTGGAAGGCTGCTATAAGGTCTCCCCAGAGCCTTCTCTTCTCCAGGCTGAACAACCCCAACTCTCTCAGCCTGTCTTCATAGGAGACGTGCTCCAGCCCTCTGATCATCTTCATGGCCCTCATCTGCACTCCCTCCAACAGATCCATGTCTGTCTTGTACTGGGGACCCCAGAGCTGGATGCAGTACTCCAGGTGGGGTCTCAGGAGAAGGGGAGAATCTCTTTCCTCAACCTGCTGGTCACACTGCTTTTGTTGCAGCCCAGGACATGGTTGGCTTTTTGGGCTGCAAGTGCATGTTGCCAGGTCATGTTGAGCTTCTCATTCACCAGCTCCCCCAAGTCCTTCTCCTCAGGGCTGCTCTCAATCCATTCTCCACCCAGCCTGTAGTTGTGCTTAGGATTGCCCTGATCCTTGTGTAGCACCTTGCACTTGGCCTTGTTGAACTTCATGTGGTTCATGAAGTTCATGTGGTTCTCACAGGCCTGCCTCTTCAGCCTGTCAGGGTCCCTCTGGATGGCATTCCTTCCCTCCAGTGTGTTGACTGCACTACACAGCTTGGCATCATTGGCAAACTTGCTGAGGGTACACTTAATCTCACTGTCACCAACAAAGATGTTGAACAGTGCCAGTCCCAGTACCAGCCCCTGAGGAATGCCAATCACTGGTCTCCACTAGCGCATCAAGCCATTGACCAAAACTCTGAGTGTGACCGTCCAGCCAATTCCTTATCCACCGCGTGGTGCATCTGTCCAATTCTTGTCTCCAATTTAGAGACAAGGATGTTGTGTAGGAATCTGCCTTGATCTGCCCAAAGGAGGATTTGGAGAGAGACTGATAGTTTCTCTGCATCTCATCTTTCAGTGATTCTGTTGGCCTTCCTCATGAATACCACATCATAAATATTTGGATTTTGACTGTGTTTAAGTACAGGGATCGGAAGTAGCAATTTCAGTTGTGATGCTCTACTGGGAAGACGTCTGCTCAGAAGTACGTATGTGCACACACACACCATGCCACACACATGCTTTCACGCACGCTGAATTGCCAAAGGACCAAGAAAGCTAGTGATAAGTATTAAGGATGCAATGCTTGCAAGATCAAGTAATTGCAGAAGTCTCAGGTCCTTACACAGGGTCTTAAATTCCTTGCAGGTTTCAGAAACTTCCAAGTATCAGTGACAGTTGCTCTAGGAAAGACTATTCATACCTTCAAAAAAAAAAAAAATTCCAAGTCATTCTGGCTTTCCTGTGTGGTGTCCCAAAGGCTGTCATTTGACAAGTCAACTTCAAGAAAAAAGCTTAGAGGAGAAAAGAACACGTTTCCTTATTCAATAAATAACTTTTATTGCACCTATTCAACCCTAGTATCATCTCCATAGACTTCCTGTGTTACTTCTGTTCATGTGCTTAAGATTCAGATTGTTGTCACATGATCCGTCAAGATGACTTGACTCATTACAGTGCACAGACTCTGGTTTTATTAAGAATGAATTTAATAATTGTAAAGCCCATAACTTTGGAGAATATTTACAAAACTCTGTGATGTAGCTGAGGTAGAGCAAAGTATATCCATTTGTATATTTATATTTATGGGTAATATTTGTTAGAGGTGCCTAGAAATCCAAAATTATAGCAGAGTGCCTTTGTAATAGCAGTGCATATGGAGATTGTCAGAACTATGTGGGTGGTTAGAAATACATCTAGGCTCCTTGGTCTGGTCTCTGAGTTGGTTGGATGCAAGCCAGGTAGTCACACTAGCTCGGACATCACGCTGTGCTAATGCAGTTATCCAGTTGTCTGAAATACAGAAAAATTTGAGCTTGCATATTCTTGTTTTTGTAAGCATAGTCCAAGGTGATTTTTTTTTTTCCTTCAGAAAACTGCTATTAATTTCAATTGGATGTGTGATGTAAAGTTTCTAATCAGTTTATAAAATTTCAGACATGGACCAAGATGACAGTTTCTGCCCAAAACTGACATAGGGAAATGAAACAGCAAAAGATAAAATCACATAACCAAGGTCACACAGGAAATCTATTCAAAAGTATTAACTAGGTCTGGACATACTGCATTGTGGTTCAGGTTTTTAACCTTACATTCATTTTTGGGTGCAAATGTTCATTTTTCATAGCTGTCTTTTGACATTGCTGAAAGGTAATTATTACAATTGTTTAATCTGATCTCTATTTTCTTATTGTGAGAGAGTTATTAGTGCACTGTAAAGCATTGTCTGGACCTCTGATTTGATATCAGAATGTCACAATTTGTTTTAAGAGTTTCTATCTATTAATACTAGCCAGAAAGTGTAATAATTTTTCAGAACATTCAGAATAAGAACCAAGACTTATGTAGATTTCTCTGTATGGTTATAAATTCAGAAACAAATAGTAGGGTTTCAGAGCTTGACTCTCTCTCATATATACTCCTTGCTTTCAAGGAGTGGATAATTCCTTATATAACCAGTGAGCGAGCAAAGTGGGCCTCTGAAAGATCCCGTTCAAAGTTACAGAATTCTGTACCTTTTTAGACAATCTTCTTTGATAATACATTGTACTGACTCAATTTCTAAATATACTATCATCTAGACAAATTCAGAGTTGCTGTACATTTTATGAACATATCATAGGAAACTTCAAAGGCTTATTATGATTCTTTGTAGAAGGCTGTTAGTAAAAATTATGGATTGCATTCCAAGAACCATCTAACTTTACCACAAGACATGGTACTTCTTAAAAGGAAGGTTATCAAGGTTGTTATTTTTTTCTGCTTTAAGCTCCCAATATGGCACTTCTCAGCACAATTTCTTTCGAACTGTATTTGCCTTTTGACATGCACCATTTCTTCACCTCTTTAAGGCATATTTGACTTTAGGCTGTACTTATTCTGCACAGCACTATGAGTCAATGAAGTTAACATGACTTAAGAATAAGATTTGTTCTTCAGCTTGGTGTTCCCACTGAAACCTTGTTGAAGTGACCTTTTTAAATTTTTGTCACAGAGACATTCATCTTGATAAATATCTGTACTGTTCTAGGAAATCCCAGCTATTTCATTCCTGTCATGGGCCTTTACCTTTGCCTTTTATATGTGTTATTCATCAACATGAAATAGAGCAAGCATGAAAAATACAATGTATGTAAAGTTTGGGTTTTCTTAAATAAATTTTGCAAATTTTAGTTGAGTCAAGCATGTTAGTCAAGCAACCTGACCTGAACTTCCTCTGTAAGCTGAAGATGGAAGACTCTATTCAGTGATCAGTCTATGTGCTGCTTAGCTTTCTGTCTGACAGCTCTGAAGAAATCTTTAAATATTTTGACCAATTTCTCAAGAAATTAAAAAAAAAAAACCCTTAAGAAATCTTAAGATTGTCTATGTATTTTGTAAATACCTGTCTTAAGAAAGCTAAGTTAAAGCCATAATTTTCAGCAATTTCAATACTCACTAATTCCTTGTGATTGCAACTTCCGTGTTATGTTCTCTGCAAAGTTGTCATTTTGCTTTCATACTCATCTGGATAACTATTTGGCACAACATAACTGGCCTTAGGTAGTTAAAGGGTTTTTGCTGAAAATGGAAAGAATGAAAAACTTGGTGGCCATTGAAAGAAAGGTGCCAAAAGAATGTTGTAAAAACAGATCTTGTGTATATCTACATGTGTTTGTATCGCAGTCTGTAAAACTGTTGTAAAATACTGTGCTCAGTATGCCTAAGCCATCTGAGTCAGCTTTAGTATGAACTGTTTAGTTGCATTTCACATCATGAATTCACTAAACTGTATAATGATAGATGCCTTTTTTAAAGATCCTGATATACTACGTTCTCTCTGAAAGTAAGCTCAAATTAAGGCAAAAACCAAAAAAGATTGAGCCCTCTTCAAATATTTTTGTCCCACCCAATCATCATTCTCAAGTCTTCTCATTTATTATATGTATGTATATGAAAGAGATAGAAATACCCCAAATCAATGTATTAAGCTAAATAGCTCATGGACCAGCCACCACACTGAGCTATTCCTTATGTAATTGTAGTCAAGCAAGGTGCAAAATAATTAAAAAGGTGTGTAAATACGGCTTTCAGGTGGAAAAAATATCGCAGTTCAAGGGAGTCCGTGTTTCTGGATTAGGAACATGACTTCAGTCACTACAGAACTCAATGCATGGGTAGTTTATTTGTTTAGTGGCTGTTACTGCTAAAAGTGATGATCAAATAAAGAAAAATGGCTTAGCTGTTGGCAACTTGTACTTTATCCATGATCTCTTAGCTGAAAATTCCTGGTTGTCAGAGTCCCAGAAATCATTTGTGGGTTTCCTATAGAGCTGTAGCTACCTAGAGAAAAAAGCATTGTGGTTACTGGGATAGGTTAGGAAGAGAATGAATTGTTTTCTTCTGGATGATTCTTCACTAAATTAGATGTATTCTATTGAAAAAGAAGAGAAGGTTGCAGGAGAGGAAGCTGTGGTGGTTTGATCAATCTGGATTGCTAAATCCTAGAGTTTATATTTTATCATATAGAGATATAGAGTTGCACACCAGAGACTTATACTTGCTTCGTCACAAGGAAATTAAGTTTAAAATATAATTTACACTGAGAAGCACTAAAGCAGGTATTAACAACCTACCACACAGGTATGAAGGATGGTATAAGCACAGGTATAAGCAGGTGCCTTGTGAGTGGCACAGAGCAGAGCCGGCAAGGGGCCAAGAGTTTATAGCCGGGAGCTGTGGCACCTTGAGAAGAGGCATCTGTGAGAAGCAGTTGCTGCCGGCTCCCACTGAGGTCAGGTCTCACTCAGAGCTGGAAGCTCCGCCTTGCACATAAGCAAGATTCTGGGTATCAACAGCATCTTGCCTCTGTGAGAGGGAGAATCTCTCAGCTCCCACCAAGTTTCAGCTGTCACAGTACACTTTAATTTGTAAAATATAAATACAGACCAGTACATACCCCTCTTGAAAGATGCATGAGCTAACGGATAGGGCAGTCAGAATAGACAACCAAAGAGAAACGTTACATAAGAATTTTTTTAAAGCATTTTAGTTAAAATCGCCAAAGAATAAAGAAATATTATGGTTAATTCACTACAGATCTTGAGGATTTGTTTAGTACACTGAAACAGTTGATATAACAGTTTGTATTGTGTATGATTTCCCAGTAAACTGCTGGTAGTCTTCAATGATGTTGCCATACCAGAAGGGGGATTTTTACTCTTATTTTCTAAACAAAACTTGCATGGTAACTATCATATTTGTGGGTTGACTGGTCATTGCTAAAAAGTGGAATATTCTAGTGCTCTTTTATTTATATTGCAGTCCTTCCCCAAGAGCTGTGTTTAGTATTCTGAATTTGAGAGTTCTAAATTACACATTATTCACAAAATAACACTTCTGCTGTCTGAGCAGAATATCTTTTATTGGTTTCATTTTACAGATGGGAAAATTGAGGTACAGAACACCAGTGACTCTGCAAGTCACAAAACACAGTAGCAGCGCTATATTGCAAGTCACTTGTATCTGGAAACTTCCCTTAATTTTGAAGATGTATCTGTAAGTAAAAAGATGTTCCTTTAAAGAGAAGGCACAGGCGCTTGCTATGATGACAAACATTTGATGAATATTCAAAGAAAAAAAATCTCGTTCCTGGGATTGTTGTGGGTTCTTGTCATACAGCTGACTGAGATGCATGAAGATTATAGCTGGACCTAAAAAGGGTAGAATTTTAAGCCTGAGTTTTTGATTTTCATTGGCTTGCTTGCACTTCTTGCATTTTCTTCTGAATGTAGTAAAGCTGACAGTCAGCTTTAATCTTTCTGGCAATGAGTTCAGGAGTGTAGGACTTCACAGGAGTAAGACCTAAGTTCTGTGATCACGAGTTTCCCTACTGCTGAATGATAATTTCATCTTTCATATTTACTGTCTGGATGATAGGAATGTGTGTTTCCTCATGGCTAGTTCTGTGGCTTCTAGATTGGAGTATGATGTCTGTAGTGCCTGATGAATATGTTTTATGCTGCTGCAAACTATGAATCTATGTACTGAGGGTAGAGGCCTCCCAGGCCCATTTACAAGTATATGAGCTGCATACAGAATGCAAACTGATATGCAAATATTTGTGTACCTCCATTGGAATTATGTCCTTAAGCTTAGCACACTTTTTTATGCAAAGTGAAAGAAGATGTTGTGAGATGCATGAAAAATTTAACATGTTTTTCTGACTTTATTAATACTTGCATTTTTTTTTTTCCATTCTAAGTCTTTTAGAATGTATTTTCTGTATTAAGCATATTTAATTTGGAGGATTTGTGGGGAGGAAAGTACAATGAATAGTTTCTTTGGAGATACATGAAAAATGTTGACAGATTTGAAATAAAGCACACAAGTTTCCTACTGAGATTCATAGTTACTACTGTGTGATCTGCTGTATTAACTGTAGAAAATGTCTTTGTACATCAGAGAAACAAAAAGACCTTCAGCAGATTGTTTTATTGAACTCTTAATAGATATTAAGAAACATAACGCCAGCATTTCTGCCACATTGCTGTCATTAAATAATAAATCATTGCTGTAGCTGCCTAATGGGATATGTAGCAATGCTGATGGTGGCAGTCTAGACCTGAGCTGAAGTGGATTAATTTAAAACACAGAGCAAAAATAGTAGATAGCAGTGCTCAGCAGAACAGTTTTGGTGCTAGAACCTGGTGACTAACCACAAGAAAGAAGATAATAGAAATTACATCTAACTAAAAAATGATAATGGTGTCTTTTACAGTCCTTAATGTCCTCCAACACCTAATATTAAAACTGTCCTATAAGCATTAATGAACATATTTTCAACACGCCTATTTGTCTGAGGTATCCTATCCTAATATACAGATAGAAAGGAAGGCATTAGAAGACAAGTGGCTTTATCCTAGAAATGATGATGATGGCCTGTACCTGCCTCTTACTCCAAAGGAGGTATGAATGCACAGGGCTTTGAAAAAAAGGTGTTATGGCACTTAGGCACTGCATTAGGAATTAGTCACATAAGCTGGGGGTTTTTAGCAGGATTTGCTAGTTAGGTGTGTTTCCAAGCAAGCAAAGTTATAGGGTTCTGTGCTTCTGCCTTGTGTCTAGCCAACTTAGTACCATCTTTAGAAGTGACATGTGAGGGTAACACACCTATATGAGGCCTCCCTCCTCACAGTGAGTCTCTCTGAGCTGACTCCTTCAAGTGATGTACCCTTGAGACACCATCAATGATTTGATCTGTTGTATATACAACTCATTAAGCAGAGATATGTGTAGCCATCTAGCCATATAGTTGTGTGTAGCATTTGTAACATGAAATGCTTTTTCAAATTATTAAAGTTTATCAAAGTGCTAAAATTATTTACCAATATATTAAAAACAATCTGTTAAAAGACAACAGACTGCTCTAAAAACAACAAAAAGAGATTCTGAGGAGTCCAGCAGTAAAAAGCCAAGAAAACTGAAAGCAATTGTTCTGTCTGTGATTTTTGTTGTTTGCTCTATGTAGGAATCTGTTGAAAAGTGCAAATGTTGAATTTGTGAAACTAATTAGCACATAAAAATCCAGCTGTAATAGTAATCAAAATTTGCTGGTTCAACAAACTATGGGGTTTTTTAGTATTAACACATCCTGCACATACGGCCTCCAGTTGAAGGTCTGGAGCTGCTCATATCAGCAAGTTAATGTCAGGGGATTTAGAAGCAAGTTTATATCGGTGGCAGTTGTGGAACCAACATGTGGTCTAATACTGGTGCTTCCAACACTGTTTGTGTCTGTAAGGGAAAAAAGGGAAAAGTGGATGGTACTGCTATCATTATCTCCATACTGTAGGAAAACGATGGACAGTGTTTTAATGGATTTGTTGGCTGAGATTTTGGTTGGAGAGGCCTTCAGTTGGTGAATCGTGTCCTTGCTAGAAGTTGTAACTGCAGCAATAAGGAAATACTGTCGGTTTTCTACAAGTCACTGTTGAGATTCACATGCTCCTATTTGTTTAATTGTAGTATTTTGCTGGCATTTTTTTAATGTTCTTTGGGACAGGATCAAAGAATGAAGATGATTTTGGTTTACATCCTTTGGAAACATAAAAACCACTTTTTAGGTTAGCTATCTTACAAATGAAAATAATTTTAAACATCTCTTTCATTGTGATTTGCAGATCATGAGTTGGTTAGTCTTAGCATTTAAATTCAAAAATAGAAGTCTAGATGTTTCAATGGGAAAAGAAACAGAATCTATTTGGTATTGTCTTAATAAATTACCCAAAGTAGCTATAGGATTTCAGGTAGACAAATGCTTGTAACTGACTAATAAGGCACCTTTAGTAGATCATTTATATAGCAGACACAATTTCTGGGAAGAGATTTTCTTTAATGTAAAAATACAGTACTTTTGGCATGATGCAGCTACCTTTGATCTCTGTAAACGACTGGCAGTAAATTTTGAATGTCAGAATCTGACCAGTAGGATGTCTTAGGGAAGACGAATGGATGTGATGTTACCTTACAAAACCTGCAGAGCATTAAAAGGGCTCATATTTTGGTGGGAATCTATGCAAGGCACTTGATGGTACTTAGGCTACATATTTGTAAAAATACATATAGTGAAGCACTGTTCTTCAAATATGGCAGCGCAATTAGTACTTTCACAGTGAACAAAGCAACCTAGACTCAGTGGATAATATGCTGATGCTGCATTCCCTTCTCTTCCAGTTTCACTTCAAAGTGGTAAGAATGAGTTTTATTAATACTTCTCAAGGCACTTAAATTCTTTAAGCATTTTTCTCTTATTTGAGTGAAATTATTCAGAAGGTTTTGCTATGTTTAATCAAACCAAGATTTTCAGATTCCTTATTTTAATAATGATTTCATTTGTGATATTTAAAAATAACTGCATATTTTTACTTGAAACTGCATTGTCTTGTATGTCCAAGGTGAGTACTTGTAAACTGTTTCATGAAATAGGACAACTTTATTGCAGGTAGACTGTATACTTGCTTGAATGAAAATATGTTTAGTAGTGTGAGACAGAAACTGCTGTTGCCTTGATTTCATAGTGTTATATATTCCACATATTATTGGTGCATGTTTCTTACATTGTGTATTCCACTCCCTTCTTTTTGCTGACTTAAATTCAGGACTTCAGAGTTCTCCTGTTCATATTTCATAAGAAAGCCTACACCATTTTAATGAAGAATATGTGGAGCGTGAAAGAAATCTTTCAGTTGTAGGAACTTTGTCTGTTGATAGCGTTGATGCTGGTGATGTTATTTGAGCAAACCACATACAAAAGAATAGACAAAAAATACACTTCTAAAGCTACTGTTTCTATTCACACTTTTTCCTAAGCTTAGTTTTCAAATTTAAAACTTGAGGTTCGCAGTCAAGATCCAAGTATCTTTGATTTACAGCTATTCCCTATTTTCAGTGATGAAACAAAAAAAAAAAAAAAAAGGTTTTACTACTACTATAACTGAATCTGTAAGCATGAAGTATAAAACTGACAAAGTCAGATGTGAGATTTAGGGGAGTCTATATTTTACAGGATTCTTTGGTCCCCCCTAGCATTTAATCAAAGCCACAGTTTTTATGTAAATTTAATCACCTTGTAACAAACGAATAATTTTATTATGTTCCTTGCATTTGACAGTCCTTAGCTGCTTAGAAATGTAAAAATTTATTACAGAGCTAGGATAGATTTGCTTTAGAATATTCAGTATTTCTGGTCTCTGTCTACAGTAAGTACTGAATATGTGTACAAATAATGAGCCAAGTCTTCTTCGATTTATTCTTGCAAATAGTCTAAATGAGTAAGCTCTACAGTATTTAGTCCAATGCTAGCTAAATTGATTTTATGTATCTATCTATATACATATCATAATCAAATTACTACAGTTACAATGTGATAAAAATACATCTATGTTACATGTCCATAATACTGAAGAACTAGTAGAACAAATCCCTGTTTTGAAGAATATTCCTTGTCTTTATACAGGTACACACTAACATTCAATTCTAGGTGCTGTACAGTCTGAAAAAGATCTCGTCTGATGTTCTGTTGTTATACAGATGTGGCCCAAGTTTATACTGAAACTGTGACCTAGACTGACTGTGATCCATCAAAATATTTAATAAAGTGCTGAAGTGTCTGAATAATCCCTTTGAAGCTCAGTGGAACTACTCAAGTGCTTAAGACTATGTGTGTGCTGTAGTATTTTGCTAGGTTGTGGCAAAACTTCCTGCAAGCATGTGATGAAACATCCTACGGTTTTAATGTGCAGTACATTTCAACAGTTGATCTGATGTTATCTAACAAAAATTTAAACATATGGACTTTTCATCTGATGTTTATAACAGTATTCTTGCACTAGATACAACTGCTCCAGTATATGTTTCCAGGAGGGTGGATGGAGTTTTATCTGTTGGGGGCTGTAATGACCTCCAAAGGTTCTGTCCAACTCAAGGTGTTCAACAATTGTAGTACATTTATTACTGCATTAGGAAAGGTAAAGGTGCAGAAGGGAGTGCATTTAGCAAGAGGGATCAGTAGTAGCCAGAAATAATTCTGCAATTATGTTGTTTCTAAGAGGAAGACTTGGGTTTGCTATTCAACAGAAAATTAAAGCCATCAACGATAGTCAGCAAAAAGCCTATAGATCTGATGGGTGGGGGTTTTTGCCTTAGACCTTACATTCAACAGTGGCTATGCAAATACTGTTAGCAGCAAAGTGGTAAAATTTCAACCACTGCAAGGAAGAACAGTCTAGAGGGGAAAGAGATATGCTAGATATGTTCTAACCAACTGCATCTGTTAAAAATGTTATCCTAAAACTGATAGTGAAGTTATTTAAATGTTTGACTCACTGCCCATGTTTGGAGTACACACTGTGCATAAGTTTTGGCACGTGTGGTATCAGACTGGCTGTACATTGAATATAGAGCCTCTTCCACGTGGATGGGCTGAAGCCTGGCTATACAGCAGTCTAAAACTTAATAGCTGGAGTTTCAGAACAGAATTTGGCTCAATGACACAGTAGTGCAATTCCAGCTGCTATTTTTCTCAGGCAATATTTGTCTTGCTCCCACCCATGAGCCTCTAGTAGTGTTAAGATGGAAATGGAAGTATTTATAGAATAGTCAGTGTATAATAATAAGTGTAGACGACATTCCTGGTGTGCTGGGCAGCATTTGCTCTTCCAGATAGATACTTTCAGTACACTCCTTCAAAGTTTACGGTTGTTTGCCTTATTGCTAAATGCTTCTCTAATTTACACAGTCACTGCACCCTTTGTCTTTGTCTTTGGTTGTAAAGCTTGAATAGGAGAGACATTGCAGAAAACAACTATGATAAATGTGTAATTTTCAGTCTCAGCTTTAGTCTTACTCTTTCTTTCTTACCTTTACTTTTAACGTAACAACTTTCCATTTAACACAGTTGTTTTTATGCTTTTTGCCTTGCCTCCGGCAAAATTGAAATGCCACCCTTCCAGCATATGATTTATGTTGTTCTTTCATTGAACTTCATTATTATGTTCTCAAAGTTCATTGTTCTTTAACCTTCAAAATGCCTACAGACTAATTTAAGAATCTGTGAAAACTCCAACAGATAGCATTAAAACTAGTAAAAAAATTTCTGTACAGTTTGTTCTTGACATACATTACATGCTTCATTAATTTAAATACGTAATCTGTATTTGCATTCTTAAAAATATATTCTTCCCTCAGGTATAGATAAATGACATTCATTTATGTCAACAGGGATTGCATGCAGATACCAAAGTGGGATGTACAGTCCTTACCATAGTAAGTCACTATAATGTCTTTTTTAAACTACTTCCCTGAAAATGTCAAATGTTGCTTTTCTTTTATCTCAGTTCCTTGCAAAAGAATAAGCCCTTTTTAATATTCTTACTAATTGTCCTGCTTTCAAAAGAGGCAAGCCCCAAAACTGCTAAATAATTCTAGTTGTGTTGATCAGAAATTATCTAACTAGATATTGTAGCGGCCAGATTTCTTCAAACCAAAACTCTTTGTAGGCTAGTAAAAGGCATTTTTGTCAAGAATGAGATTTCTGGTGTAAATACAGAAAATGCACCCTCAAAATATAGTTAAAGTAGGAAATCCACAAGTTGAAGTGTTGGACTGAATGGCATTATAAAAGGGAGTAATATTTTCTGAAAACCTTCAGTAGAAACTGGTCAATATTGGTTTATTTACAGGATTGGAGAACATGCCCAAGAAGAGTTAGTTGCATAGGAGTAGTGCAGGAACTCCAGGTTCGTTCCTGTAATGTGACTTGAGTGGGTGCTGTGGCTGTGTTCTACTTGTCTGCTCTGGCAGCAAATTTCCACTGCTGGAAATTATGTGGGGTTTATAAATGACGTAGTATTTGAATTAGGGGCTTGAAATTTTTTTCTCACATCAGGCAAATCTCCTAATCTATTGCTAATCTATCTAATCTATTGCTAGGTAGTCTACAAGGAGGTTAGCTTAATCTGTGCTTTTGGAGGGAGGATGGAAATCATTATAATGTGAAATGGGAAAATAAATGAAATCTTTACCGTCATGAGATGGGAACAACTTTTTCTCATTCAGATCTAGCTCTCTGCACCACACTGTAGGCAATGAAATATCTATTGTTCAGAGTTTTATGGTTTTGATGTAGCAGGAGAATCAAATGAATCAAGCTGCAGTGGAATCCAGCCACATTTATTTCTGTCTTTCCCAAACTGACGTTCAGATAATGGGATAATGCAAGTAGAAGCTTTCAGGATATCCATGACTGCACAAGAGCTGTGTTTAGCTTGGATATCTTGGTAGCTGTTGGCATACTGAGTAGAGTTTTCCACGTCTCCTGTAATAAGGTGAATGAGGCAAACACAGTTACTTTGAAGTTGAATGCAGCAGTATACATGATGCATATAGTCTGTATTTATTCTACATGACTGGGGCAATGTCTTAAAGATAACGTATGCAGTGGGCTTTGGAGAAGGAATGGAGGACATAATGTAAAAGTATCCTTCTTTTAAGTGTGCGTATTGACATAATCTGTATTATTTATGGTATCTGAAACCAATGGGTTAATTTACATCCTCCATAGAACAAAAATACTATAAAGAACTAGACCATGTCTCCTGGATTAATTCTAGCTTTCAGCGACTGTGTGTCTGGAGTAATTGAACATATATCATTTACCCCCAAAATATTAAAGGGCAGGTTGTTATTTCTGGCTTAACTTGAATTAATAATTTACTCAGGTTTTACATTACCTAGTTAATCTTATATACTTGTGTAGTTACTCTTTGAAAGTAGGCATTCTTGAGGCTTCTAGCTTCCAGAAACAATTTTTAGCTGAAGTACTGTTTTAGCTATTTATTATCAGTAAATAATTTTATCCCAAATCATGGATAAAAAAGGAGTGTGCAATAATTCCTCTTTTCTCTAAGTTGTTGTTGCCTTTCAAAAGAACTAGTGAAAAATCTCCTTCCTCCTTGTTCGGTGAGACATTTACTTTTTCTTTGCTGTGACTGCATAATGAGTGCCTGCTGAGACAGTGTGTGTAATGCATACTTGTATGCATCAAAACCATGGGAGCTCAGACTTTAATCATAGGTCTCTGTTTACATGGAAAAAAAGAAGTTACGTGGGTGTTCAACTTACGTTGTAGAATTCTCCTTGGGAGTTGTTATGCATTTCATACCATATTTAAAAATGTTTTTTTAAACTTGGTTTGAATGCATGTTGGTATGTGACTCAATATGAACTTCAGGAAACACCTGAAAATTAAATATAGGGTTTATAAATACAAAATTATTCAGGAAAGGATTCATTTGCTGTTTGGCTTTAATCCCAAAGCAGAAATAAGAAGCTTGAATCTGCTCGATGCTTAGCAGTTCTTCACAGGCTATGTATACAGGTGTTCTGTCCAAATTCTGTCCAGTTGCCCAGGTGCAGATGGCTTCCAGATTCTGTAGTTCTATTCAACTATGGGTTGAAAACAGAAGACTTCAAAATCCCATTCTACCATGAACCTTGCTATAAGCATATGCTAAAGATATTAGGAGTGTTTGGGGCTCTTTCCAGTCTAGTTAGGTGCCAGTATGTCTAAAGAAGTAGCCCTCCATTATTATATTGCCTGATGCCTAATAGCGAGGACACCATCTTGGAGCTGCAGTTTCTCAAAAGTGAGGAAGAATATTTAAGAACCAAGAGTTTAGATGAGAGTTCAGCTTTCTCAGTTGACAAAATTAACATAGTTAAAATTATATTAAGATTCAGTTCAATGCCTATGGCTTGCCTTTACAAATACCAGTAAAGATGCACTGAATATCCATGTCAGCCATGGAAGTTAGCTGTCTAGACCTTACTGATTTCTTTGGTTAACAGGACTTAAGTTTACAGAAATCAGCAATCAGAATCCACAAATAGCCAGGGTTTCAGCTTTTAGCTACATTTCATGCATTCAAAAGCATGGATTCTGCATTGTTTAAAAAATCTTGTGCCTTTGTGAATTATTCCTGTTCAGGGGACGTACAGCGCACTTGCTTTGGACAGCTATCCCAGTGAATGCTGTCTGAAAAGCTGGACATCTTGTAACGTCTGCAGGAAAATAACTCCCAGAATCAGCAAGCCTCTGTAACAAGACTTAATTTATTTTAGCTTTTGTAAAAGCTTTTGATTACACAGCAGTTGCCAAGATCTAAACTCCCCCACCCACTTCAAGGCAGTTTTTCTAGTTACACATTTGGCAATGTTTGTAATTTTTCATCCATTCCCCTAGGCATAATAAAAACCACATACAAGGTTTGCAACCTTTTTTTGGGGGCAGAGGGGGAAAATAGTGATATTCAGTTGAGAGATACCTCTCATAGGACAGCCTCAAAGTAGTTTATACGCAGATAAGAAAATTCCGTTTTCTTTGCATACTGTGACAAGCAACTATTTTGATCTTAATGGTGCCATCTGTTTGGGAGCTGACTGCCGTATAAATGCAGCATGTAGAGCAGGTACAAGGAATGAGGATGTTTCTGAAAGAGGTGAACTATAGACCTAACAGATGCAGGACAGTCTTAACTTTGAATTGTGCTTTGGCTAGAATGCAATCCAAATCTTACCTTACTTCAGGGGCTGTAACTGCAAGTTAGGAATATATTAATGATGCCTCCTCATTACATAAGTTTCTATTTTCCTGAACGAAGGGTGTGGCAGACGTGATATTTTACTCATCATATTAGGGTATTTATTCCCAGGTCATATTTTGCTCTTTAATATTTGTGATCAAATAATTTGCTATGTTGGAGAAAAAGTGCCTTGCCTGCCAAAATTAAAAATACAAGATATAAATAAAAATAACTAAAAGCATTTTGAATTTGCATGCATTCTATGTCACGGGGCGGCTACAGCATAGGAAAGGAGTGCTACTGTATGCCAGTTTAAATGCTATTAAGCAACTGGATATTTCTAGGAATCTTTTTCCTGAAGTAATATAGGAATGCATATTACAATATCACAAATTATTGATATATTAATTTGAAAAGCAATGGCAGATCATTTCACTCAAATCAAGCTTAATAATCAAAGCCATTTTTATGACCGTATTTCATTCTTTTGAAATAGGGTAGGCTGCAAAAGCATAACTCTAGCTCAAAGTATTCAAAACAAGAATTTATTTGGTGCCTACTGCTCTGTAACATTACTGTTCAGACACTCATATTGGGACTAATTCAGTTAAAAAAACAATGAGTATGGGTGTAATCAACACTTTTTTTTCCATATCACTTTATTTTTCATCAGTATTTTTCTCATTAATATCACTTCATTATTTTACTATTTTATAATCCACCTCAATTTTCACAGAAAGATAGTTATATACTATAATAAGGGATGAAAGATATTTCTTAGTGATAATAATCAGTTTCTAGTTAGACTGTATGATAGGCAATTGAAACAACTATTAGGAAATTTTATTCAGACACTGAATTCTTCCTATATTTTTCTATCAGATTTAGAGAAGCTTATATATTCCATACCTAAAAGTTTCAGAAATTAATATAGCTATGACAGTCAAATGTGAGGACTCAATTAACATACAATGCATTATGGTATTACTTGAAATATTAGTGTTACAACAAGCAAGTTACTATTGGACCCCAAGTGAAAGCATTTCCAGTAGATAACAACTTCAAATGTTTATTCAGCAAATGAACGCCAGGCTTTCAGCCAGTCCCTTATAGAGCAGTCAGGTTTCATTGGCCTGTTTGATATCTCACAGGTTCTTGTGTAACTATAGTTAGAACCAAACTACAAATGCCATTATTTTGAAGACTGGAAAACTGGCATTGGTTTATGGAAAAAAATTTTTAAAAATCCTTTCATCTCACTGCACTTCTCGTCCTATCACAAGATAAAAGTATGCATGTTCAGAGATCCACTGCCTTAGAAATTTAAGCTCATAGCACTGCAGTATGTTTGGGGTTTTTGTTTTTTTGGTTTTTTTTTTTAATTAAAAAAAAAAAGTAAGGGCTCTTGAACATTTTAAAGATGCATTTAGCTCTGCTCTGCTTTAGGGATTAACAGGACTTCATTGTAATTTGTGCACAGCTCCGTGCTTTACTCTGAAATAGCTTGCTTTGTAATTTATGCACGGATTTTGCAGGGGGCACCCAATAGTGTTGCAACGTGCAAATGTGTTTTGATTACTTCTTAAGGAAAAAACTTAAAATGAATGTGACAGGAATTTTTTTTAAGCTAACATGTAAATTAATCACCTTTTGAGATGATTCTTTGAAAATTTGAAGCCATTTTAATACAAGAACGTTTTCTTACTAACTACAATGGATGAATGAACCCATTGTCAAAACTGCATTCAGTATAATATGACATCCATTTAATGCCTTTGTCATCAAATTAAGATCAAATGCAAAAGGCTAATGAATACATTCAGTACTGAAGTGTATTTTTCAAGGATGACATTTTCATTTCAATGGAAAAAAATTAAGAGAACTGCACGCTAACACTGTGTCTCCTTCTATTTCTAAAATTCCCTTTAATAAGGAAATAACTTGTGGAATTAGGCAGATTTCCCCTTAACTATGAGATAAAGACCATACATAAACAATAATATCCTGTCGTACTTCGTACCAAATTAGCTGACTTTTATTGCCACTGAATAGAAATGTGTAATCTGGCTGCTTGCAGAGTTCATGCTTGAAATTCCAGAAATAACAATATTGAAGCAGACCACTTCAAAGCTGGTTATTCATCATCAGAAAACTTTTTGACTGTTTGTTCACTGTCGATCTTCACACTCTTCTACATTTACAGTTTCTTTGAAATCACAAAAGAGGCGTATGCTTTGTAAAGAAGGTATTTATGCTTAAAGGGCAGGTGCACTAAGTCATCATTTCGTAATTAAGAATTATGGTGATCCTTGGGAAATATGGGCTACTTTGAATGTGGAGGGGAGATGGTTTCTGGCATATTATAAGGAAGTATTATAGTAATATTTCACGTCTTTGCTTATTGATCTGTGTGTACCATGCAGTGCTTCTTAAATATTAACTTTCACAGAATGATGCATCTAGTGTCTGTACAACTGTTGTCTAATGATACCACTTACGACTAAATTCTCAGGAACCTCTGTGAGATGAATTTTTAAGTACTCTTAGTTTTTTAGCAGTGGAAATCGACACAGACATAAAAACATATTTTTGCCCGATGTGCTTGCCTTCAGACCACATACTTTCCCACAGTAGTAAACTGTTGTCGTCTTTCACACTTTGGACAGCTATTTTAATTGTTATGTTACATATGATGTCCCTCTACAGCCCATTTTCATTTTGCTTTTGTTCAGCCAGCTCCAGTAGTAATTACAGTGGCTCAGAATGAGTTCCCTAATTGCCTTCCTCATTTGTATAACTTGAAAAGTTGTATTTTATTTCAACTTACTTTCTTGACTTTCCAGTAAATGTAGGGTAATAGCGAAATAAGGTCACAAAAGGCAATTGAATATTGTAAAGCAGATGGAGCATGGTTGCTAGAATCTGAGGACTTCGAAGATACTGCGTTAAGATTTGCAATGGAGTAAAAGCAAAAATGCAATACGTGATCATCAGTGGAGGGAGGCTGTGGCGCACCCGTGATGCGCTGCTTTGTGTGGGTGATTGTAGAATCCCGTGGGGCTTTCCTCTGCTGGTTGGTAATGGAGGATTTACGTGATTATTGTCTCAGGGAAGTGGCACGCATGGGAGTAATGTTATGATTTTGTGAATAGATGGCAGTACCTGGAGTCTTCATCTTTCTTTCATCCCAGTTGGATTGTAGATGATGTGGGCACTGTATCAATTCCTGTAGATACTGAGCATGTGCTATTCCCTTTAGTGCTGTCACTTGGCCTGTAGCGCTGCTGTTCCTTTGAAAGGGTAGGCAAAACTGGAGTGGCTCTCTTTTTCTGAAAAATCATAGAGTTCTACTGAACAGTTACATACTTTTTCTCAAAACTTGCAGTATGGATAACATAAAACCACCTTTACCACCCCTCCCTTTCTGTATGCATAGGTTAGTAACAAGAGAAATCAAGGACTAAGTGTTATAATATCCCCAGTAAAGTGTTGCTCACATCTGTCTTCATGTTAGCCAGCCCGACTAACAGATTAACAGGTCTCTGAATTATAACAAGATTTAGGAGAGCTAATTGGCTGAACTTAAACCAGAGAAGCCTGAAGAAATACTCATTGCAGAGAAAGCAACCAAAATAAATAGCTGAATAATAATTTCCTCTGAAAAAGTTGTGGGACTGGCATTTGTTACTCAGTTGCATTTAGTTATGTAAGATTATAATCATACAGTAACAGGGGACCAACAATGCCTTTTGTTCCCTTTATTCTCTCTAACTTCCAGTGAAATGTAACCTGGTGAGCTATTGGACTAAATATTCTGAGTAGTTTAAACTTGATACCTGAAAGGTTTAATTTCCCTAGGCAGCAGTAATTGGTATGAGAGGGGACACTTGAGCTGTGATATGGCTGAAGATTCTCTAGCTCTGGAACTGGAGACTGGATTTCTTCTTTTTAAGGGCATGCTGCAACGACTGTTATCCTGGATTTTCAAAGGCAGGATTTGGGTTTGAAAGCTGTGAAATAGCAGTATTTCTGATGGGTTCTATTAGAGTTACTGGACCTTTTGTTATTTATAAGCGGGCTGTGGCATCAAATGAACTGAATAAGGATGCTTTCCAATAAAGAGTTTTATTTAGTATTGCATTTTAATAGTTATTCATGATGGTTAGGCAGACTATAGATCTGGCATGTTTAGCATTTGAATGGATGTTCTAAATGCATTTAAATATATTTTTAATGGCAGGAAATTTTCCAACAGTTTTATAACATTTATAATCTGAAGTAACATGTATCTAAAAAGTTGTTAAAAGAAATTTCACATTGATCAGAATTTTTTAACCAAATGAGTGTTGCATGTCTTCTTAATGGGCCTTGGCGCTACTAGTGTTTTGTGTCTAATTTTGCTTTTATTACTGCCTATGTATTTATTGATTTTGTGCATATATGTGTGGATGTCCATTTCAAGGAATACAGAGGAGTCAAGTGCAAGCAGGATTTCCCCAGGAAAGCAGCCAAGATTGTCACTGTTAATGATTCTTCCGGTTGATTACAAAATTTCCAAATTGTTTAGGGTTTGCCTGATGTCGGTAGTAGATGGACACAGCCCTGTGCTTCTGGTGATGCTACCAGGAGCAGCCGGAAGATGATCTGCTTCCAATTAAAATGTCAGTATGAAGTGTGCATAGTGGTCTTCAGTAAAGATTCTGTGCTGATAGTAGTTTGTTGGAACAGAAGTTTGGGAACCAGTGCTGTATGAAATTGAAAGCATGGTCAGATTTTTAGATACATGAATTATAATGACCAGAGTTGCCAACTTTGGCAGGTATTGCATTTAATATTCCTGGTTTTACAGAACTTGCAAGGGATCCTGAAGGATTTTTTTCAATAAAGTATAGGTCTTTAGTTTATTAGCCCTACATCAAGTTCTGAAGGAGTGATATATGTGAAAGAAAGTAGGTTTCCTCTTAAAACCTATGTAGGAGAGCGAAGTACTAGTTTTTAATGAAATCTCTTGTAATAATCTTATGGATGTTGTATTCATTTTGTTTCAGTGGCAAAAAAAGACATTCTTAAATTCAGAGATTTTAGCTTTACATTGCATGGACATCTTTATTTCTTATATTACCACTATTTTTGCTCTGCTACATATTTAATATAAGCAATTAATAAAGTGAAAAGTTAATACAAAATAGATACTGGTTAATATTTTAATGATAAAGATAGCCCATCCTTTTGAAACAGCTGAAGTTAATATAGAATAGCAGGCTCCCTTTTTCACTTACTTTTAGGCTATGTTTTAATGGCAGTCTTCATGCTGAGCTTAGATCTGTACTAAATGAAAACACAGCAATTTGTTCAGTTTTAACAGTACTTCCCTCACGCTGTCTTTCTTTTAGCCTCTTTAGATCATTATGCTTTCCTACTTTCTGGGGCTTTTTAACACAAAGACCAGGTGTTTCTAAATTAGATTTAATTAATTGTGTTTTAAAACCCAAGAGTTGGGTATTTCTAGAAAAGGTCCTTGATTGTCAAAAGCTTCTAGTAAATATTAGGAGAAATAGCAGTTAATCTTTCCATTTGAAGACTTATTTGTCTATCACATTCTTTATTTCTTTATGATTCTTTGCTCATGCCCTGCTTGGTTAGTCTTAAGATAAAGAATAAACAGTCACCACAGTTTATCCATCCTTAACATTTTTCTCCCCTCAGTTACCCTGTGGTGAACAGCCACTCTTAATTCTGCCTGCTTCTAAAGCCTCTGTTCTAAGGACTTGAGCTTTTATAGATTTCTGTTGTTAACATGACTTTCATTTTTCCATCTATGAATTAACCTGCATAGAAAGGCTTGTGCACCTCTAACGATACTCAGTATGAAGAATGTGAAATAGGAAAATTGTACATTTGTTTTGCTGTGCATTTGATCATGGATTCCTTATTCAGAGTCTATATCTCTCTTTTTCTGAAGCATATAATAAATCTGACTGTGCACTTCATTTGGTCTTTGAAAACAAAGTGGTATCCTCTAGACGTGAGTAGGTTTCATAATACAGGATGTGAAGCAGTCTGTATGGATGCTGTCCTTAAGCTCTTGTTTCTGTTATTTTAATGTCTCCAAAGCTTCTGTGTCCCTTTCCTCAGCTGTGCTGCCTTGTATTCTCCTGGGTATTATGAGAAATCAATCTACTTTGTTTCCAACACAGCAAGATGCAAGCAAGATATTAAAAGGTTTCTAAGAGAAAATGTTCATGTAGGAAGTCTCTATGCACAAATGGTATATTCTGTTAATATCTGTATACCTAGTTATTCCAACCTTGATCTGAGATGCAGTTGGAGAGGGAAAAATGAAATTGGAAAGAACAATTAAAATTAAAATTGCTTGTAACAAAAATAGGACAAAATATTTTTATTTAAATATATGCATTTATGCACATGCATACATAAAACATTTAAGCAGAAAATATCTAGCTGGTTTGATAGTGAAATAGTTTATCACAAGTTTCTTCTGGAACAATATTTTCTTGTAATCTCTTTCTGTTAAAGACAGTTAAGTTGTGGGTATATTTGCCTATACCCATTAGAAAGATATCTTGGTTATCTTTTTAATTACTCATTTTTTTTAAGTTCATTGTTTTGAATAATATGATGATAACCTGAGAAGAGTCAGATGAGGTATCTGTGTGGTTCACAATTCTGTGAAGTATCAATTCTGTAAGAGAAGATTCAGGTTTCATTTGTCCTTTATTAAGTATTTATTTATGAGCTTAGTATGAACATATATTTGTCTTAGACCATCATCCTCTTCACATTTACTGTCCAGCTCTCACAGGGGTGTCACTGAAAACCAGATTTAGTTTCTGATATTTCTTAGGTAAAAAATAAGAAAGGAAAAAAAACTAAAAACACTTATAATGACAAAACCAAATCTTTTCATGCCTTTTATAATAAAAAGCACAAAAGCTGTAGAAAGCTAATGTTTAAAGGCCCTTTGCAACTTACAGTTAATTTATAAAAATGCCTCCTGAATTGTCACTGTTCTCTAAAGCTTGCCAGGCAGTGAGTGTACCTGGGACTGTGGCCTCATTAGCTTCCCCCTGTGTAGAGCAACCTGTACCTCTGCCTGCATCCCCTCCTGGTCATCCCACTGCTCCACCCAGCCCTCCACACCTGAAGGACAAAAGGGATGTAACCCTCTGCTTAAGATACGTGCAACCTCTATGTCTTTTGGTGTATGTAAAATTAGACCTACACATACAGAACACTTTTGTTTTGCTTCTGGGTTGTATTGACAGCAGATTCTTTGTTCTTTCCTGTGAATGACTAATACATGAAAAATGTCCATGCTGACGTGACTCAGGCAAGCTTAAGTTGAACATTGGCAGCCAAAGAAGTGAACATCTTTTGCCAGGCCTATCTCTCTACCAAGGGACTCTTGACAGGGAGCAGTTATCCTTGTGTCTTCCCACAAGTCTGTTCCCCTTCTTAGCTAAGCACTAATTAAGCAGGGCTCTTCCTTTTTTGTTCCTCCTTTGAAGTCTGTTGTTCGCCTCTGGGAGAGGCTGATTAGGTACCCAACAGCCCATTAGCTCCTTCTGGACTCATATAATGGGGTGTACAAACCCTGCATTATGCCACTGCAAAATCATCCCATTGGGAGCAAAAGGACAAAAAGGTTATGGAAAATAGATTAATAATCTCCTACCCCTTTCCAGTATTACATACATACAGTCATCTGTACGCAGTCTGTCGGGCATCTACGTAATCACCCCAGCACAAGTAGAGCGGAACCTTTTTGTAGTGCCTGATTATTAGAGCTGCTGATCACGGAAGAAATCCCACTGAAGTATAATTCAGAGAAGACTGTGTAGGAGTGAAACTTCACATAAGCAAAGTTTTCATGAATTTTAAGACCTGTTTAAAGTGCCATAAGTGATTTTTCATTATATCTGAGTTAATGGTATGGCCTTCTTTATGCTTCTGTCCCGTGCTTTATCTGCCCTCTTCAGCTTTGCTGATAATACCAGACTAGAGTTAGTGGGAAATTTAGAGGTGAAGAAGTGTAGAATCATCTTAAGCGGACACCATTGTAATGTATCCAAGTTACTTTTTTATATATATTACTTAGAGGATTACCCCTTCTTCATACATTCCCGAGTGATTAAAATGCAGGCTGAAAGAGCTGCCTGTTCAGGGAAGCTCTGGGCTGCTCAACAAAAATAGATTACCATCCTGTGTGCTGTTATTACACTGTCTTTAGAATTCTGCTAAGTACTGTAGAAATTAAACTAACATATAGTAACTCTGTTTTGTTAAGAGTGTCTTGCATGCCATGGGACACTACTGAAAAAAAGGTTTAGAAATATTATCTTCCCAGCATTTTTACTTTATTTTTTCACTCTTCTAAAATTTTTTTTGCAAACAGTCACAGATTATATGTTTACAAATATGTCAGCCCTTCTCCCAAGATTTTTGTTTCATTAATGAGAGTAAGACAAAACTTTGTATGCTCTTCCTAGATATGCTGTGTAAAACTACTCTAAAACTATTCCATTCCATCTAATAACTTCCTTGAATGTTATATCAACTCTCTGAAAATTAGACATTAGATAGGAATCTTAAGAACCTGAAGTTGGTAAGCAGTGGATACACCTGGTGCCATATTTTGTGCTATATTCATAGGCAGCTGAGCTTTGCTAGTTTCTGCAAGCCTTTCGGCTTTGTTGTTTTCATTGTGGTATTAACCCATGTTAAATCCACTTAAATTAGCCTAGTCTAAGTCAAAACAGACTGAAGAAATAGTGCTTGAGCTGTGAAAACTTACTGTAAAGCATGGCTATGCTGGCATCTGACAGTAACTGCTTACTCCCCTGCAAGGCCATCTAGCTGGAATGAAAAGGTAGGAGTTTGTCATGTATGTATGGGCTTCTGACTATCCCAAGCAATTGAGCTAAAACTCAATTTTGCTCTAAAGAGACTAATAACTGAAAATGCTTGACTGGTTCATATAACTTAAAGCTGCTGTATTATATATACTTCCAGTTCAGCATCAATTTCAAACCATTCATCTACATTCGATGCTAACTGATACAGTCATGTTTGAAGTATAGCATCAGAATCTTAATGTTATTCTGATCTTTGTTTCCTAGAAAGAAAATTCAGAGAAAAGGTTTTCAGTTGGTAGTGCATGCGTAGTCTGAACTGATCTCAGGGTAAATCATCACAGCAAGAAAATACAGAGAATTGTATATAACGTACTCAGACTGAGTTACCTTTTATAATGTAAGATGTTCAGTCTGTATGATAGAGAGATAAACAGCATAGCCAAATGTAAGCTGGAGAATATATTGAATTTAGAGAGACAGAATTATTTATATAACATCATTATCATGAGACAGGGAAGAAGAAGGTGATCTGGATTGCTTTGTGGGGAGAGAGCACACAGAAAAAAAAGAGAAGTCACTCAAGGTAACCCAGACGGTACTCTAGAGAAAGCGTACGGTATCAGCAGTGGGGTTACTGTAACACAAAATATAGCAAGAGGGGAAACAACAGATAACGGCTGCTGAGAATCTGTTGTTGTTCTTGCTGTGTCAATATGATGTGTTTTCTGTTCTAGGAGGATTATCAGATCTGCATAGCTATTCATTAGAATGGTGTCTTTTTATATGAAGGGTAAAAAATGTCTTTTTAAGTGGTCAAATGCTTAATTTTAAAGCCACAGAATATCATATAATATTTGTATGTATAAAATACAAAAGACCAAAAATTAAAAGGGAAATGTACTCTGAGGAAAAAAAGTAACAAATTATGACTGAGTCTTTTTCTGAGAAGGGTCATGTGTCACTGTAGTTACTTGGGGCAGCCAGTAGCAAAGGATATACGTGCAAGCAGTAAAATAGTGTAGAGACTGAATTGTGCTATGCAAACCACTAACAGTACACCAGATCTTCACAGCTGCTGTACAAAAAGTTTTGCAGAACCTAGTCAGAAGTGCTGCTGCTACTGCTGCTGTCATTACTCTTGAGAATAGTATGCTCAAGCTGGAACTGCTGGCAGTAGGTTGTTTTTCTTATCTCAGGTTGCCACCATTTTCTAATGCCTTGCTGTGGACCCCTCTCCTGGCTCTTCCATGCTTATGAGCATCTGATGAATCCAGGAGTCTGCGTGGGTCTAGAGGAGATATATTGGTTTCAGGGTAAGCTGTCGAGCTAGGAGTATATGCATTTAGGAGGGTTGACTGTGTTGGAAGGAATAGTGCTGGGCGGTAGCAAGCCTGTGTCCTTTGAATGAGATGTTCTCTGTCTATACCAGGTATGTGCGGTCCTCATAGCTCCTGGAACTTCATTAGGATGCCATGGTATTGATTGATTAGATAAGTATCGAAGCACTTCAGTGATACACAGAGAATCCCCCCTGCCTGACTTGCCAGAACAACTGGCTTAAATCTGTGACAAGAGGAAGAACAAAGCGTTTTCACATCTCTGCTTTATTCTAGAGCACGGCGCAATGGCATCAGAGGAAACTAAGTCTGTAAAATTCTATAGCTTCAAGGAGCTCCATGAAAAAAATTTGTTCACTGATTGTTTTTCTGACCAAGGAGTGCTAACCAGGCTTGATTAAAAGGCATGATGGTTTTTCTCTCGCTACCAAAGTGAAGGTAGCTCATGAGAGAAACAATTTTTCTGCTTATATATCTGCCCACAGAGATTATTGCTGTTGTTAAATAAAACAAAATAGCTTTTCACTTGGCCACTGACTTTGAACTAAGCAATAAAAATGTTTTCCACACATTAAGTCTCAGAATAAGCTTGTTGAAACAAGGACTTTGTTTTCATTTGTATAGGTATCGCTAGGCTTGTGAAGAGCATACTGTTTTGGTCATTTTCATGACTGGTGAACTGGGACACTGAGCAAGCTGCATCAGTCATCGTAAAACCAGTTAGCAAGTCAGGAGGGAGCAGCAAATAGGTACTCAGACTCCTGTACTCCAAATACCCCTCTAAACTGTGATTTCCTTTCAATGTGAACAGCAATTTGCATTTTTCTGTCTCTCTACTTAACACTTGAATAAAATGTGACATGTTTTTAAAGAACTGGGAAGAGCAGAGATTATAATTGAAAGAGTGGAGTGGATAATATTTACAAAACCAGGTTATTCAACCCCTGGATGAAGATTGTCCAGTCAGATGAGCTTAATTTATGCAGAAAGGAAAGTGTGCTATTTGTTGAAAGGTCTGTTCTTTGCTATCAAGCTTGATGGATGGATTAAAGGAGAAGGAAGAATTTCATTAAAGGCACATTTCAAAGTCAGCATAAGTGATATATCTCTACAAATATTTCCACTGAACAGGAGGCAATCTATAATGCCACTGAGTCTGGATCTGAATTCTGTTTTCAGAATGTGTACAAAGCTGGTGAATCTTTTCCCCTTGTTTTAATGCTAGCCAGATATGCTAACCATTGCCAAATTCCATTCAAACAGAAAGTACACTTATCCATTTACGCACTTACTCTCATTGCTGTGTACACTAATCCTGAGCATTCTGAAAACAAGTTTATCAGCAGCCTTGTTTTTCTTGCATGACTTCAGTAGAACTGTGTCCTTCCTTCTAATACAAAGAATTACTACTCAGGCACTTTTGGTAGGTGATTTACCATCATCTTTCTCCAAGATGAACGAAGATAGCTGAAATTCTTTTGTAATTGCTGCCTTTCTCCTGCTAGTTTTTATGCTGTTCCTCTATTGTGCCCTATTTTTGCAATCTGCATTCCACTCCCCTCTTTCTCAAGCCATGCAGGATCACAGAAATAAAAGCTGGTAATGATAGACTATTTGGGGAATATGTAGTACAGAGAATGAAATTCAGATCTGGAGGAATGCAAATGGAGGCTGTGTTGCTAATCTCACAGGTTTTATTCCATATTTCTACCATAACACATTTTTGTAGCTTCAGGATATCACTATAATGCAACTGTGTAGTAATAACACCTTCAGTTGCTTAGTTTCCTTTTCTTTAACAACTACCTATCAGGTTGTTAAATAGCACCATTTTTTAATCATGTTACATATCTGCGATTTGGGAAGGGAAAGGTATGTAAAGGCTGAATGTACTGATACTGAGTAGATAAGAACAGAAGAAGTTGAGACAGTTTTTTTTCTTGTAGACTTGAGTTGAAAAGAGCCCAGGAACATGTACTTACCATTTTAAGAAGAGACAACTGAAAAAGGGAACTAAACCTCTAACAGTAGATCTGCTTTTTCTTGGGGATATTAACGTTCCTAATCTCAGAAGGACTAAAAGGCAGCCTCTCAATGTTAAGCGCAATGTGCTTTTTCTCGCAGTGTTTTATTAGTGTGCCTAAGCTGAGACCTGTGGGAACTCTGTCTTGCTGAAGTGTTGAACCATGCATGGTATTCCACCAGGAAGCAGTGCCTGACCTGCAGCACTGTGGTGTTCTGTGGAGACAGAAGTTTAAAAAGCAGGGTACAGTAAGTGGCCACAATGCTGCTGTTTTCACAGAGGAAAAAAAAATATATTCTGAGCTGTGGGAGGTTAAAGAGGAACAATAAGTTTCTCACCATGACTTACCTTTATGGAACAAAGCCATAGGGCAAGGGGAGTGAAGCTAAAATGCAGGAAGACAGTACTTTTTCTTGCTCCATCTCTGCTTCTGTAGGACTTTGATACTATATAAGCAGTGCAGAAGCTCCAAGATTTTTGAACAGTTGTCACAGTAGAATCACTGCATACAGAGATTGCAGCTTCAAAAAATATGTAATTCATTGTTATTTTATCTTTATTTTTTACAGAAAGAATATGATAAAATTATCAAGGGCAATGATAGGAAAAATTGATATGAAAATTTTAAAATATATGGTGAGAAATTTTTGGGGATATATTAAACTGTAAGCATAAAAACTACTGAAAGGCAACTTCTCTTAGTAGACTTTGGGGCTTCCTCATGCTTTAACTAAACTATGTTTCTTTACACAGTTAAATAACACAATTCCTTTCTCCAAAAATCTTACTGTGGCCTAGTCTTTGTCTTGTATTCCTTTATTTGTGTGATCCTTAAACTGCTGCTGTTTATTCTTTGTGATGTTCTTCAGTCTGAACTGTCAATTTATGTTTCTTCAACTGTCTTTTCACTTATTTCCCCAATATATAGCCTATGGTAGTCTTTGTTTATATGTTTGTACAACCACTGGTAAATATATCACTCTGCTTACCTTGTAAAGTAGCTTACCTTATGTGCATGGGGTTTCCAGCTGGAAAGAACTTGTTGTCAGTGCCTCAGGCTGTTGTTTCTGTTTCTTGCTTTTACAACTATCCTTATGAACAAGAACTATGTCTACATTTAGATTTAAATTTTGCCAGAGGGTTTTTGTATTCCAGTTGCAAGAATCTGTAGTTGGAACAGACATCTAAATATATTATATAAATGCAAAGTTATAATATATGATTCTCTGAGTATTTAATTATTTTATGTTTGGGGTTTTTTTCCACAGACAGGTATTTCTAGTACACTAATTTTTATTTTTGTTTTTTTTTAAATGTTTGATGTTTGAATAATGTATCTACTCTTACAATTAATAATGGCATATTTCAGGCTATCTCCTTTGTTAGATTTTTTTCTGTGCAGGTTGTGATATTCACTACACTACTGTCCAAGTGACTGTGATCATAACTGTTCAAAGCGTCGGACAGGAGCAACAGTGGCTCCCTATTCATATCTCAGTTTTCTGTGAGTTGGGCAAATGTGTTATTGCATCCCTGAAGCACAGGCCTCAAAACTTTATTCAGGATCCAGTTTTACAAGAGGGGTCTAATAGAAATGCATTATCATGGTGCTTTAGGCTTTGCCAAAGCGTATGTGTTCATACACATCCTGCTTCTTAGAACACAGTTCAGAACCAGCTGCACTTTTGAACAGATTCATGCTGTAATCATAAAATGGGATAACCAAATTATAGCTGAGGCAGCAAATGCATGATATGAATAGGCTCCAAGCCAGCAGTAATCATAAAAATAACTCATTATTTGTACGTGAGTGGAACATGTGAAAGTCTATATGGAGGAAAAAGTAAGCAAGGAGATCTTTTGAATGTATTTCTCTAAAGGATAAAAAAGAGAAGGTCTGGGGTATCTGTATTAATCAGGTCTATTTTTCTATCACTTGATTTTGTGCTTTTACTCTTCAAAATTGTTCTCTCATTTCTTAAAACTTTTGTAAAAAGTGTATTTTCAGTATGTAAGAACAGTTGAATTACTTTATAGATCTGCCTTTAAATTTTTGCTGTTTTATTCATGGGGCTATTTTTGTAGATGAAAAAAATCTGTGTAATATGGATTATACCAGCTGTGACCAAATTCCACTCTAGTGACTTAAAACATTTTCGTTATGTTTAGTTTGTATCTGGAGCCATTGTGTTAGTTCCAGATTCAGTATTAAGTCTTTCCAGTAGTTCACTCCCTGGCTAGCCTCAGATATTATCCTAAATATTTACAAGAGATGGAACTTCTCTAAATCTTAGGAGATTTGGAGGATAAGCACAAGATTTGGAGATGAGCACAACATAATTCTGTGTTGAGGATTTGGGTTTTATTTCAAAAGCAGCAACAAACATTTGAGGGAATCACAGAACCGCAGGATGGCTGAGGCAGCCAGTCCCTGCTCAGAGCAAGGGCAGCTACTGCAGGATGCCCAGGGCTGTGTCTCGTCGGGTTTGGAGTACACAGCCTCTCTGGGCAACCTGTTCCTGCGTTCCTTTTCCTAGGTTTAAACTGTGTTTTAACTGAGTTGAATGGGATGGTGAAGTTATGGAGCTTTTCACTTTTCAGTTTCTTACATAAAACTTGGGTTTTGTTAACATCGAAATGGCAATCATATCTTAAATTACACTTAACAGTCAAATGAAGATTTCTTATGTTGTGTCTATTCTGTGCGTAAATGCTGGCCATTACATCTCTTACTGGGAAGTTTCTATAACAATATTTTTTTCTTATGATAATGCATAGTTTTAGTTCGTAATATACTTAAAAGATTAATAAATCTTTGGCATCCTTACAAGGAATTTTAATATTAGCATTTCCATACTTATAATGAAAACAATTTTCATGCAGGCAAACTAGTGATCTGCTTAGTATGATACAGTAAGTCACCAGCAGATGGGAATGCAATCCAAGAGTCTTGATTATCTCTTACCTACCTCTAACTTGCTGACAAACAAAATCAAAACAGAAGCTGCCAATGAATTGTACAAAGTTCTTTCTGAGAAAGAAATGTAATGTTACACTGTGTAAAAAAAAAAAAAAAAAAGAAAATCAAGGCATACTTTTCTTGGCAAAAATCATCTAAAAGCAAGTTATAAGCTCTGAAAAGACAGTATTCTGTTATTTGTGTGCGTAGACAACACTGCACTGCTTGGATACCTAAATTTTATTTGTGTTAAGGTACCTATCTTGGAACTAAAATATTCAGCCATGGTTTGAAAATAGGTTGCAGTTGCTACTACCATGTAAGTTGTCAGTCCAGGTTTGTATTTTAAACTTACATGATTTCCCTTCCCCACCCCCCCCATATGGCTATGATACGTAGCGAGGCAGGTGAGCAAAATCATTATATAAGGGCAGTTTGTACTACCACCACTTAGAGCTGTTTATTTAGAGTTCTTGCAGTTAAAACCAAAGCCATTAGATGGTGCCATGCTGTAGCCAGAATTTTCTCTTCATATGCTTAAAACTAGCTGTATGTTGTATCTGCCACGATCTTAAATGACTAAACCTATTCTTCTAGCGCATTGACTTGTATTGGTCAGCCTTAGTCATTATGCGCAAAACCCAGACAATAAATTAAATCTGTAGAATTTTTTTTTTATTTGTTTCAATGAAAAGACTGCACCATCCTGAAAATTCAACAAAAGAGAAGGCAATGGCAGGACAGATTTACTGCCCCTTTTTCAGTTGAAAGCAGTGTGCAATCTAAATGATTTACTTGTTTGCTAGCCCTGCATGGTGCTGTCTCCTGGGTTATCATTCACCTAAATGGCCAATGTAGTACAATGAAAATGATAGTGCTGTTACAAATTCACAGCAATTTACTGGTTAGAATCTGAAACTGGTAAATTATTTAATTTCCATTTTTTCAGTTACTGTTCAAGGTTGAAAACTTAGACATGGAATGTTAAAAAATAGAAAAGAATTTAGCAGCTTTGGAAGCCCAGGTTGTAAAACTGTGGTGATAAAATGGTGGGCTTTATTGTGTATGTAGATGTAATATACTTAGGCTTTCGTACAGCATTTGACTTACTACTGTGTGACACTCTGATAAAAAATTAACGCTCTACAGTATCAGCAAAGCCCATCTTAAATGGATTAAGTGCTAGTTAACTGACAGATATCAAAAAGTAGTTGTTAATGGGGCATCATTATTTAAATGGGAGTGTTTTTACCATGTTTGTGTGCGAATGGTAGGAGGCCTGACTCCCTGCATTTTCACATGTGAGTGACAAATATAAAATCATTGCTAGATAGTGTCTAAGGGTGATGTGAAAATTGTCAGGGTGGCAGGTCATGACCTGGTCAGGGCACCCATGAGGAGGAGTTTGGGTTGCTCTGTGACCTCAGCCCATGCAAACAAATCTACCTATTCATTTTAGCTAGCACAGACAAATGCACAGTTATAAAGCTGGATAGTTAGGAACAAGCAATGCAATCTATATAAAAATGGGGGCTGTATTCTGAGAAGTGAAAATTGAAGATAATCCATAGGTGAATTTTAATGATGATGTTAAGACAATGTAAGTGCTTGCTCTTGAAGGAAGATTCTTCCCTGCTATTTCCATTGGCCTGTGGCCATGTGGTCACCCAAATGAGGGCTAAGTATTTTCTTTGGTAGGTTAGTTTTAAGCTGGATCTGTTCCCTTATCTGGCTGAATGTGTGGCCTCATAAGCTCTTGTGCTTGGCATAGTTGGGAGCTGGGGAATAATTGGATTGCCTTTTTCAGTGGAATTCATAATTGATTATGAAAGCAAACCCTGTCACCACGCAATTCAGCAGGAGCTGTCACTAAGCAGCCTCAAATCATAACACTGCAGAGTAATGCAAAGGAGCTAGGGAAAGGATTTTATATATATATGAAAATTATATATATATTTTTTTTATATATATATATTTTGCAACATTGAGACCACCACTGTGATGGCAGTTCTGATGCCTGTAATTTTAAAAGATTTTTGTCTGAAGAGTGATTCAATGATTGGAGAAAAATCTTTGGAGGAGAGAGGCTTCAATCTCAAGAGTTTATCACCTGAAGAATGTCAAAGGAGGACTTCATTACAATGTATATAACAGCCCAACCAATAACAAAGTTCATCACATCATACCTGAATCATGATGGCATTTAGCAGTATGCTGACTACATGTCCACCAGGGCATAAATAACGAAAGCCCAGCTGCAGCAGGATGTTTTGATAGCAGCTGGACATTGCACAGGGGCCTTCTGCAGGTATCTGATCAAAATCCAGATCTTGTCAAGAAGAAAACTCCTACATAGATCTCAGAACACTTGAATCAAGATCTGGTGAAACTGTTGAAACAAGTTCAGCAAGGGCCTTTCATGTGTTTTCAAGTTAATTCAGAATATAGTTACTAGTGTTTCCTCTAACCAAGAGGAAACCTACGTATCTGAGTTTTCTTTAGATCTGCATTGAGACAGTATGATAGACAGTTACTGCTTTCTTTTCTTTCTTCATAGTTCATATCCTATGAAGGAGTAAATAAATTCAAGGTACTATTGATAGGCTTTATTTGCTTTAAAACTCTAAGATAATAAAACTTTGATAGACCAATCTAAATTTTTTTATTTTCCTGTTTGGCTAGCAAACATTTTAAAAAAACAAAATTCCTCAGATAAATGAGCATAAATAGCTCTTAAAGAGAGAAGCAAAAAGGAAGGAAGGAATAGGTCAAGTTCTGGAATGAGTAGATTAATTCATAAACTTCTGCCTCTGGAGACCTTGCTTCAGAAAGAGTTTAGGACAGGTGAAATGAGCTTGCTCCACTCAATTCGATTCCAAGGAGATGTTTGTCCAAATCCTGAAACTAAGCCAGAGTCTGGCCCAGTTTTCCATAACTGACAGATTCTACTCAGGAGAGGTTCAGCAGCTGAACAGTGGGATGCTGGAAGTCAGGACTGAGCTGCATCGGTGGAACTGTGGAAGGGAGTTTTCGCTAAGTTATGGTTGCCTCTCTGAAGTTGGCAGGTTGGGCTGTTTCCTTGTCTCAGCCAAAGCTGCCAAAAAGTGCTGAGAGTTGTGACAGCCTTTTTCAAAATTTTGACTTTTGGTCTGTTAACAAGAGAAGTTCACACTTCCACTTCATTTTTATGGCTAGGCAGCGTGCGTGATGGGCAGTGAATTGTTAGGGTGCATAATGTGTGACCATCAACTTAAATATTTGTTCTTTTAAGCTTTGAAACTTAAGATGCTTGATTAAATAGAAGTCTTTATAAATTTGAGGGCCTATTTCCATATGCGGTTCTACTGATCTAATTGCATTCAATTATTACAGTGGATCCTGATTTTAGCCTTCTACAGCTCTAACAGATTAGATTCCCCATGTAAAAGCCAAAGAGGAGGATTATATCACAATCAAAAGTTCTTGTCCTCCTTATAGTTTGCAAGATCTTAGAAATGCAGAATGAGGAAGTGCATTGAATACTCATATTGCGTGATTATTCCAGCAAACATTTATTTGTGATATAGTTGTCTTCATTGCTTAGATTCCACTTGCTTGAGACAATAGCTAAGCATCTGCTAGTCACTGCAAAATCCTACAAAATAAAGACTAAAATTTTACCTCAACTGACACCAATCAGTGAAGCAGATGCTGCATAAACACTGAAGAGAATTTTAACATTGTTTTAATTGCATGTTAGAAGTCAACTAGTGTTCATCTCAGTGGGGCAGTGAGTTAAAGGCGAGAAAAAGGATTTTTTTTTTTGTCAGTTATTCTACTATTATTTCTTAAATTGTTCAAATGTTTTATATATTATGAACTATACTAGTTTGTTTGGAATTATTTAGGGTGATTTGCGAATGCACTTTAATGCCAATAGATTGCTATGAGCAGTGTGAGCGCACCAGCTTTTCAGGCTGAATAGAATTTCTTACTATGAACAATAACTTTTTTGAATTTGAAACTTTGTTAAAAATGTTACAGTTCCTGCAGAATTTTTTTTTTAAATGGGACTATAAAATAGTAGTTGTATTTTAGAACGCAGTAACTGAAATTTTAAAGCTGGCTATAATGCTTGTTAGGAAGGAAACTGAGTCTTAAGGTGAGTTTTCTATAAGAGCAAATCATTTTTGTGAATGTGATGTCTGTGAGATGTGAAATATGGTAATATTTATGAACTCCTGATACTCAAACTGATGACACCACAAATATTGACTGTGGAGATGTATCAGATACAGATACTGTTGCAATTAGAGGAAACAGAAAAATACCTCATTGAAGTAAAAGCAGCAGAGTTCTCTATATTCCACTCCAGCCACTTCCTCTTTTCAGTGATCTCTCAAACTGAAAGTAGTAACTGCTAACGAGGAATCCGCATGGTTTTCAGATGAATAATGAGTACATCATCAGGAACCTCACATTTATTCTGCTACTTCAGATGCTCGATTTTCCCAGATATTTTGTCAAGATGTTTCTACTGTTACCAGAAAAGAACAGAAACCAGGAAAGAAAGAAAAGCCGTGTGTCTTAACCACAAAAGAGATAGCATTGCATTATGTCACTACATCCGCTTAGTCTTTAGGGTGAAAAGATCATATTTGTTGTTCTCAGGGCTTACAGCTTCTATGTCAGGTGTGGTAGTGCAAATGAAGTTGTCTTCACTGCAGCAGTTGTGTGCTTACTTGATAAAGTTACGAACAGAAATGACTGGGGATTACGCTTACTTTTATTGACTATAAAAACCAAAAACAAAACCACAAGGTAGGAAAGCATTACAGTCTAGTGTCTCTCAACAGACTTGGAAGGAAAGTGAATCTAGGAAAAAAAATTTTTTACCATGCAGTTCTGATGTCAGTCACATTTTTGTCATTTGTAAAATCCTGCTTTATTTTATTAATAAAATATGGTGAGGGGAAGCTAGACAATTATCCTGGTAAATAAGTTGATTAATTATTACAATATAATTAATTATTGTAATACAATTTAATGGCAAACTTCAGCTTCATCTGCTGTTTCTCCTGATGTGAGGAATAAAGGAATGGCATGTTGGAGAGAGTGGGGATAGTGGCAGAAAAGAAAGCTCCGCTGTCCAGATTGGTAGCCAGAAGGTGTCTTCTCTGACCCTTCGTTTGCTAATCATTAATTTTTGGGTTTTTTTAGATTGTAAACATTCTTTGAAGAAAATCTTTGCTGATGGCATTTCTGTGGGTTTTTTCTTTTCTTATTTTTTTTTTTTCTTCTGACTCAGTCCATCAGTTTCCATTTAGCTAGGAAGAAAATTCAAGGAAACATTCCAAGAACAGCAGAGATGCATGCCTCTTCTGAAATACTATGAAATTAAATTAATCCATTATATGTTTAAAGTGAAGACCTACTAAAGAACGAGTAAATTGTGCTGCTAGAGACATTCTAGAAGAAGATAGTGAAATTATATTAAAACTGGAGTACGCATATGTAAAAAAAACTTTGTTACAAAGAGCAAATAAATGACCAGGCAGAATGTGATGGAACAAAATTACTTATACTCCACAGCAGGACAGATGTTTGGGTTTAGTGAAATAATATTTACAGATAGGAACTTACCTTGGTATACACACGTAAACCCTTTTACAAGAAGTTTATTCATTTCTTTTCACTAAGGATTTTACTGGCGTGTACCCAACACAGATTGAAGCTTGTGAATCAAAGTCCAAGAGTCACACTTCGCTAATGCAGACTGTAGAATTTACTTCACATGAGCAATGCGTCTTGGGCAATCCTTGAAGCCGGAGAAGAAACAGTGCGCATTTCATAAACTTTCTTCCACTTATCTGCTCTATTACAAGATGTGCACAGGAGAAGACTCATGTTCTTACCAAGCCCCATCTGAATCTCTGAAAAGAGTGCATGATCTGATTCATTTCCATTTATAATTTAGTTGTCTTTTAGTGGCTATTCACGGTACTCATCTATAAAAACACATTTGGATTATTTTACCACCAGAATATATGGTACCAGGAAAGTAAACAGAAGAATTTGTCAGGAGCTGCTTAAAATGGTACAACCTAATGGAAACTTCTCAGCAGTTTTCCCCAAGGGTAAGAAAGTTGTGAAGAATGAGCTTTTTCTCAGTAATGTCTCAATACAGAAGAAATTTGGGCAAAGACAATTAGTGTATCATCAGTATTTCTGGATCGTGGAAATACATAAGTGCTATATACATGAAAAATGCAGGTGTTTTTGAACCATTTTATGCATGCTGAAGACAAAAACATAATGTAAAATTCTTGGGTATTTATATGGTACAGCTGATTATTCACAATGGGTTGGGAACATATAAGCTGCAGCATCTGTCCCATTGTTGTTATTCTTGAGTACACAGACAGCCATTACCCTACATCTTTAATTCACTAATGTTTATTCCTTAGTAATGGAAAAAGTTAGCATGTTGCCTGACTAAAGGACTTTCTGCATGTGTTTGTGTGGAAGCCATTCTCCAGGTGGAAATAAGGAACGCTCCTAGAAGAGAATCACTGCCAACCCAAAACAGTATACAAAGACACAGTGCTCCAATTGACAGTGACCCTTGCCGGCAGGATTTCAATCTGAACAGAAGACTCCTTTGAAAGATATTCCTCTTCTACAGAGTACTGCAAATGCCCTATACATAAAATCCCATGAGCCCTGTTTTTATTTTGGACAGCAGTAAGAAAGAGGGAGTTTTGAGGGAGGGGGGTTGTTTTGTGGGGGTTTTTTTCTTTTTTTTTTTTTTCCCAGAAAGTGTAGATCACTCATCTAGGAGGCAGATGGTCACAGTGGTCATACTCCCTGCTTTGTAACTAGCACTTGGTTTTGGCATGCTAATGATTTCTTGTTCCCAAAAATAGCTTTACAGACAGGGTCAATTATATTTTTGGATTGTACAGCGTGTAGAGCAATTAGTTAGTTGCACAAGGCAGTTGGTTTATAATGCAGTACACCCCTTCTTCATAATTGGCACCTTTTTGATATCCCATTTATAATAGAGGGGTCTATCTTTACAAACAGTTCCTTGTATTAGCATGCAAATACACTGGCTCCCCCCAGATAGTTTTACACACAGAGTCAATTATATTTTTGCATTGCAGGATGTGTGGACTAATTAGCTATAGAGAAATGGGGCACTTGGTCTTCAGATTTCAAGATCTTACTGCACTAAGTGATTTTGAGACACTTTCAAGGGCAGACTGGTAAGTAAAATTACAGAAAGAGATTGTACTGGCTCATCTCTCAGACTTTCATTTGAATGCAAAATGAGACATTTTATAGTTATGTTGTTTCATTATTATTCACTGTCTAGATCACTCTGAAGTGGATAGGGTCAGATGCCACACACAGTACTCTGCAGATCTGGGTGAAAACTGCGCATGTTGGTTTGGTCAGGTGGGAAACATCCTAGAACCAATGTGGTTAATAGTGTGCTTTAGATTCAAGTAGTAGTTCGGATTTTAAAGTGCATTTTACTAGTAACTGCTCACTGATCATTAACTGTTTTGATATCAACAACCACTTTTGTTGACACAGTTAAAAGTTTTCATTTGGAATATAAAAATACCTGAACTACTCTCTCAGGAGAGCAGATAAATGAGGGAGGAAAAGTTTTCATACATGGTATTTAAGACAAGATTTGTCCTTAAAGTATTCCAAAACAAGCTGTAGCTCTGCTAAAAAAGTGGTGCTAAATCTAGAGATGAATTTAGGCTGGTTTTTTATATAATGCTTTTTCTTGCATGTAACAAGATTACAAAAGAAGAAACAGAGAAAATAGTGACTTTGCTATGCTGTCTATAGTCTTTATGACAGAATGGTCATCTGTAAAACATTGGTCAGAGGAACAGTACAGTTACTAGAAATACTTCTCGTTCTGAGTCTACTGAAAAATCATGTTGTACTGGATGTTAGCAAGTGTTTCCTGAAATACTGGGGCTAGGAGGTTTAGTTTTGGGCTTTAGTTAATATGTTTCGAAAGTGAGGATTGTGCCATTCATCCGTCCGTTTACTTATTTATTTTCCTTAATACCTTCTGGTATGTTACTGGGGGAGCAGAGAGGAGATAAGAAATAACAATGCCAGCAGGGAATGAATGAAAATTATAGATTTGAAGCTACCCTAACAGAAAGGTTCCTGCTCTAGCCTTTATTATAGGTTTGGAGACTTAAGTGATTGTATGTTCTTTTCACACCAAGGAAGAAAATCACACTTGTTCTTGATATCTAATAATGATACCACACAGTATGCACAGTCTGAAGTCAAGCAGAGAAAAAAGATAGGTTTCCTGCTGCTGCCCAAGGGGACTGATGTGATTTATACACATTTCTGAAACATCTTTAAGAACAGATTCAAATGCTGGAATAATTTTAGAATACAGTAGAATCTACAGAGTAGATGTTTCCGTAGCCTCAGATGCTACTGTCACTGGGACATGGCTTATGCTGTTGTTGCTGAAAGTACTTGTAAACTACAACCCCAAGTGTTCAACAATTTTCATGTTATTAATAAGAAGGAAGTGACATAACAGCCTGTGAAAGGAAGACACATTTTAATACAAATAGTTTTAAGAAAAACTTCGGTGGTTTAGCTATTTTATTTCTTGATAGTACATGTGTACTACATGCTATATGTTTATCCAGTTTATTCAAACTATGTTTGAATACATACTACATATACATGAGTTACATTAGTATTATATGAGTTACTGCTCCTAGGTGAGAGAAAAAGGAGAGGCAATATGTAGAGACTTAGCTCTGCCAACACTGTACATGGGTACTGCCACTGAGATTTGTCACTGCTGGAGACATGTAGCGTGTTACCATCCTCTGGGCCAGGAAAAGAAATTCTTCTGTAGAGTGCTTCTTTGGTCAGAGTAAAAAAATATATAAATAAAAAAAAAATCTAGCATTTTCTTTCTTCTCAGGTGAAATGTCAAAATTATTACCAATGCAGTTGTTTGGCAAATAAGTAACGAAGCTAGTTCAATAATTTACAAGTTGTTTTTTTTTTTAACCTAATGGCTTTGAAAACTTGTTTTCTAATCAAAAGTTAAATTTTTACACAACGCTATAAAATGTAATTTCTTGCAAGTCAGAATTGTTTCTCCATATGAGATACGGAGAATATGAATATGTATTTTTATACATATCAGCAAAATATTTAATTAGTTTGCTAGTTTTAACAAAACCCTGCAAAACTAGAAATCATGTTTTATATCATTCTGGGTTTTGCTGAAATGTGCCTAAGACTAATATGAAATTTTAAAAGTTATACCCAAGTGGCTTTCTTAGTCCAATTAATTTTGTCACGACTTTGAGAAAAATAGCAAGAGTTATTTGAAAACTGGAAGTTCTGTGTTGTTTCAGATCACATTTGGAGATGTGTTTTGTTCTGTTAACAGCAACGCCTTGTGCTTTAGTTGAGAGAAAAGGTTAGCCTAGGATAGAGCTGCGTTTATCAGAAATACATTTTCTCCCCCATACCTCTGAACACACAGTGTAAGTGTTCCTCTTCAGAAAGGCTGCTGCTTCAGATTTCATATAAGATCACTTTGACTTCTTACCTCAGGACATGTATCTTATCTGTATCTTTCCTGAGCATCACTCTTAAGCAATTTGCCCTCTGTGAAAACAAACCCTTTAATAGAATAGAGCAACAGATAGGTGACCACATATATTATGGCGTGTGATGTATCCACATTAGTCAAAATAGAAGTGCTTTAATCATAGTTTGAAATAACTTCAATGAAACAAACTTTTGCTGTTTCACTGATCATAATCTTGAACTGATCCCAAGCAATGGCATCTACATCCTGGGAAATTATTGGGACTGATTACTATTTAATCAGCATTTAAAGAAGATGCTCTCAGCTATCATTACATTTATTTACATATTGGTGAGCAACTGTGGATCAGAAACTGGATTGAGATTGACTAGGCACAGTACTTTTGGTGGAATTCAGTTAACTCAGGTTTTTGGTTAAAAACATATCTCTGCTTATGAATTTATCTTATATCCTTTAAAATATTACTGGTAGGACGGAACTAACAGCATGACAAATTAACGGTCTGATTAATGTATCTAATGCACTAACTGAATTTACTTGGAGTGTGGAGGAGACAACATTTCTAATTTAAAGGAATAGGTGCATGCTACTTTTTGTCTCAAATTCTGGTGGCTCAGCTGCTGATGTCTTTTCTATGTGACATTAGAAGTGATATGAATATATCACATCCAAGATTAGTTAGTAAAGCACCCATCTCCTGTAGGTGTCTTGAGGATGGCAGATGGTCATGTCTTTGTATCAATGATACAAATGAACATGCTGTTTATTTTTAGTGATGTAAATTCAAAAAAGCATATCCAGGTTCTCAGGGAAAATATAAACTTGAAGGATAGTTAGCTTGCGGTACTGGGAAATTCCATTTTTATTAAATCTCTATTTTATAGAGAGATCTTGTAATAAGTTATTTCTGAATAAAATCCATGAGATATCTACATGAATGTAATTCTGGAGCCAAGTATAAGGTATTCTGTCATACATCCCACAGCAGAAAGGCAATGTCTCCATGAATGCACGTCTCTCTCTGCTCTTCATGTTAATTTTTTATATATATATATATATATAAAAAAGTATTAATCTACAGATGTAGATATATCAATGCCTGGTGCAAAGCAGCTGTCTCTCAAGGGCTAGCCCCCCAGAAGGGCAATAGACTCCTGAGGTCTAGTCTATTACAAATTAAGACCAACTCTGGAGCTTTGTTGTTTACTGAAGTTTATGATGCTATTTTATTCCCTGGTGCCCAACGCACTCATTAATTCTCTCTGTGCAATGTTTCCCCCTGTTGTGAAAAGGAGTGTGCTCTTTATGTAGCCTAACACCTGCCCCTTTCTCCAGAAATTAGCATCCATGTTGTCCATTTTCAGCTCCCCAAAGCAGAAAGCTCTCAGATTAACTCACTTCTCTTTCTTTGGGAAGATTTTTTTTTTTTTTCCTCCACACTATTGAGTATGCTATTTACGCTACTTTATGTTCTTAAGCCATTGTATTACACATGATGAGCATCCTGGATATGAATGATTGCGCTCAGCTTTAAAGATCTTCCCTCCAAAGGCAGCATTCTCTGAAATATAACGTGCCATAACAGCGTGCGATACAAATATTAAGACATAGTAAGAAACAATGACGTTTATTCCAGAGTCATTCAGCTGTGGATCAGAATGAACTTGTTTGTGGCTCACTGACGATGATATGTGAGGATATGTGTTCATGTATGTTCAGATAAACAAATAACACATTGTTTCAGCTACAGCAGAGAGCTCCAGACATTTTTTCCTGCTTGCCTTTATAATGTGCCTATGCATGGTATAAAAATTATTGCACTTGCTTATTAAAATGTAATTAAAATTGAGTTAATAAAAGCCAAATATGAATGTAGGGCCAAAGCATGTTCTTTGTTTGCATCACTATAACTTGCAGCAGAATTTTACCCATCATTTTATATTCAACTAAATGAAAAACATATGGCAGGCTGCACTTAAAGCAAAATCAATACAAACAAAACCATGGATATTAGCAATGGCTCAGCTGAAGGATCACAAAGACAGATCTCTAGTATAATTACACAGCACAACACTACAGTGAGATTCTCTTAAATTATGTATCTAGCTCTCAGGCTCCAAATACAATTAATTATTATGAGAAATAACTTCCACAGGAACTACTTTCCTTTTGCTCAGGAAAAGAAATTGAAAACAGTTGGGTGTAAACTTCAGAGAAAGGTCATAGGTTAATAGAGTTCGTAAATAGAACAGCAAGGGAATCTAAACTTTAATTACTATAATGTAAATTACCTTAGAGAGCCCAAATTAGTGATCACTTAGCCTAGCCATTCCACCTTCCCAGCAGGTTCTTCTCACTTTGGGGGCTTAACTCAAATTCCCTAAATTCCATCCAGACTGCTGAGATTGTGAACAATTTGCATAGTTGCAGCTTCTCCAGGAATTTTAGGATGTCTTTTTCCTTCCAAACCCCTTTCTGCCTGTTTAGCGCAACTATTTATACAGATGGATTGCTGACGTATTGCTACTTACTAACTTTTCTCTTAAATAACGTGTATAAAGAAAATGACAAAATCAACTATATTAACCCATTATGGGGAGAAATGCTGACATGCAGGTGAGAAGAATATGAGGGCTGGGGGGGTCTGGCATTGCAGTTCACATTCCTAAGCAGTAATTGTTCTGTGGATTCTGTTTGCTTTTAATGACAGGCCTGAATACATTAAAATTTACTATACAAATAAATGTATTTAACAAGTTGTATATCAACAAACTACTTCAATACGTTCCAAATTTTCAGGTCAATGATAAAGTGGAAGTTGAAGCACCCATTTTGAATGATCACTCTGAATAACAACATAAGAATTTTGTGTTCCCACCATCATGGTTGTGAATAGTCTGGCTGAATAGGCGCAGTGTGACAAGAGCCGGGATAAAAGAAGCAGCTTTCTTTTATGTTTGTATTTATGAGGTTTTTCTCATAATTTTAGTAAGTACCTGAGCTTCAAAGATAATAAATGCTTTTTCTCCAGCAATTCTTAAATTATGTGAGGGGAAAAAAAAAAAAAAAAGTAGTTTGACAAGATCTGTGAGGCTCCTGTTCCAGGATTCGGCATTACAGGAGAGGAATGGTGCCTCCTTTGCCTCTTTCATTTTATTACCTTTTTAAGTAGAGATTAATCTTTGGTAACTGCAAAGTGATTTATGGGTACTTCTGTTAAGAGACAAACAACAATATCTGTGTTTGTAATCAAGATATCTTCAAAGTTTTGGTGGCCTGGCTCTAGCATCCTGATTCCTAGTTTGATTTGTCCTATGAGTCATGCAAAAGGGTGCTGCAGAGAAACACTCCAACAATGCCTCTTGAAGACAAAAAGAAATAATGAACTAATTTGAGAGTAAGTGTAGACTTTTTACTTTAACTTTGCAAAATGTACTGATTGATGAAAACTCATGGTTAGTTGTCAGCTAAATCTAAAAGCATCCCAACTACAGAGCTGGAAAGCTCTAAAAGCAGAGAAGATTTTTAAAAGGGAAACATTTTAAATTTTAAAAAAAAAAAAGTTTAAATATATTTATAAAATCAGTTGTCTTATTTTTAAAATATTAGAGTAGCACTTTGGAGATGTGGGTTTGATTCTTGACATTTTCTGTGAGACTTCCTATAAGACCACTCAGTCAGTGATTATGTCCTACATTTAAAAAAATAATAAATAAAAATCTCTACAGATGACAAGATCTCCAGGACAAAGGACTTAGATTGTGTTTTACTATGCCCAGCACAGTATGGTTTCAATTGAAATTGGATATTGTAAGTTTTACTGAAAAATTCTTTAATGATAATTTAAATAGTAGTAGTACAATTGTAAAAAGATTAAAACAAAAAAAAAAAAATAGACCCTTAATAAGGAAAATTGTAAGTAAGAATGTTATCTTTTAATTCTAGCCTCATTGGTGTAGAAGACTGATTCTTAATTAGGTTAGTTCTGTTAATAAAATGTCTTCAACAAAATCTTATATAAGACTCCCAAGATAAAAATTGCCCTCTCCCAAGTGGTGCAAGATCTTATTCCTTGACCAAAGAGAGCGTCCTTCCAGGAGAGGGAGCTGCTAAGCCTAGTGACTCAAGGCTTGCCTGCTCCAATTTTATCTTCCTTCGGGGATGTGAATTGCAACATGTTCTAAACTTACCCATGCGCAGCAAACCCGCAGCTAACAGACACGGTAGCTAGTTTTGGTACATGTCCACTACATTGCAGCCTCTCAGTAGAAAAAATAGCACAATATGTCCTAAATGGAGGGTATGAAACAGCCAGGCCAGTCTGTGTGTGTTACGAGTGCAAGGCCCTACAGGGAAAACAAATTCTCTCTGGGATGGATCCCCGCTATTCCCATGTGCCTTACTTCCTGGGGACGTACCGATGTCAGTGAGAAGTCAAGGGAGATGCCAGGGCTAACAGAACACTACCAATAATTTCTTTAATGGAATTTGTTTATCTTCTATAATAAAAGGACACTTATAAAAGTAACAAAAAACAAAGTTGATTTGTTTAAGCACAGGAAGAGCAAGCTCTGAGTTACGCAGTGCATTTTCTGTATATTATTGTACTTCCAGAGCATGGTCTGTCTGCCATAGCCAAGAAATAGTGTCTTTGCATGGACCAGGAAAAAATGTACAATATTCAGTTGAGCTATGCTGATCTGGTCTGCTTCCAACCAGGAAACCAGAATGTGCGCTGTTATGGTAGTTTCACTTAATAGTGCCCTAAATTGTTAGCTGCTTTTTCCTTATTGTGGCCATGCTGGTGCTGCTTTCTGTTAAGACAGGATGTTAATTATCAGTTTCTAAATTAGAATGTGAGCATTTTACCTGATTCTTTGAAACTCCTCTATGGAATAATGCTCTCCCTCAGGAGGCACATGCTGTTGGTCCTACTGAATCTGACATATGGGGTTGTCATTCTTGTGCTTAGCTAGCATTGATCTTTTCAGCATTGTTAATGGGGACTGTGTATCTCTACTCACAGTCCTGTCTTCTCTCTGTAACCAAATCTGTGAAATCCATATCTGGTACAAATACAAGGGTAGTATTTAGTATTCTATTTTTCATCATCAAAATCAAGAAGAGCTTGTTACTGCGCTTTGCATGGACAAGCTCTGTTACTCTGCGCTGCTCACTCTCAGATCAAATGTAAAGATATGTTTGCTGTTGACCTCATTTAAAAGCCCTCTAGAGGAAAAGTCTGAAAAAGTTGATACAGTTTGGCATGGTTATTCATTATGCATGGGAAGTGCATTGCTTTATTTTCATTAATTTTACATAGAAATGAGATACAGCACAACATGCTTTTCTCAGTTTTGGGAGCTTCACAAGGCTTATGTTGTTATGTTCTCTACGTAGAACCGCTTACAGACAGGCAAATCCAAAAGCATTTGGTATTCCCTAGCTCATCAGTCCATGTTTATAGAGGATGGGATTGTCCTTGTGTTAAATGCTGACATTCTGTTACTTCTTCTGGCATAATATTTTGTCTGAAGACTGGTTCTGCAGAATGACTGGCACTGATGAAAAAAATTCAGGTGTGCTAAAAATAGAAAATATTTCTTTGGCATATCATTGAAAATGGTAACTAATCACAATGTGAATGTGTAGGCTATCGGAATACAAACGCAAAGGTACAGAAGTCTAGCTTTAGCTGTACTGGGCTAACAGTATCGGTCATACAAAAGTCTGAAACTGTTGACTTTCACTTGTAACAGACTGAGGATTCGTACACTGCACCTTTTATATTAAGTAACACTAAGTTTCTTTCTGTCTATTTTTTCTGTCGGAGACGTAAGTGAAAGGTCAGCATGTCAAATTTAGGATGATTTTTAGTAATTAGATGAAAGAGTGGAATATCATTTGTAGTTGCTCTTAAAACAGCATACATTTCACACAACTAAAGCCCAGAGAAATCATGGGGAACTCCACACAAATGTGATGACTTACATACTGGTGAGAACATGAATATAATTTTTTCTAACCCCTTATAGAACAGAAAAACACAAAATATAGCATTGTCTCGTGAAGATAATCAGTATTAAAGGTATTTTAAATACTTGCGTTCAAGCTCAGACCTATTCACAATGACCTTAGTTGCAAAGCTCTATGTGTTCCATGAACCCAAAAGACTGCAAAGGTCTGCAAATGATGCAGTCGCTTTCTATTCTGCTTGCTATCCCCCTCTGCAGCATCCAACCACCCTTATCCAAACCTCCTTGTTCCAAACCCTACAAGTGCCACTGTGAATCAAATCCTGTAGTTTTTAAACTTCCAGGATGACTGCTTTTTCTTTATAGCATAAATTATGTTAGCTACAATCCTAGCAATCATAAAATTATTTCTTCTGACCCTAAAAACGTAGTTAAGATCTAATGGTTTGGCCACAAAATTAGGAACCAGAAACTTCCTTGTAATTCCGTAACCCTTGTCACTTGTTTCATCCAAAGTAAGCAAGTCCTTAAACCTGCTTGTGGTGTCAGTTCTTTATATGTGGTATGGTGATAATACCTCCTGCCTCTTAGAACTCTAATGGAAATTATTTAAAATCCATGGTCCTGAATAACCTAGAAGTACTAAATGATATCATCTAGGTATAACTAGTCCTGATTATGGATTTTGTATAGTCTGTGAAATGATAAATACCTGGTTGTTTATGGTGTTCTTTTCAGTGGTCTAACGCATGCACTAACATCAAATTAAATGTAATTAATCACTTCTCTACTTTAGTTACTAAAGGTAACTAAAGCCCTCACTTATCCCTCTGTGGTCCTATTGATTGGTTTGTGATTTACTTAGAGCTTAAAATAGGGTAGAGTTGGACCGAAAATGTTCACTTCTAATGTAATTTAGGTTTTGACATGAATGGAGCTTTTGTTCCACACCTCTGCCTTGCAATACATCGTATGAATTCCATGTAGGGACTCAGAAAACCTAATGTTGTAAGTGAAATGTCTGGAGTAGGTTTTGCGTAGCAGTTAGTCCCACTATTGCATAACCAAGGCTGTGGCAGAAAAAGAGGGTCAATTACTGACATTTCAGATAGTTACTTAGTTAAGTATGGGGGGTTGGTAAGAGTAGTATTACTTATGTGTGTGTATATTAAAAAGAATAAGTAAAGCTCTTCCTCAGCTGAAGACACTGGCTCCTGTATTTATTATCGTATCTGGTCAGAACATAGTTTTCCATGTGAGCGTTGCAGCAAAAGACAAAAGAAAATGCAGAAACAGGCCTGTCTCTGTTCCAGCCACCCAGCCCTCCTGAGTCCAGAGCGGTGATGGAAGCTGTTCTTTTCCCTTCGCACTTAATCCAGCCTTGAGCTGGATTAGCAATGGCGCGTTTCATTGTCGAAGTGCAAGCTTAGACTGGATAGCCATGTGGATATTCCCAGCTGGGAATCCTGCCTTAAGTACCCTCACTTGACACACATCCATGGTCTCTTGGCTGCCTAAGACCCCTGCCCATCTGTTTGAATGGCATCGTGCCCAGCTCACCGGCCATTTTCAGTAAGGCATTACTGCCAAATGATGCTTGGTTTAGATGGATAGCTGACATAGCATTCCTGCCTGCTCTTCTGCTAGCAAGTCTTTCTTTTCTAATAGTATAGAAGCCTATGTTACAGGTGTATTTGGTCCTGCTTTGCTCAGAGTTGTATAGTTAAAATCCTGATCTGATAGAAGCTGTGGCAGCCTTACCAGTGATCTGACTGGAAACAGGTCTGAAATAGGTCTTCTCTGCACTGGAGGAAAGACACAGAAAAAAATGGGTCTGGCAGCTGATACAGAGTCCAATGCTTTGCTGTGTAAGTGCTTTATAGATGACATAGAAGGCCTGGACATAAACAGCAATTCATGACAACCGATGAAGCAAGGGAGAGCTCAGTCTCACCACAGTGATTCCAGAGGAGTTCAGGACATGCTTTTACTTAATGTTTTTTGTTTCTGCACAATATTTGAGTCATATGTTGATCCATCTCCCTAGAAGTAAATGTATCTGACTTCTTGACCAGCTCACACCCAGCCGGTTTATGCCTTTGTAAAGATCTCACATCCCAACCCATGTATGTGCCTCCATGCTGACAGAAGATTCTTCTGCATTTTGAGGCATTCATAGTCTGTGAGTTTTCATAGCTTCCACATACCTGCTGTCTCAAAACTTAGCAGTAATGAGGTTCTGATTCTAGAAGAATTAACGTTAAGAATTAACAAATTGTGAAGGGTAGCCTTCAGCTCCAATTTTTTTAAAGCCTTTGGAAATGTTTTAGATCTTCAGAATTTTTTTTTTAATTTGAATTTTTTTTTTTAATGTGGGTAGCTACAAATTCTGGCTTGTTCGATGAAAGATAAATGATGGAATCCTCTCACAAATGAAATACCAATGCCAGTTAACTCCAGTATGAATAATTCTATATCATTTTTACCAGTTTATATTTTTACTTGACAGAATAACACAGGGAGAAAATTGGGCCCTGTGTGTTGCAGTGTAAAAGGCAGAATGGGAAGGGAAATGGGCTGAAAGTAAGTCAGGGCTCTTTTATTGCCTCTGCTGTTCAGCTACTTTATGACCCTTAGCAAGTCACTCAACTTCTCTGTGCCTTGGTTTTCTTTTGGTATTAATTAACTAAATTGTAAGTGATTCAGAAACAAGACTTGTACTCTGATCTTGGCTTGGGATTCAGGTGCTAATGGATCAAAAGTAATAATTTTGAAAACTTCATAACCAATCTTTCATTTAGCCAAACATTTTCTTACCTTTTTGGGAAAGTGCTGATTGACTTGCATAAAAATTGGGTTCTGCAATAAAGGGAGAATATCGTGACATGTAGCCTGTATCATCACTCATCTGTTTATCCTTCTGTTCCCTACTCAAATGGAAGCAAAATATTTTAGATCCTTTAAAACAAAGAGCGTAGCAAAAATCAAGAGGGCTTTGTTCTTTCCATGGTAGCTTTTACAACTTCACTCATGCTTAAAACTGAAAACCAGCTCTTTTCTTTTAGCTAGCATATGCGGCTGTAGCTGTATATGTGTGTTAAAATGCATATACAATATACAAATACAATGTATTAAAAAGAAAGGTTTCATATATGCTTGTAGTCAGATCTTGACTTTTCCTGGTTTCTTTGTTATGTACATGACTGTTCTGGATATAACCAGTGTCATACAGAAGCCTAAAACCAGACATCCCCTTCAGTAAGATAAGCAAATGGCAGCTTCAACTCTTTCTGTAAATGTAGATCAATTCCTGCAGAAGGAAATTTGTGCTGCAAACCGCAGTGCACCGTGTGCGCAGTCCTGGGTCCCACAAACTCCAGATGTTGCCAGCACAACAATTTCTTAAGCCTCTCTTCAGTTAATCATATATCTTTTCCCTTAGCTGTGTGATGTGTTTGAGTTGCACATAGAATATTTTTCTTCATTCTTGGTTCAGGTGGTTGACAAAGGCATTTCTGCTTTTAGGAAATTTAGGATTTAACCAGCTTGAACAGATGTATTGTTGTACTGTTGTTTTGTCCTCCCCCCACCCAAATGCCTTCCTAGAATCCTTTTATAAATGACATACATGTTTTGAACTCCTCTGAAGTTAGTACAAATAGAGAATAAACTATAAGGATAGTACAAAAACTCCTCATATCACTGCTCAGATATGAGAAGGTTTAAGAGTGAACGTGATAAAATTCATGTAACTTTCATACAGCTTTCTTGAAGAGGGGTGGGTAGCTTGTCCAGGAATCTAGATAAATCAGGTTTTGCTTTAACATCAGGAATTTACCTGATGTATCTTATATTATTTTAGCTATTATTTCTTCTAAGTTCTAAGGATTGCTTATTCATTGGCCTCTGATCCCAATTCATACACTGTAAAATTTTCCATTTTCTCTTACTCCTCTCGCCTTTCAAATTTTATTGAGAAATATCTGAAGGTTTTCATCCAATTAGTACAGGCAGTGTTTACCCTGTCCATCTTTCTCCCATGTGCGGCCACAGTTTGAAAGTAGCCTTGAGAATTTTTGTCTCTGAAAGGAAGAGGCCTGGCTGAGAGTACGGTGGAACGGATGTTTTGTTTTCTGCTCCCTTAGTGACCACCCAAGAAATAGGTGATTATAATATCAAAATGTTTGTGTATGTGCATATATGCATGTTCACACGTGTATATATATAGAAAAGTCACCCTTGAGGGGTGCTTGCTTTCATATGAAAGATTAAAAAAAAAAAAAAAAAAGCAGCATGTTCCCTGAAGGGCAACGTAGCAACAAATCTGCTCTACATCAGAGCTAAATACATACAGTCCACACACATTGCTAAGTATACTGGGGTGAGTTGGCTAAAAACCCCCACCACCTTACACTTTTGGAAAAGTGGGCTTATTTCAAGTGTAATTGGAGAAACATTGTAGCATTCTCTGACTTCCATACTTGAGGGAGAATCAAATTAACCATTTAGATTAAATTTCAATGTACGCACACATTACAGCGCTTCAAAATCCATTGTTATGCAATTAGTGGGACTACTGCAGGACCCCCAAATGCTGCTACCACCTCTGTAATCCATGCATATGCACTTTTTTCCAACACAGTCTCACAATCTCCAGTGAAAAAGGACAATTGTTGAGGAGACGGGATGACTGTTTGGGTGGCTCGGAGATTTATAATTTAGAGGGGAGTCTGTGTCAGAATCAAAACACTATATTGATGACAGTATTCTCAGATAATATCTGATAGAGATTTACTGTTATAATGTATTTACTAAGGATGTTTTACAGATAATAGTATTATCAGAGTATGTGTGTATAAAAATGTTTGTTGCTATGGAGTCACAACTTTTGCATGACGCTAACATGCCAAAACTTTGCAATACACTGAGTGCTCTGTGTAGCCATGAGCACTTGTTGTAGATCTTTCTTGCTAGCGTTTGGGAACTTAAAGATACAGGCAATTCATGGAAGTGCTGGGGGGATGTCTCAGCAAACTAAATAAGCTGGATCAATCCCCTTTGATGGGCCCCCTTTTAAAAGGTTATACAAAAGAACTGTTTTGTTTGAGCGAATTGCCTTCTACTTTGTGAAAATCATATATAAATGAGTCCCAGATCAATACTCTTGAGACTGCAAAAGGAAAAAAACCCAACATAAAAGATAGATCAGAAGCTATATTTTAGCAAAAATGTCTCTTAAGTGCTGTTGTCTGACACTATGAACTCCAATCAATGTGTCAGTATTTTGGAATTTGAAAGGAAATAGGGATCAGACCTGACAATCCAGAGCTGAAATTTGATGCTCTGGTCTTTTTGATAAACTGACAGGCAGTGAAAATTGCACACGTCTGCAGGGAATCAGGAGAAAGAGAGACAGTTTTGTAGAAAGTCTGCTTATGATTCACAAAGGCATGCATTTTATCAAAATGGATTGCTTTTGCAGTGTGTGGCAGGTTGCCTTTTTGAATGGAAGCTTTTGCAACTTGTAAACTGGTGAGGTTTGTACACATCTACAATATACTATGACTTCTGTTGGCTTACAATTTCATTTCAATTTCTCTCCCATTCTTGCAAATGAAACAAACTTGATAAAAACAGATAAGCAAAAAGGAATTAGAAACTTTACCCCAACAGCTTTTTTTTTCCCTAAATGTATGTTCAAATTTGACAAGATGGGTTTTTTAAACTAGTCTTGTCAATAGTTTAGAATAACTGAAAAGAATTCTTCATGTTTCATCTTCCTAAGCATTAAATCTTTGGATTTATGCAATACTTTTCATGTGAGACTCTCAAACCATGCTGCAAACACAAAGTCTTAAAAATTTCTTATTCACACAGATAAATATTATTATACCCATATTGCAGGCTGGTAAACTGCAAGATTGGGTGACCTGCCCCAGAGACAGCCTTTACAGAGGTCACAAAAATTACAACCTGTAAAACTGCTTTATGTCATTTTCGCTTTAGTTATATAGTCTTATAAGAGTAAATACCACTACTTTTCTTCCTCAGAAGAGTGTTCTTAAATGCCTTGTTATGTAAGGAAAGTTCTCTGAATTTAATCACTTGTTTCCCTGTGCTGCTGGAGACATTAGTAATATCAAAGAGAAATGTCACCTCTGAAAATCAGCATTCGTAAAACTTGAAGAGATGACTAGACAAGCTAGAAAGTTTGGCTTCGTGGTTTTATTGGCCATTTCTGAAATTAAGAGTGCTGTGTCCTTTTGAGATGATTGTACAGCTGTGGGGACAGAAAGCAGAACGGCTGGAGGGGAGTTGCAAGGAACTGGTATAATATGGGAGAGGGCAGGGTTCGTCAAGGGCTATAGGTTGTCAGAACTCACCCACCCAAATCTGGTTTGGTCTAACTAAAACTGAAGTCATTGTGTTTGCAATTTGTGTCTCTCTAAAATATGAAAAAACCCTTCTCATCTCTTCATCACTGACAAGAGGCCTTACTCCACTCAGTGCCTTTGGTAGAAGGGGAAAAACAGCCATCTTCTCTTAAATGAAGTTACTATACTGTACAATACTGGGCGAAAGCATCCAGTCCCAGGCTGCTGCTGCTTTATCATCCATTACCTTGGTTTCACATAGCAGCAGCAGCAGTAGACAAAGTGAGTCTGACCATCTCAGCTTCTAGAAATTCATGTCTAACTTTATGTTCGTGGATCCCCTACATAAATCAAGTGCAGTTGTGTCTGAAATAATTCTCTGCCAAGGCTAATACAGCTGTTTCGTTCCTATATCATATCAGGCAGTAAGCAGGGTATGAGCTGGGAACCTTTTGCTTACTGGGTTCGCTCTGTCTCAAGCATTGGGGAGCGTAAACTAAACAGCATGTTATGTTCTATACAGGCCACTTACGTGGAAGAATCAATAACGGAAAAGTAAGTATTGCATTATCAAACAGGGAGGAGTGTCATTTGGTTTCTTTAACGCTATTTCATTGCATGCTGGTGTTTCATTGGAGATAAAATCCACCTACATTCATTGCAAGCAAGGGAAAACCACTGCTACTACTACTTCTTAAATAAATGAAAGGTTGTTTGGCCTGATGTCTTTCCCTCTTAATGTATATTTTCACCTTGGGGAATGGCTGCCTGTTATTGATTTATCTAGGAAAAAATATAACCCAGAATATATTAAACATGGTAGGTCCTATTCAAACTGGCAGCACCTGTAAATTTTTAGCTCTTTATTGGAGGATAAAGGATTAGCCACTTACAGGGTTTGTTTTTTTACAGATAGATTTGTTTAAAAAGGGATACGTTTTTATATGGCTATTTATTTTTCCGATGTGCTTATAGTTGTGCCCATCCTATGCCATGTTCTAGTATTTAAAAAAATCCTTAATGAATATGCAGAAATCTTGTCCCTTGTTACCTAAGCTTGAATATTGTTAATTAAATAACTTTCAAGCATGTTGTTTGCACCCATCTTTTGATGAAGATTTGACCGAGAGAATCTGCATTAGTTGATTGTCATACTAACAAGCTTTCGCTTCAATTTTGGCCAGTCTGACAAGTGAAAAATAGATGTCTGTCATGTGACAAGCTGCTGAATATAAATTCTGTTAGCATTTGCTCCTGAGAGAAAGAGAAAAGGTGAGGGTTGGGGAGGGGGTGAAGAAGAAACGGGGAGTAGTTAGTGGAGGCTGGAAAAAGAAGAAAGGAAGGATGTTAGCTACTCTTAAAAACATCAAGGCAAAAAGAGAGTGCTAACCAGGTTAATTAGTTAGTAGAAGCTAACAAGCCAGTCCGCTCTCTCTCCAGCTGTAGATGTCATATAAACACCTGCAGAAGTGTACCACAATTTCAAATTGATAAGTAAATAAAAGCAGTGAAGAGGCACGTTTGTGGTGCCATGTTCAGGTATGTTGTCAAATCAACCTGATTCCTATATTGACTGTGCAAATGTGCTGATACTTTGCAGAAGAAGATTATAGAAAATTTTTAATTAAAATTCCCAGCTAACTTCTGAGTGATCATATCCAGCACAGACTTGAGAGGCTTGCAGCACATTCTATTTATTTTCTGCAGTAAAGGCTGTATCTGTTTTGTTAGTCACATAACTGAGAGAGGCGATCTTCATTTAATTCTGCTACCTTGTTTTAGCAGAGAGATGTTTTGCACATGGAGAGAACTGATCTTGCCAGTGTTTGAGAACCTTCTCCTAAGCAGAGGAAGTTCTGCTTCTGCCTGACAGGAGACAAAAGGGCCACAGACATATTCCAAACCTCCGTCTACCTGAACAGTTTATTACCTTTTTCAAAAGTGAGCAGTTTAAGCTGCTACCAACTTTAAATTAACACAGATCCCCTCCAAAAATTTGATCTACATAGTTAAAAATATCTTTGTTAAAATATTGTACAAGCATTAAGACCTATTTATTTGACAGCAGACAAACAGAAAAGATCTTTTGACTGTTTCTATCCACAGAAGCTTGTTAAAGGTCAGTTCCCTGTCAGAATTCAACATAACAGTACCGAGGGTGAGGATAATATGTGAGGCTGCACTTCAACGCTGTCTCTGTGATTGCCAGCATCTGTTGTGGTTTCCAGACTTGTCCAATGAGATTTGCTAATACAGTTGTGTGTTTGATGCCATGCTACTGAATGCAAATATATGGAGCATGTTACATCCAATATAGCTCACCCTCAGGGAGAGTCTTATTGCCACACTTCCCTTTATACAGCCCAAGATGTATTGTGAAGGTAACACGGATATATAGATGAGGTTGAATCAAAACTCAGATACTGTATTTGTATCTGTAAATACAGACCTCAACTGCAAAAGAGAGAATTGGATTCAGACTTCCACAACATTCTGGTTTATTCAGATCAGAACTGAGATTAAGAATGTATAGTAATGAAGGGAAGTTTAGCAATGATTTAGGGAGAATGTTGTCCTGGTTTTCCCACTGTCTGAATTTCTGAGCACTCTCCTTAGGTGGAACATTCTCTGGGGTACGCCTTCAAATAGTCTGTGTCACTGAGGATCCAAATGATACGCATTTGGAAACTGGAATTAGAGTGTGCGTTTTTTTGTTGGCATTGTATCTGCTAATAAGTGATGCAGGGAGGTGTCTGGAGGAATAGATTCTAGCTTTGTGACTCATGCTTTTACTATCAGTTCATAGTATACACGGATTTGAACTAGGCTAGTTAGTGGCATTACTGTCATGACAGAAAAATCAAAGTGAGAGTGTATTATTCCATTTGTAGCCAATGATGGTTCCTAAGAATTCATATTGTAGATAAGAGTATGTTCCACCGTGAATTTCTGAAAGGGAAAGTAAATCCCTGAGTATCATCTCCTGACCAGCCAAATTCATATACTCAGATACTGTTGTGATAGGTGTGGTAGGAAAATACAGAGGGAGAAACTCTCTCTACTCTTACCATTACTTTTGTACTGTTGTAGAGTTTTTGGATTTTATTTCACCAAGGCTTGTTCTAAGGAGTTGAAAGTAGAGATTGGCAGGAACCATATATTTATGCAAAAAGTGATCTAAATCTTAGACACGTCCTGTGTGTTACTTTTGTTATCAAAATGCCTAATCAACAGCTATCTGTAGCAATCATAATGAATGTTCTGACCATTGCATATTTTCATATTATAGTTTGGCTTGCGTAAAATATACATCTCTTGAAATGGGTTAACATCATCTTTTAGTAATTGAAGTACTATCATTTTATTTAACAGGAAGACATTTGAGTTGTTTATGGGACAGAAATAATCTCTTACCATGCTGACATCTTCAGAAAAGCTTATAGAAGTGTAAGACGTGTTATTAACTAACAGTAAAACTACATTAGTTCCCAACATTTCTATAGGATTCAGACAACTTATTTGCAACCAAGCTTCTACCTATGTCTTTTCTAGAGCACTGTGCAACCCAGCTGACTGTAAGCCTTGCTCCTGCCCTGAAAGCAAGTAGAGCACCTGGGACTTGACCTCCTCACCAGCACTCTTATCCTTTGTATCCACCTCACTGGCCTCCCATGGAAGGCTTTCTAAATAAATCTTCGCTTGAGTACTTAACAGATGACTTTCTTTGAGAGCCTTTGTGCAGCTGACCCAGAGTTCTGATAACCGTGGATCTGCTGACCCTCCTATACGGGGGCTGCATTAGATGCAAAAGGTGGACAAGCTGATGAAATGAAGGCTCCTTGCCCCTTCCCCTCTAGACTATTCACCTACAAAAGAGCAAAGTAAAATGCTATGTACAGTCACTAGCTACAATGCTAACTCTTCAAAATCTGAATTTTTATTAAAACAGTAGGGGGTGAAAATGACTGGGCTAAATGCAGGTGAGACAGGCCCCTTGAGAACTATGGTGAAGGAAAGGCGAGTAAATCAATATGTGCCATGGGATAGCATAGTGTCTGAAATGGCAAGATAATGGCAGCAGCTGAAGCTTGTATCGATGCACCAGGAAATGCTTTTTGCTCCACTGATGACTGTTGTTCAATTTGAGAAAATACAGAAAGTTCTCTTTCATTATTAAAAATTAGCCAGAAGGTGTCTGTATATCAGGTACAATGTTTACAAATTGTTAGAACAGTCATTTATGTTACAGAACACCATACATGCACAGGAAGGTCAGTGAGTTATTTAACAATTGTGTTTTACTTACGAAGGAAATAGGGAAACAATGATCTAATCCATTTGGTCTTAATAGTGAAATTTACTCCAGAACGTAAAAAATGTTTTAGTCTATTTAAATAATGGCTGTGATTATAGCACACTAATACGGTGCATTCTATACCACATAACATGTTATGAATAGCACGCTGAGTGATTTTTTTTTTTTTTAGTATATGTAAATTACATAGAAGCACAAAGGATGCATCTCTGAACTGTTTTTGTAGAGCTGATTATAGGTCTAACTGCTATAGGAGCAGGCTGAAAGAGCTTTGTTGAGAGGCATTGATTGATTAATAAAGAGTGCAGCAGCAATAGACATAACATTGCAGTTATAGATTTTCCATACTTTATCTTCAGGTCTTGTAAAGATACAGTGGTGATCAGATGATGAGGTTTTCTTTCACCTTGCAGTAATGCGCAACAAATCATGGCATTCTGCAATGCCACAAAACAGCTTTTTGCAGAACACCGAGTAAAAGAAAACTCCTCCACAATCACGACTTTACAGTTAGACATTGTCCTTTTTCCTTCTAATCTCCTTTAGTGAGAGATGCTTCCAACAATAATTTAAAGTAATGTCCCAAATTTAGAAACAAAGTGGGAACTGTACATTCAAACACTTAGGGATTCTATTTTTATTAAATTGAAAGTGTGAGTGGAGTCACATGTGAAGCATGCACGCATTTTATTCCTGCTGATAGATAGACAAGATTTGCTGAAGAATACTGTATTTAGATTCAAAGTTAACCAGTACGGTGGCCTACAGTTAAAAAGCATATTTGTTAGAATAAGACAGTAGCTTTGTGTACCTGGTTAATAAAGAAAAGATATAAACAGACCCAGATCAGCATGGGACCAGAATACAACTGAGTCAATGTTTTTATGTGAAAGTCAAATCCTGGCTGGGAAAACACCCCATTTCAGCTATAGGAGGACCGATCACATGGGCACCACTGGAAATAACGTGGTTTCTTATTCATTAGCTGTCATTTTGCTGCACCTCTGTAACAAATATCTAAATTGGAACAGAGAAAAGGACTGCCACCACAGGCAAATATTGTCTTTACCACAGAACTTCTTTTTAGAGAGGTGTGGGTTGGAATATTTTCACATTATTACATACTTTTGCAATAAATCTGCACTTACCTGAGTGAGGCCTAACTTACCTGAAATTTAGTTTAACAGGAGTTTAATAGTAAGTTGAATAAGAGTTTAATAGTAAGTTGTTTTGCAGCTGCTGTTAAATCCACTGATCTTTCTGTGGTTTTAAACCCATTTTTAACGTCGTTTTGTCTTTCGCTTGGTGACATGAAAGATCTGTACAAATGGGATATTGACTGTACTCAGATTCACAAAGATGTAAAACAAATGGAAGATGTAGTTAAACTATAAGATTAATAAGAACCACTGGGAGTTTTTCAGATAGTACTCTGTTCTTTACATTGACAATAGCACCTTCATGTTTACATTATTTCTATTCTGAGTTTAATTCACAACACATCTTCTTTTATCCATTTGAAATATAAATGAAGAATCAGAACAGAGCACAAAAAGTTCTTACTAAACAGTCTTTTTTTTACATTTGTAGGTACATATATTTTAGACACTATTAAAGAACAAAACTATTTTTACGAAACTGCTTTTAGAGGAAGCGTCTCCTCAAGAATAATTACCTTTTGCCAAGCTGCAATTTAAATTAGCTCTAGTATTCCTCAGTTCCTAAAACCCCAGTGAAATTTTACTCTGAAACGTTTAACTTGTTTTGTTCAGTTTCAGGCATTATTTTAGTTTTGTCTTGTATGAAGTGATCCGGATACATATATCTGTAAATGTAATACAAATACATATACCCATATATACGTGTGCTTAAGTCCCCAAGCACTTTTTCAGGATAAATACTGCAACAAGAAAAAATGAGGTGAACATCTGTCTGATATGTGTTTCTTTGAGGTGCGAGTAGAACGCTGAGTAACAGCCATTGGATTTCTATATGGCACTTGTGCTTAAAAAAAGCCCTGTATTTAACATTAGTATAGATCTCTTCCCTTCTCTCTGTAAAAGTTGTCACTGAAAAATGCCTCACAGTCAGAACATCATCGCTAATGATAGTTTCCATTTTCAGCATGTATTAAAGAAAACCCTTTTGTTCCACGTACGGCCCACACAATGACGCAGCATTCAATGATCCCAATGGTGAAAACTTAAGTGAATTCTCATTAGAAATTTTAAAATGGGTCCAGTTCTTCAGTTGGTGTAACTTAGCATTGCTCCACTGAAGCAAGTGGAGGTACGACAGTTATAACACTAGAGGATTTTAGCCTATGCTTTTAATTTTTATAATAACCTGGAGTATGATGCAAAGTAAGACCTGCCATAGTCCATACATGAGATGAGTTGAGATGGTCCGGTTCCCTGCTGTTCAGTTACCCACAGCAACAAGCAGGTGCTCATGTTGAATCTGTTCTGCATATAAAACCAATAAAAGTGATGTTGGAATCTCATAGGCATCAGGAGCATCACAGTCATACAGTTATAAATAAATAAACAATGCTGTGTAATTAGCTATCTTTGTGATATAAAAAAATGTAAGCGCATGTAGGCATAATGCATTCCAGATTTTGCACAGGATTTAGCAGCAGTCTGTTTCAAATATCAGCAGAGAAAATCCTTTTCTATTGACCCAACAAGAAAACAGTGTGAATTCTAAGATCAATTGCTTGCCAACATGTTCCAGCTCTTTTCAAAGATAAATATACATATATTTATATTCTAAACTTTTAAATTACTTTCATCTGATGATCTTAAGTAGATTTCCAAACTTTGATTAATACGTAGCATACAGTCTTTCTGGCATCTACAGGGATCAGACTCTTCCACTCTTAAAATGAAATCGCATTTGTGACGAAAGACAACAACTATTGTAAAGTGCACAGGAGCACTTCAACCAGCTTAAAATGCGAAATGAAAAATTCTAGTGGAGACTTCAGGTGAATTTATTAACTATGTTGTTACTGCCCGGAATATGATCAGAATAAATATTGAAAAATTTCATATGCCACAGCAGTGCCTGTTAATGTCATCCTGAGGCATTGTTTTAGTACTGAATCTGAAAGGAGAGAGGCTCATGCTCTGTATCAACATTGTGTCCTGGGAAGGAATAAAAAGCCAATTCCTCGTGGTAAATACTGAACACTATAGGCTTGCCAAGTCCTCTGTGGCACTAGACTTATAACACGGAAAGCAAATAAAACAGGAACTGTTTTGCAAGCAGATCCACTCAGATTGCCTCAGCACTTTGGTATATTAGCAGAGAGTTCCAAAAGGGATGGAGGAGAACGCTTATTTACCTTGGCTTCATTAAATACATTTGCACAATTAAAAAAAAAAGGAAGGGAAAAAATAAACTGCGTGTCTCTGACAGACTTAAAGCATGTTTACATCTCAATAGAGTTCAGAAAAACTCTAAAATAACCTAACTTAGCTAAAATGCTACCCCAGTGGTGGTGCCAAGATCAGTTGTATTCTCTGTAACTGTTTGCCAACATCTGCTGGAACAAGCTGAAGGGGTGAGGTGGATTTATACTTTACTGCTCAACTTTATTTCCGGATCCATGTCTTCTACTCCTTCCTCTCCTCCTTTCACCCTGCACCTGTGTGCCTCTTCTTCCCCAGCACTCTTAAAACTGCTAATAACTGTTCAGATTCACTGTGCCCTGTCAGACTTTGATTTTAAGTTACTCCCTGGAGCTTTTGCTTTAGTACAAACAAGAGCATACAAACAGAGCACTTTGTATTTCTTTCTCCTAATAGCATGCAACCCTGCCTGGCAGGGGTGGGAGCTGTTGGCACTCAGACCATCTATGCTACTCCCTCCCTTTTGCTCCCCCATTTGCCTACCGATCACATTTTATTGGGAATGATGCAGAGCGGGTAGAGTAGAATAGGTTCATTGGATTGAGCAGATGTTAAAGGAGAAAGTGGCAACAAAATACTTAGCCTCTGCCTGTGATGTCTGGATTCATTCAGGAGACCTCCTTAGACTAGAAAAGATTTTATTATAATGATATCAAAGGAAAAAAAGTGGAGTGCTTCAGTGAGAAATGCATTTTCTGCTCTTGATTTTCCGTCTGTTGAAGACTACCTCAGGTCACTTCTCACTGTTCAGCTCTTACAGAAACAATATTGTCTTCCTTATGCCAATTGTTAGTTGTGGAGGAACCGGAACAGAAGAGGTGCTGTCTTTGGAGGTTCTTGGCACTTTGGCATATGCTTGTCATACAGACTTGATGCTGCAGCACCAAAGAAATATTAGCTCAATGTTCGGGAATATTATACTTTTGTCTATAGGAGGCATTAGTCTCCAGTTTGTAGGGATAATTTGAGGTGTTGATTTTTAATGAGCAGAGTTTTCTTGCTTTGAGTTGAACCTCCTCTACAACCACTGAAATCACTGGGGACTCTGACATTCCTGTATTAGTTCTTAATTGCAGAATTTGCTGCCCTTGCTGCTCTAGAGGAATTCAAGATTGTTGACCTTTGGGGCTTACTGTGAGGCCTGTCTCTTCTCTTGGGCAAAAAAAGGATTAGCTCGGAAGAGGGAGTTATTAGGAGCAGGTGAGAAATTTCTTTTTTAACTTGACATTGTGTCATTCTTAGCACATAGTATCTAGTAAAATAATGGGTAAGGATTATATATTTTGTTTGCGCGATTGCAGTGCCAAAACCCACATGCGATAAACCAAAAGCTGATGAATTTTGAAGTATCCATTTAATTTTATGTGAGTCACCATACGAGCCTGTTGCATGAGGAGGCAGTGCTGTGGACGTAGGCTATGGCTAAGCATTTGCTACAGAAGAAGGACCAGAGAGAGAATGATTTTCCTGTGCAAACTTTAATGAAGATGAGGAGAAAGCAACACACAACTCAGTCATGTACAGCAGCCAACAGGGATTTTGCTTTTCCCTGCATCTATATGGTTTTGAGTCCCTGTGTCTTTAATCATTTAGATCGCTTTTTAGAACTGCACATGCAGACGTTTTTCTATTGGTGTACCACCAAAAAGTCTGTGTAAGCACAATATGCAGGGAAAAAGCATGTCTTGAAAATATTATCCTGTGGGGAAAAACAAAAAAAAACGGTATACTTGCAAAGGATTTCTGTCCTTTCCTGGAGTCGTGGCACTTTGTTAATATCAGGGCTATGCAGACTGACTTAGTATTTATTTATTTATTTAGAGGACGAGTAGAAAAGGATCAGCCTAGAAGCAGAATGGATGATTGTATGGCTAAAATACCCTACAAAACACATAGGTAACATTTCTTCTCTCTTTCCCATTCATACCTCCTCAGTTGTCTCTATGCGGTGCTTTATAGTTATCACTGCAACTCCCATTTTTATATAGGGTTATTTTTTTATTCCGGTAAAGACAAAACCATTTTGACTCAAGAAGGTTGTATTATGCAGTGCCATGAGATTTGTATTTCTCCCCCACCTTTCCTGTTAGCTAAAGCTGCTTTGTAATACATTAAATGATACAACACAAAAGATCTAATAGAATCTGAAATAGCTAGGGTTCTTAGAAACATGTAAAACTCTGCATAAAATGAATATTGCTAAAGCTCTGTCCGATTTCCATATTCTTTCCACATTGTGTTTGTGTATAATAGGCTTCCAGGAATGTTCATGACCTTACAGCTGTCCCTTTTGTTTACAGTCCAGTGCTCTGTCCTTGAGATATGTTGCACACAGACATGAAGACAAAATCATGGCTTCAGGCCTCC